>NC_067282.1:36298622-36632789 GCF_020740795.1 Apus apus
TTGTTATTTCAAGTGAAAATAAGCATTATACAGGTTCTTGAATCACTGGGATTTGCAGCTTACTGTCAAATCCTGTCTGCAGTGTAGATAAATGTAAACAAATTCTCTTCAGACATGAATATTCAAGCAATAAATATGGGAGCACTGTTGTTTTTAATTCTGGTGAACGTCTCCAGATCTATCAAGGCAAGTACACCACTGACTCTTCATGTGTTAAATAATGATCGAGGGATCAAAGAAATATCAGAAAGCAGCAGGATGTGGGTAATTTTCTAAACATTTTTTTCTGTTTTCTGTGGGATAAGGTTTTTATTTACTAATCACTGTAACAAGAAGAAATGAGAAATAGGGACAGTACTTGATTGAATAAGTTTGAACGATTCTCAGTAACTCATAAAATTAAATAAGTTTCTTCCTTGAAAAAGGTATCCCTTTGTGAGGAAAAAGAATGAGACTTCACCTTTATTTTTCAGCAACAAACACAATATTATGAGTGAGAAATGTGTGAGGCATTCCTATGATATATTACTATTTTTGTTCAGATGTTGCAGATAAGTGTGGTTCTACCATTACTGGCTAAGGTTTTCCTCCCTCTTTCTCTTCTTTCTCTCTCTCTCTCTTTATTTTTTTTTCCTTCCCCTATGTAAAAGCAGTTTTCTAATTGAAATAATTGTCTGGACACATGCAATGCATGTAGTGAATGAGGAGGAGTACATCTCAATGAAATGCCCATTTCTATAAAGCTGCTGCCTTTATTTACTGGGAAGGCAGTGTAAGGTGATTATCGGTCAGACAAATAATGTCTAGACCTGTAAATGTAGGCAAGACAAATACTACTGCAAGTGACTTCACATAATTTTAAGATTTTGAAGGATGTCTATAGCTTTTTGCTCAAACATTCAATTTTAGTGTTATTATTCTATTTCTTGGTGTTTGAATCAAAACACTTCTAGTTTCTTAAGAGAATTCTGTATCTCTCTCCACTGGAGTATTTTAAGGGGTTTTGACACTGTCATTTAATATTTTACAATTATTTTAGAAAACGGTTTAGGTAATCTGAATAAGGACTGTTTGGTGTGTTTTACAAGTGTGATTGCCATTCATTGCTCTTTATTAAGCTATGGGAGGACTTAACATATGATAGATGCTTTCTAGCTGCTAATGTAAACATCTGCTTCAGTTCTGGCCTTCATATTAGACTACATGGGGAAAGTCTGCCTGGTCAGAAAAGATGACGTGAAGATTTTATTATTTTTTTTCATATGAATAGTTATTGATAGTTTATTTGATTAGAATCATAGAATTCCAGGTTGGAAGGCATCTCAAGAATGATGGATGGCTTTATGATATACATTGTAGAAGAAGGTCTTATAGAGGAATTTGAATTAGGGGTGGAGATGAGCTCATGGACAAATGACATAGGTGCTATCTCTATAGGAACTTCAGGAAGAATCACAAGAGTAGTAATGGGAAGAGACACATAGAAAACCAATTTCTTGGGCTGGCAGAGGCAGAAGGTCACTGATGCAGCACACACCACACTGTCCGTGTTCACAAGCACATGCACATTCATGGATGCCCCAAGCACTGGCATGGCCCCTCTGCCCACCCAACACCCCTGCCCAGATCCCAGCTCCCTTTACCCTCCTCATGGCTCCCCGACTCACTGACTGGTCCATCTGGGTGCTCACTGCAAATATGCAGCACTCACACACTCATCCCACAGGCACCCCACACTTGAGGGCTTGGGTGACTGGTAACTAGGCTCAGCCAAACAAGTACAGTGATACACCCAAGTTTACAGGTGACCAACCCTTTTATAACTTTTCGTCTATTGCTCTTTCTTTTTCCTCCCTGTCATGGCTTAAATCCAGCTGGAAGCTCAGCCCCACGCAGCCACTCCCCCACTTCCCCCTAGTTGGCTGAAGGAGGAAACTGGAAGGGTAAAAGTGAGAAAATTTGTGGGTTGAGATAAAGACAGTTTAACAGGTAAAGCAAAAGCTGTGTATGCAAGCAAAGCAAAACAAGGAGTTCATTCACTACTTCCTATCAGCAGGCCACCTCCAGGAAAGCAGTGCTCCATCACACCTAACAGTTGCCAGGGAAGACCAATACCATCTCCTCCTTCTTATCCCAGCTTTTGTTCTGGTTTGGTGGGTTTTTTGGTAGCTGGGAAAGGGCCTCAGGAGTAGCTCCCATAAGAAGCTTAGAAGCTCCCCCTGCTCCAAACCCAGCCAAGAGCCATTAGACAGACAATAGATGCCCCGTAGCGATTAACATAGGAAAGAACTGACATAATACCTGAGCAAGGAAGGACTTAGGGGAGAAGAGCTGTGCTGGTGATTGGTGAGGAAGAAGGGGAAGAAGATGCCCTAGCAGAACTTTCCCTGCAACCCATGGTGAGATGACAGACTGTTCCCCTACACTCGTGGAGGAACGTGGTGGAACAATCCCTGAAGGCGCCAGGAGGGGTGAACTTGGCCAGTGGACTTGGATTATGCGGCCAGTGGATTTGCTGCCTGTGGACTCTGATTATGCAACTGTGAAAGATCCTGGCTCCAGGGGAGTTGGCTGTTCCCAAAGCAGCCCGTGACTCTGTGGGAAGCCCACACTGGAGCAGCTTGCTCTGGACCTTGTGGGAAGGACTCATAAGGGACAAGTTCATGAAGGACTCTCTCCAATGGGAGGGACCCCATGGGGAAGCAGGGAAGGACTGTAAGGAATCCTTCTTCCTGGGGAGGATGGCACAGCAAGAACCACCAGCCTGTGAACTGACTCTAAACCCCATCCCCTGTCCCCCTGTGCTGCTGGGGGGAAGGAGGGAGAGAAAATGAGAACAAAGTGATTTGGGCCTGGGAAGAAGGGAGGGGTGGGGTAACATATGCAAGCCCTGCTCTTTGTGTTGTCTGTGTCCTGTGTGTATTTGATTAGTGTGAAATTGAATTATTATTTTTTCCCCAAGTTGAGTCTGTTTTGCCTGGGACCTTAATTGGTGAAGAACCTCCTTTGTCCTTTGTCTCAACTCATGAGCTTTGTCCTCCTTATCCCAAAGTGGGGGGGGGGGGGGCGGGAGGGGGGAGGGTGCAGCTGAGTGAGCGGCCATGGGGCTGTTTCTTTTGTTGTTGTGTTGGGCCCAAACCATGACATTATTGGTGAGCCAGGCAGGAGAGAGACAAGGAACCATGACAGCTTTATATTACCAAACTCTCTCTCTGCTTTCAGAGAGGAACCTCTTTTTAAATAACCTCTTTCTTAGTAAAAAAACCCAGCAAACAGCACAATGAGAAAAACAGCAGCATCTGATCATCAAGAAATACTCAAAACATGTCTCTAGACTTGGGGAGTGTGGATTTCAACTCATACTTAATTGTATTTTAAATAGAAATTATGCTCGTCTAGGAAGTATAAAACTGAATCCTGGTCAGAATTCGTTCAGTTGCTTCAGAAACTTCTGCATTTTCATGTATCATTGGAAAAAAAAAAAAAGAAAAAAAAAAGAAAAGCAGTAGCAGAATCCAATTAGTTACTGAATGGCATAATTGGGTTACTTGCTGTTCCCTTGTCCCCTTGAATCTGCCAGGGAATTGCAGAAGTGAGGTTACATGACAAGGAGGGACGAGCTGACACTCTCTGCTTTGAAATCTGAGCATGGTGGGCAGAGCCTAGGGCTGGTTATAAGATCCATAGATAGCCCCCAAGATGGCAGATGATGAACTAGGTCCAAGATGCAACCATAGCATCCAGTCAAGAGCAGAAGGAGTTGGTGCCGTGGACAGTGCTGCAGACAGGCACATCTACACTGTAGTTCTGGCAAGGTTTCGGTACTTATTTCTGGGCTTTAATGTCACCCTGAGTCCATGGACAGAACTGGGAGAGATTCTGGGGAGGCTGGATAGGGACACAAAGGCCTGGTAATGCCCTGACTCAATCTGTGATGGCTTTCTGAAGAGATGCTCAGTTTCAACAACGGGAATGGACAATGGCATTGTCATAGAATCACAGAACCATAGAATATGCTGAGTTGGAAGGGATCCATCAGGATCATTGAGTCCAACCCCTGTCTCTGTGTAGGGCACTCCAAGAATCACACCACGTGACTGAGACCATCATCCAAATGCTTCTAGAACTCAGGCAGGCTTGGTGCTGTGACCACTTCCCTGGGGAGCTTTTTCCAGTGCTCAACCACCCTCTGGGTGAAAAAACTCTTCCTGATATCCAAACTAAACCTCCCCTGGTTCAGCTTCCTACCATTTCACTGAGTGCTGTCATTGGTGACAGGAGTGAAGAGATCAGTACCTGCCCCATCTCTTCCCCATGTGAGGAAGCCATAGACTGCCCCTCAGCCTCCTCTTCTCCAAGCTGCATAATCCAAGTGATGTTAGCCGCTCCTCGTAAGTCATCCCTTCCATACGCTTCACCACCCTCTTTGCTCTTCTTTGGACACTCTCTGATACCTTGATGTCCTTTTTATATTGTGGTGCCCAAAACTGCACACAGTACTCAAGGTGAAGCTGTACCAGTGTAGAATAGAGTGGGACAATCACCTCCCTTGACTGGCTGGCAATGCTATGCTTGATACACCCCAGGACATGGTTGGCCATCCTAGCTGCCAGGGCATACCGCTGGGTCATAACTATGGTCACCATGTAGCTGACGGTCTGATGAATGAAACAATATTTTATTAAGTGCGCAACACATCTGGAATTTCTTTGTTAGACAGGCTGAGAGAGTTGGGCTTGTTCAGCCTGGAGAGGAGAAGGCACCAGGAAGACCTCAGAGTGGCCTTCCAGCACCTGAAGGGGGCCTACAGAAAAGTTGTGGGGGAACTTTTTACAAGGGCATGTCATGACAGGAAAAGGGGCAATGTCTTTAAACTGAAAAAAGGTAGATTTAGGTTAGACATTAGGAAGAAATTCTTCACTGTGAGGGTGATGACACAGTGGAACAGGTTGCCCAGAAGAGTTATGGATGCCCCCTTCCTGGAAGTGTTCAAGGCCAGGCTGAACAGGACTTTGAGCAACCTGGTCTAGTGGGAGGTGTCCCTGCCCAAGGCAGAGGGGGTTGGAACTAGATGATTTTTACAGTCCCTTCCAATCCAAACTCCGATTCTGTGATTCATTACAAAAGAACTAGTGTGTTTCAAATTGTTAAGCTAAACTCCTCATGCAAAGGGTTTTTTTGGGGTTGGGATTTGGTATGTAGCCCAATTTGTCTATTCTTCTTTTTTTGGGAGAGATGGAGAAACCTTCTCTTTTCCTGCTTGTGCTTGGTCATGGCAGGTTTTCAACCAAGGGACAACTTCTTAAGGTGTCTGTTTTCTCACTGTAGTGGAGTGGAAGAGGTAGATGCCTCCAAAGAGGGTTCAGCCTGATGAAGTTAGACACCAATCATTCTCCATTTTTTGTCAAGGTGTTTTTTTAATTTTAGTCTCACCTGGCATTTGAACCTGTAGTTTAGTAATGTTTGTTGGAGTGCTAAATAATTTTATTTAGAAGAAATCTCATTTTGAGTGCCTGCCTTGTCTATTTGTAAGAATCCATGACACTTGTCAGTACAGTTTATTTTTTTATTATTATTTTTTTTTGAAACATCCCTTCAGTTTTCAATAGCCCACCCCTTTTCTCTGCCTTACTCCTGATCTTTCCAAACCAGTCATTATTTTTTTTTTATGTTGCTAGGATCTATGAAAGAACATATTGTTCTTTATCTACTTTCTTTTCTCTTTAGAAAAATTAGTTGCTAAGAGAAGATACAGGTGTTCCAAAACTGCTTTCATTTAAATCAATGATAGAACTCCTATGTAAATTCCTTGGAACCAGGACCTCATCTATCATTTCATATGTCATTCAGCTTGACAAATTACACCATTTTTTTGCCTAATTATTTTTTATTATTCTGTTCAAAATTATTTAAGGGCTTTTTAAAATATTTTGAATACATGAAAATCCTGGAATACTGTTTTATTAGTTTTCAGAATGCTAGGATGAAAACTGAGAGACTATTAAAACCCAAAATGGGCTGAACATAAAGGCATTTCCCCCCTGTAAATGGAAGCAAAATTAAATGCAAAGCACACATTTTAACTAGTGTTATCTAAACAGGATAAGAAGTCATGATTAGACAATTGCACCATGGGGAAACACAAAGTCCATGCTCAAAAGAGCAGATTGTCCAGTAAGCTTTTGCTACCACTTACCTCATGTATTGGTCAGAAATCATAGAAAAATAATAGTTGTGTCACAGATTTTCAGTGGACCATCATCCATGAGTGTAAGTGCACAGCAGGATGGAATAGCCAGCTCTGTGATGCAAGTCTCTCTTATAAAAGAATAATAGAATCATTAAGCTTGAAAAAGACCTTCAAGTCCAACCATCAACCCAACACCACCATGCCAACTAAACCATGTCTTGAAGTGCCATATCTACGCATTTTTTGAACACTCCAGGAATGGTGACTTCACCACTTCCCTGGGGAGCCTGTTCCAATGCTTGACCACTATTTCAGTAAAGAAGTTGTTCCTGATGTCAAAACTAAACCTCCCCTGATGCAACTTGAGGCCATTTTCTCTTGTCCTGTTGCTGATTACTTAGGAGAGACCAACACCTGCCTCACTACAACATCCTTTCAGGTAGTCATAGAGAGCAACAAGGTCTCCCCTCAGTTTCCTCCTCTTCAGACTAATCAGTCTGAATTCCCTCAGCTGATCCTCATAAGACTTGTGCTCTAAACCTTTCACCAGCTTCATTACCTTTCCTTGGGCTTGCTCCAGCACCTCAATGTCCTTGTAGTGAGGAGCCCAGAACTGCCCACAGTACTCAAGGTGTGGCTTCACCAGTGCCGAGTACAGGGGCATGATCACTTCCCTACTCCTGTTGAACACACTATTTCTGATGCATGCCAGGATGCTGAAGGGAATTAAGGTTGGACAGGTATACTGTGTGGGGCTCAGCTGCCTACTGGGGTTTTATCATGACAGTCTTTTTTGGTGTCCAGCATGGGACTTGAAGGGCTGAAGATAACAAAAACTTTGACTGGAGTGTGTTAGACTAGATTTATGGTTATCAAAGTTATTTATCTCCTAATTTGCAGGTTCCTGTGCTTGCCAAAAGGCTTGCTTGCCTGACTGTATATGAGTGTTTAGTGCTTGTTAATGCTTTTTGCATTTGCTGTTTGTGCTACTCACTCATTTTACTCTGCTGTGCCTGCGGACATTTTTTATATCAGCAATGGACATGCATCTGGACTGGAAGATGGCCAAGGGTATTGCTTCTTTTCCTATGCTGCTGTTCTGGACAGGTTGGAACTGCAGTGTGAACTTGAGTTGAAGGGCCTGTGACCTCTGGAAGCATCTGTGATCATGGATAAATCCACACCAGAGCACATACAGCCCTGAAGGGATGGTGGCCCAAGAAGAAGTCCATGCTGGAGAAGGTACACTTTGAAGCATTTGTGAGTCTAGAGAAGTCTATACTGCAGCAAGTAAACCCTGAAGTGCCAGTGGTCATGGATAAGTTAATAACACAGCAGGTACGCTCCTGAAGAGATTGTGGCCCCTGGATAAGGTTATGCTGGAGCAGGGGCAAGGGGAAGACTTAATTGCAAAATTAAACCCTATGACCTGACCCAACAGGATCGGGGTGGAGACTATAATGAAAATACCTTTCTATTTTTGTAGCCTGGGATTTAATCTGCATGTTATAGAAAGTACTACAGCAGGAACCCTTTGGTGCTGGTCATACTACAGACAAGGGGCTAAGTTAATGACAATGTTAAATATAAGGAGACCAGGGGTCATGATTGTAACGCATATACCTTTAATTATTGTAACCCACTATTTGAGTTGCATGTTATAGGAAAGTACTATAGCAGGAACACTCAAACTCATGGAGGATGATTATCACAGGAAGCAATGCAAGTGCAGCAGTGACCCATCCTGATCTTAAAAGATTATTGATGGTTAATGAGGATGTATTGGCTATCAGTTTACTTATTGAACTCTCTTTATCTCAACTCACAAGTTTTCACACTTTGGCTTTTCTGATTCCTTCCTCCATCCCACTGGAGGGAAGTGACTGAATGGGTGCTTGTGGCTGAACTGCCTACCAGGATTAAACTGGAAGAATAGGGAAGAGTTGATCTCTGCTGTACCTATCCTGCAGTGACGAGGAGTCTGCAGTGATGCAGTCAAAGAGTAAGAGAAGCTAGTTAGATTATTTATGCAGCTGGCCAACACTCAATTTCTGTGATCTATGGTACTCTGATGTGGGAGATAATCTTGCCAACTAATTCCCTAGCAAATATGTTGGCAGCTAAACAACAAACATTTACAGTTTCACTGAATTCCCAGTTTGTAACTCTAACTAGAAAAAGAAGAAACATACAGCCAGAGAATATATATATATATTTATGCAACTGTATTAAACTACTGTTTTTAACATGGTGTTTTGCAGAATTTTTAGCAGCTGCTACTCCGCTGTGCTAACCAATGCAGTATTAAATGAGTATGCAAAGAAAGATGAATTCATTATAAACTATTTATATATTCCAAACCTTTTAAATGTACTCTCAGTACACACTTTATTCACATTCATCCTTCTAAAAGAGCCTTGAGACAATTTCTGCTCACTTGTAAAGACATATACTCACTGAGTTACCTGTTGTGACTTCTTTTGAAGTAATGGTAGTGTTTCATTAGCAGCTAATTTCTTTAGAGCTAGAATTACTCAAGAGACTATTATATAAAAATCAGACTGCCTCAAGGAGTTGTTAAAAGATGGTAGGTTGCCAATTAACCCTCTACTTTCATGCTTCCTCTTTTATCTTGAAATGAAAGGAATAAGACTATACTCTGCTTCACTCAGTGAAGACTGCACTCAGTGCAAAGATATTCCTGGTACCTCCATAAGCCAATAAGGCAAGTGGCAGTAGTGTAAAGCAAAACTTCATCTAACCTCACTAAATGCATAAGTTGTAAACACTGTTTCTGGTTATCTGTATCTGCACTCCTCTTATTTTAGTGATTGGAAAGAAACAAGCACTCATAGAACATATTTATACAGCTGAATTAAAGAAGGCCCGGGAGGAAGACTGAGTAATAGTCAGCCTTAATTTTTTATTTTTTTTTCTGTCTTTGCTTTGAACCTCTTCTCTCTCTTGAAAAATTCTGCTGTCTAATGAGTGAACCCTAGGAAGTGTTGATACTGGAACAGGTTGCCCAGGGAAGTTGTGGAAGCCCCATCCCTGGAAGTGTTCAAGATCAGGTTGGATGGGGCCCTGAGCAACCTATCTAGTGGGAGGTGTCCCTGCCTGTGCAGGGGGTTTGAAACTAAATGATCTTTAAGGTCCCTTCCAACTCAAAACATTCTATGATTCTATGATATGATTGTTTGAGGCTGCTTAGGATCAGTATCCAGCTTTTTATTCAATAGTAAAACCATAGCCATAGACTGGAACTAATCTCATCCTACAGCAGATGCTTAAAATAGGTAAAATGGTTCAATATAAATCTGTCTCTTTCTCCCCATTTCTCTCCTGTGTAGTCATACAGGGCTATAGGGTGACCTGACACATTTCCAGATATGAAAAAGTTTCATAAGAACTTAGAAGTGTGCACTTTGGAACATTTTGCTTTTTTTCTAGGTTTCTCCATTTAAACCCTATTTTGTTTCTTCTTTAGTGTCAAACATAATTTCCTAAGTAGGGTACTATTAGCATACTCCTTATCCAGTTGCTAGTATTAAAACATCTTTACATAGGATGGGAAAAATCTAGGCTAAATAAGATCATGGTTTTCACTGCTATTTTTTATTTATATAGGCATGAATGCAAACAAGTGTGAGTGTGAAGATGGAAATTAACTATAAAAATTCTGAAGACCTAAGGCCCATTCTTAAATTGAGGAATTGTATTCCATTTAGAGTAAAGAATAAGACGAATTTCAGTACTTCAGAGATATGACAGAAATATTTGCTGAGAATTCTTGTAAGGAGTATCCTCCATATCTCTTACACTGTAGTTGCTTAATGTTAACTGAAATAAACCCCACCCACTCTCTTCAGCTCTAAAGGGAGCACTATTTTAAATAAGCGCTTATTTCATACCAGCCTTTAATTCATTCAGAAGCATGCAGCTCAATCTTCTCTGCAACAGATAATTACGGGGATGTGAATCACTATGTTTTCATCTGAGTCAACCATCTAAACTAATAAGACTTTTAAGACATTCTCATGAACCAGTTTTTAATATATGAAGACAATTAATAGATGTGTAGCATTTCACTCAGATTATCAAAACTGTAGCAGCTTTGCACAGCATTTGTATTCTATTTTTGTTTTCCCCCCTCCATATTAAGAAGACAACCTTGATTGTCTGTTCCATTTATGCTGAGTTTATAATGAGACCAGAATGGAAAGAAAAGTATTAACTAATGAGACTCTGAAACCCTTTCATGCTTTTCTGAACTTGTAAATACCCTTGTCAGCTGTCCTTGTCCATGGAGGAGGACTCTGTGCTAGACACTGGGAGCTGTGACATAAGAGCTTATGAAGAGAGAAATTTTCTCTAGTTTTGGGCTGCTTTGTGTTTTGTTAGCAAGAAGCAGAGCCTCAGATGAGACCTATTAGAGCATCACAGTACAGACCTTCACAACACATTATTTGTTTCACTGCAAATAAGTAGTGCCGTTGTAAAAAATATTTTAAACAGATGTCAGGAAATTAATTTCATTTTAATGTTCTGCAAAACTGGTTTCTTTACATGAGTGGCAAAGAGCTAGGCATGTACTGCTCATGATGTACTTTGTGAACCCATGAAGGACTTCAGGGCTTTTAATCTGTCTGTGTTTATATGCAATAAGTTCACTAAAAAACCCCAACAGCCAGCTTGTCAACTTACACCCCAAACACACTTCTGAGCTGCCCATCTGCAGAAGCACCCTCACTACTGAAAATAGGAAAAACCTACTTTAATTTGTCTGTATAGCTTAAAGATTGATAACAGATGAAAATGACTTATTATAAATAATGGTTCACTAGAAAAGTATCACAAACCCATCATGGTTGCTTCCACAGTAAGTCCTGACCTAACTTGCAAAACTATGATTTTGTTGGGGAAAAAACTCAGCAAGCTAGGGATTATTCCAGATCACAGCACAAGTGGTATGTGTCTGAAAAATGTTCCTGACTATGTGATCCACCATTAATTGAATGGGGCCAGCTACACCAGTTGGAAAGGTTCTTGCTATGGATAGATAAAATCCAATTTCAGGTTTTTACTCTGACAAATCTAGAGGAATTTGAAATCTTTGGACATGTACTGTTCAGAATACAGTTCTGCTCAGCTTCTTCCAGGAGAGGTCCTCAGCTTTGTTTATATAATTCATAACAAAAAAAAAAAAAAAAAAAAAGGAGGTGGGGTTAAAACTTGGTGGCTAGTATGTGCAATCAAAGTGTGAGTAGACTTTATCTGAGTTCAAATCTGTTTCCAGAGACAAAAACTGAAATGCAGTCTTCTGGGTTCCAGCTCATGTCTGTACCATCAGAAAGTGACTGCTTTTGCCTTTCGTGACACTTCATCAAACTGAAACTTTCCAACAATGTTTTCCTTAAACACTTGCTTGACTCTCAAGCAACCTCAGGCATTCTGATGTATTAAAGTATGCTGTAACTCAGTGCTTGGGATTCTGCCAAGGAGACTGGAGTTCCGAAGATGCATACTATTTTTATTTATTGCTGTATAATGCGTATTTTATGATTTTGTGCTGAATACATCATACCTGAAAGCACTTCCCAAGATATCATGAAAGATTCTAGGGCACATTTATGAATAAACATTCACTGCCAAATGAAAATATAATAGAGCTGGAGCTCCAGAACTAGAATGCTGGTCCCCACATTGCCTTATTGCTATGTTAGTCCTTGACTGTCTTGGACACTTTCAGCTAGGTGTTTTCTACACAGGTCATGTATAGGTGGAGCAAGCACTAAGCAGTATGGCTGTGAGCAGGCCTGTACCTTTCAATGGGACTTGAATCAATTGTAGGCTTTCCTTTAATTAGTTTAACCAAAAGTAACCTTCATGCGATGACTGTTACAAAACTTTAAAACTTCTTTGAAAATGTGTGTTGCTTAAACTAGTGAAAATGTATGAAGAACACTTAATACTAACAGCAAGAATAGTTATTAAAGATTTAATATAAGGGGCCTAAACCCTAGAGAAAAAAACCCCAAAAAACTCATCTTTAAATATTGAATAATCTCTATTAGTATATAGTAGTTCCCAGTTACAGGAAAGTAACAATGGGCACAACCAGGAACACAGGAAGTTCAATTTAAATATAAGAATAATTTTTTTTATGGTGAGAGTGACAAGGCACTGGAACAGGCTGCCCAGGGAGGTTGTGGAATCCCCTTCTCTGGAGATATTCAAAACCCACCTGGATGCAGTCCTGAGTAATGTGCTCTAGGTGATCCTGCTTTAGTGGATATGTTGGACTAGATCATCTCTAGAGGTCCTTCCGTACTCTGTGATACTGTGGTATGTTTTCATTGCTTCTCAATGCAGACTTTGTTTAGAAACTTGCTAAGTTCTTTACAAAGTTCTCTTATGTGCTTTAATTCAATCAGCCACTCTTTCTACTTTTCTTTTGGAGGGATTTTCTAATGATAGAATCAGCTCTTCAATTTTTGTGATCTTTGTGAGTGTGATGAGGACATTATTTGAATCAATTTTAGAGTTCTCTAGATCATATAAAAAACTTAATTTAAAACACTGGTCAGTGTAAGATGGACTCTAAGTTTTCAACTATGTCTCTTCAGAAGCATTTGCATATCACAGTGTGTCATTTATCAGCAAGGTCCCAATCTATCTGAACAAGAATAAAGTTATTTCTTAAATAAAGCAAAGCACATATGTAGCTATATTGTTTTACAATCTCAAATCAATGTTACTGAGATCAGCCTTTGTTTTTCTGAAGTATATTTGCTTGCAGAGAAGTAAATACTTTGACACTGGAGAGTTGTTAGAGCTGGATAATTTACTATTCACATACTACTTACCTATCATTAGGAGGTGAGAGAGTTCAGTCTCTTAGTACTTGTTCTCTATGACGGATTTAACAGCAGGCAGAAATTACAAGTAGAAGGCTTCTTTCTCTTGGTGCAGAAATCAAGAGTAATCATTTTTTGTGTCATCTTTCTCTAGCATACTTATGTTTTAATTTGAGTCTGACTTTGAGACAAAACATCACAGCCCTTACATCATCCCTGACTTTGGGCAAAAAAACAAGCTATTTGACAATAAGTAACACAAAACTTCAAACACAGCTGAAAGATTTCCCTGAAGAATAGACATCAGGGACCTGTCAGACTCTTCTGTGTCTGCACTGCTGCAGTAGTTTCCTGCTTAGCTATCTCAGAATGTCCTCTTTCTAAAAATTATGACAATATAAAATCAAACTACTTTTTTTCCTGTGCTACTCCTAGCCTCCTCTTGTCAGGAATGTTACACAAGACACTGGAAGTACACATGGGAGTGTACTGTCATAATAGTACAATTTACATAATGTGGGAATAATTGGAGAGGTTGGAGGCTTAATTGTTAATCCCAATTAAAATAATCCTAAACCAGCTCTGTTTTGCATCAGGAGTCAAACCAGAGCAAGAGATAATCAGAATGTAAGGGTGATTTAAACTTGCACAGGCACACAGATGCTCTGCAGAGCTTCTTTAGCAGTTTTATGGTGCACTTCATGAACTTTCTTAACTGTTTTTCTTCAAGTGAAATGCATTGATGGTATTTTTCTAAGCCAATATGCTGCAGCTAACTTCTGCAAATATTTTGTAAAGCTCCAGTTAGAGAGAGTTTATTTCAGCACTGTGTGTGGTTAGTCTATTCAATGACCTGTGGAACATTCAAATATTATGCAACAAGAGTTAAACTGCTTTTACCTGTACTTTCTCAGACTGAAATCTGGACCTTCAGGTGCATTTATATTCACCTCAAACATAATGACTATGTTGAGGTCTGAGCTCTGATTTCTCATCAGCTTTTGTTTTCAGCCCCAGAGAACAATCCAAGGCAGAAGAGCAATCAGAATGACTTGTGTTCTCTAATTTCCCAGAATTTGTCATACAGGAGTGCATTTTCATAGAGGTAAAATAATAGAGTAAGGAAGTATTTCAAAGCACTGCATACTCACTAGGTCATCAAGGCAAGTTCATTTATTCTGCATCAACACATTTTCAGTCTTAGCAGAAATGTGGCATAATTTCAGCAGAACAGAATATTCTGACACAGGAGAGGTTTTCTGCATTTTAGATTTTTGTCTTTTTTTGGCTGGTGGCTAGAACACTCTTCTGGGAAGACAAAGTTGAGCAGACAAACATCCTTAAACTCAATTATGCCTAAAATTCTGAGCAGGTGCCCTAACTAGAGCACTGTTCTGTAAAAGAGGTACTCTAGCTAGGTTTTGAGCTAGTGTAATGTGGTAGGGACATGTTGCATGTACACAGCCAGCTGAGTCCTTTATGGAGTCTAGGCATAGGGATGCCCTTTTCTTTCTGGAGACCAAAAGGGCTTTAGTAAGATCAATGTGTCTTAACACATAGCTCAGATAAACTGACAGTGCTTCCAAAGACGTGCAGCCTCAGTACTCATACCTTTAAGGCAAGTTGTGCCAATAGCTTTATGAAACTCAAGCACAAAATCAGAATTTTTTTCTGGTACAGAGCTATATTTAGGCTTCTAAGCTGAGTTTAAGGTGCATATTAAGCACTTGCCTTCTCTCTCTTGAAATAGGGATATTTCTGTGCTGTTAAATAAAAAAGGGTCAGAAGTGAATTCAAGGACTAGATGCAAAAAAGTTCAGGGAAGGGCTGCAATCCCATCTCTTGCATGTTGTTTTTGGAGATTCAGCTCATTCTAGTGTGAGTCCATAAATAGCGATTTATCCTTTTAATTTTGTTCATTCCATACCTGAATCCTGAAATAACACTGTCACGGCATCCACCTTATTGTACTAAGATTCTGTTGGCTTGGAGTTTATGCTTTAAGTTTGTATTAGCATTTGTTCACATACTTTGATGCATTACTAGACTTTTTCAATAACTTCTTGTATGACAAGTAATATTATTTATTTTTTTTGTGCAGGAAAATTACTAAAGTATAACATTATTTATTTTTCAAGTAATTTTCACTGAAAGCAAACACTTTCTTGAACAATTAGACTTTGCATGGTCTGAATGAGGTTTTATAAGCAGTACTTGAGAAGAATTTGTTTTCTTTTTCACTGGTTTTATAACTTCAGTAAAAGTTAATCTATTAAGTATAAAATTAATGTGTATACTCTCGGTGTAATGTACTTATTTACAGATATTCCTGCAAAGTTCAAGACTGTGACATTCATAATTTTATCTCTTCCAATTGATTATTCATGCTGTAGCTGCAAGAAAAACAATTTAGTGAGACTATAATGTTCTTAGAGTCCAAACTATACCAAAGATCAATGTCTTTTATTTTCACATGAAACATATTTACCTTTTGATGCAGCCAAATATTCGTTACTACATTCCAGTATGTTTCAACAAGACTGCCTTTGCGGTTTCCACTGTTGAAAACTGACAAGTTATACAAGGACCCAGAGTCTTTGGACTGTTTCATCAACAGTGGCAAATTGGTTGAGAAAGGGTAGTTACAAAGTTTTGTCTTGCATGTGGAATTTAAGTATGTAAAAAAGCACGATAAAAACAGATAATACAACCTTGTATTTGTTAATTATCACTTGATACTTTTCTGTAAAATGAACTTGAGTGGATCGACAATAGTTTGGGTTGTATGGCTCACTATGCCCAAGAATTTATGGTGGAAAGGTCTATACAAGATGCAAAAAAAGTGTAGAAGTTAGGAATTTATGTAGAAATTAGTAACATTATGCAATTTTGGTGAAGGGTAGTTGATGGATGGCAGTCTGTCCTGGGGTTCATATTTCTAGAACCCACTGTTTCTCTTAGATATATAAAAGAAATTAACACGTTAATTACAAGAATTAAGAACATTTACAGAATTCACAGAATCACAGAATTGCTAGATTTGGAAGGGACCTCTAGAGATCATCTAGTCAAACTCCCACTGAAGTAGGATAACCTAGAGCACTTTACACTAGGACTGCATCCAGGCAGGTGGATCATCACCATCACGAAAGGAGAGCAGTAGATAAAGACAATCTATATTATTGAAAATATTAACTCAGAGTATATTGAGAACTAGCCCCAAAATATAAATGAAGGAAAGAGCTAAAGGGTGATACCTTTCGTATAGGCATAATGATACAAAAGAAGAGTCATTAATCAACCTTAGTATTATTAGCATCAAAAGCCTTTATTTGGAAAGAAACTAAATGTCATGTATCAAAATATTGTATGATGAAATTTGAAAACTTTGTTGAAAACAGTGAAGGAATACTCATGGAAAATAATTGGGAATACAAACAATTAAAAAAGATATCTGAGATTGTTCTTCAAGTATTCAGAGTCTCGCTAATGCTTTTGGATGGACTTGGCTGGCAATAACCTTTGAATAACACCATTGTATTTTCTGATACAAATTAAACAAAATGACAACATGGTCAGTTAAGATGTGAACCCTAAGAGGTATGCAATGTAGACTATCTAAATCATCTTCTAAAAGCTACATTTTTGTCTCTAATGCTCAAGGAATGTTCAGTAAACTCTGTAGGATATTTTGAAACCATCTTATTAGTTATTTTGCTTTGATTAAAGATTGTCAAATAGGACTGGTTAGATTAGTACAGATTCTTTGGAGGTAAGTGAATACACACAAAAGAAGTGGAAAATGAGTAAGAAGCAATTAAATTAAAATTTGTAAAAATTCGCCTTTACCAGCAGGTAGGCAAATTGACTTTAGAGGAAACAGAAAGTTAACTAGCAAGAATAATTAATAAAGCACTGTAATTCCTTCATTAGTTGCTGATATTTAAAGAATAATAATTTAAAATATAGCAGTGTGTAATAATGATGATTAATTACAACTCTGTAACAGTGTAAGTAGTTTTTAGGATAGGTAAACAGTTAATCCTTAAATGCTTGTAATTGTTTTTCTAACATTCTAACCACAGCATGTTTTACAGTTTTATCTTAATACCTTACTCAGTACATTGCATGGTTGATAATTTGTTTGATCCTCCTCTAAAGTAAGTAAAGTTCCTTAAAAGATGCTGATCTCCATTTTTGTTGTTGAGGCACAGCCAGCAGGAAAGCTGCTCACAGTCTTGCTCACTCTTTCTTCCTCTTGGTGGGATGGGAAGGAGAATAGAAAGAAAAAGGTAAACCTTGTGGATTTAGATAAGGACAGTTTAACAGGACAACACATGGATAGAAGATAAAATAATAACAGTAATATTAATAAAATGTTATATGAAGTGAGTGATGTACAGTGCAATAGCTCATTACCCAGAATTGGATGCCCAGCCTGTTCCCGAGCCATGATCCATCATTCCCCAAAGCTATCACCCCCAATATATATACTGAGCACGACATCACATAGTATCCTATATCCCCTTGGCTAGTTCAGGTCAGCTATACTGGCTGTGTCCCTTCCCAGCTTCTTCTGAAAATTAACTCTTCCAGATGAACCCAAGACACCCATTTATGCAGAACTAATTAGAAAGGCAAGCCTTAGCTTACAGGTAGTTGGATATACATGCAATTTTTTTTGTTTTATTTTACTTCCATTTAAGTCAACAACAGCAGTAGAGGGCCTTTTATTACATTTGCAAAGTATTTATTTTAAAGAAATGAAATTACAACATTCTCTCCTCTGTTTTAAATTAAATCTGCGTTTTAAAATAATTTCAAAGTAGACCCTATCCAAACGAGTACTAAATTTAGAATTTATTGTAACAAGGAAATACAGTCATAATGAACCCAAATGCACATGGCAAATAACTGAGCTTCAGATGTTGTTTAAATTACATTTTGCTTATGGATGATAAAATAATTACATGAGATTTCCACTAGTTACCTTCCTCAGATGTTCACCAAATGAACATATGGAATAAGTGTTACAGAAAACCTGTAGTCTGCCAAGAAAACTGCATTAATTAAGACCTGGTTAAGGATCAGCACTTTTAATTAGGTTTGTTTGTAGGTTTTTTGGCAGAGTAGAGTTATTAGGTTTTATATTTACCAGTGTAGTTGCCACATACAGTCACTGTTAGTCTGAATACTAAACCTCCCTATATATATATTATTTTTAAATTAGCTGTATTTACACAGAAAATATATCCATAAACATACCTTCTGTCTCAGCTTCCTGTTCTGTCCTTCTCAGAGACATTCAAAGGCATCTGTTTATTGCACAGCCTTGAAAATTTCAGCTACAGGAGGAAAGTTTTACTTAGGTATCCAATAAAGGTGCAGCTGTGCATGTAGAAATGGTAGACTTGACAGCAAACCGACTACAGTTTATGTTTCCCTCTGATTCTCCGTGCTATACTGCTGATACATATAAGACAAAAATGTGCAAGTTTTTTCCCCAAACATGTGCTTGTACTGATTTTTTTTTTTGTGCCAGCCTCAAGTAAGTTTTAAAATGTGTTATGAAGCCTTGAAAATCTGATTTATAATAAAAGATTATATATTTTTACCCATAGCAGCATGCTACCTTGGATCCTTTAAAACCTCTTAAGGATAAAGCAGCTTTTGATTTATTTTATTACATTAAAAAATATAAAAAATGTCTAATCCTTTGATTGTTGTCCAAATGAAACAGATTCAAGATCTTGATTATTCACTGCTTACACCTTATCTTATAATCTGTTATTATATGAAGTAGGTAAGAAATACAGTCTTCCCAATCATCTCTTAACAAAGTGTGATAACCACAAAGTTCCTGAATATGTTTACCCAGAAAGAATTCTTCCTACTCAAGATTTACTGTAAGCTTGCACCTCAGTCAGCCTGGAAGGTTGCTATGTACTGCTCTTAAATCTGTCTTAAGTGTACCAACAACTCAGCTGTTTGCTGATGGTGTAAGCTGCTGCCTTTCAGATAAGGCAGCTGCATGATTCAGAGAATACTACCCCTTTCTGGTTCACTGCAAAGGCAGAAGTTAGCTGTCTTCACCTGAGATTTTACAAAGTCGTTCAGCTTTCCATGGGAATGGGAGAGTAGTACTCATATAGGCAATTATGGGTTTGGCTGAGAAGTAGCAATTAAGCACATGTGTTTCCATTGATGCTGTGACACAAAAAACGTAGCTTGGGCCTCTCAAGTCCTACCATGTAAGTAGCTCATAATCCCTTTGCTATCAGGGCACCCTGTGCTGTTGTCATTGTAATATTTTAGAGATGTTTTTAGAATAAATTAGCCAGTAGAAATAAAAATGGCATTCCAGGCATAGCTTTTCTGGGTGGGAGTGAAAGGCTTTGACTTCAGCTTTTCAGAAGGACTAAATTGCACAAAGGAAGCATATTCTCCTTCCTACTCTGAAATGGCTTGGATGGAGTAGGCTAAAGAAACTGAAGTAGCATAAACCTCTTCTTTTACATGGTATTTTCAGTCTTCAGTTCCTTTACCTATAACCTTTTTGCTTGAAAATGCTGATTTAACATTGTTCTTTTCAATGCAGCATTGCTGTAACTTTATTAGGTTCACAGGACTTGTCCCAGATCTGCTCTGTGGTAAAGGTCTGTACAGTTTTCTTTCTTTCTTTGTTTTTGCTGTTCTACCACATTAGTTCCTCTTGACACTCTGAACAAGGATCAATCTCTGTCTCATAGCAGAGGTCTAGGACAATAACTCACCACCACATAACCAGTGGAGGCGAATGTGGCAGTCGCAAGGTGCCGGTGAGAAGATGGTGGCAACAAAATGTCCCTGTCTCCATAAGACTGTATCCTAGTTAATTCCAACGTGGTGCCTACCAAGCAATAAATTTAATGCTTTTCACTGTGAATGACTGTGCACATACATGGTAAAATGTTGGTAGTACATGCTGACACTGATACTAGTGCACAACATGGAAGGAGGATTGTCTGAAACAAAAAACAACAGCTACAAAAGAGCATGTGTAATTTGCTCATGTTTTTGTTTTGATAACTGAATTTTGAGTCATGGCTGTATACAGCCTCTAGCATTAGGGCATTATGGAGTCTGAGAAGCTAATGAAGGTATTCAGAGATGCTAAGTTTGTATTACCTCTTCTAAGTCAAAGCAGAGGAATGAGTGCCAGTAAACCTTCTTTTCACAAACTCAGGATATCCTGGAAAAAGGAAAGCTGGCACTTCCTCTTAATTACAGCTTTGGATTAGAGATATAAACTGAACTACAGGAAGTCTCTGAAAATTGAGTTAATCCAGCCAATTCTAGGCCTCCTCTCTACCACATTGCAAGTGAGACACATATGGCTGGCCAGTTGAAAAGCTTTCCAGACACCTCAAAATATGCTGATGAGTGGATCAGTTTAGTTATCTAAACAAAGGCTCCTATTTTAATTTCAGACTCTGGTTCATCCAGAGTATGCACACGGGATGGTGGTTAGGATACACAGGGTGCTTGTGAGATCTGTGCTCTTCTGAGTAGCATCTGAAGGCTATGTGAGAAGACAGAATTGTGGAGGGTAGTGTGCAATACAGAAAAGTTAGCTTGTTTTCTACATTAACCTTTTCAGTATCTATCATTGTGATCTCAGGAGTACTTGTAACTTGAAGAAAAAGAAAATTTAAAAACAAAAAGTCATCTATGATTTTATTTTTATTTGATTTTATTGACTGAAGGAGGAAAAAAAAAATAGAACAGATCTATTCAGTCCATCTCCCTGTAATATCATCCTGTGCCAAGGAATATCATTTAGCTTAACAAGAAAGATGTGTGTAGCAAAAGGCATGAAGAAGGGGAATCTGATGCAGACACAAGAATGTGTTGTGTGGAAATGTGAACAAGAAATGAGAGGTGGCTGGAAGAGAGATGGGTGGTTAGAGGTAAGTGGGCCTTCATGAGTAATGCTTGTTGACAGCATGGCCACTGATCTGAACATACATGGTTTTATTTATTTAAAAAATGCGTGCTTGGACTAAAAGACCTTTTTCCAGAGTTGCAATAGTAAAGGTACTTTTAACACATCAGCTTCTTTTTCCACCCCCCCCTCCCTGTCTTTATAGTTACTTTGACAAGCCTTCCATCATTACTAGCTGGATTCATTGCCTTCTCTTAGACTTCCATTTGCCAGTAGGGTTTTTTAGGGACAGGTATATTCAAAACTGTCTGATAGAGACAATACATTGAGCTATTGGTTTCGAAAAGCAGAAAGAGCAGCTTTTCATTTAAAGTTACATAAAGGAATCTTCATGGTTTATTTTTTTTATAGATTTACTAAATTAACAGGATTCTTTAAATTGTTTATTAGACAAGAAACTTTAAACTTTTAGGCTTCAGGCAATTTTTCTGGGAGCTTGTAAATGTTGCAGAGAAACATTTCAGTTTATTACAAAGATATTTTTTGCTTGATGTCAAGTCAGCCCTGAAAGTGAAGAATTAGACAGTCACTGATGTAACTGGTTCCATTCCTTTGTTGAGAGGTTTCCTAGGGCTGATTATATAAAAATGTGTTGGAATTAAGCTCTGTTTCCCCTCTAATCAATATTATAGAGCCTTTCTATATGAATAAGTTAATATACATTAATTAAAGTTCACAATACTTTTGAAATACCAATCTGGGAAGTAATATTACACCACACACATTGTCACCCTCTGCCTAATCATGATGTTTTCTCAAACTACAGAGTATTGAAGTAGCAACACTGGAATATAAACAGAAGAGACAACTGTACATTTCTGTTATCTTTTTGTAAGTTTGAGGGGAAAGTTGTGATGCTCACGCTACTGGCACAAGCTTTTATACAAGGAACTTTTCCTTTGAAAACTTTTAGGATGCACTTGCTACCAATGTTTTCCAGAGAAAGCACTGTGAACAGGAGGTTTAATTAAGTGTGCATTAATATATTTAATATATTTAATATATTTTATAGAGTCTGAAGAGGCAGAAATAAAAACATACATCAGTCATCTACACACTTCATGAGGCAAAACCCAAACATTTATATATAAGCTTATTTCTGTTTTTAATATGCCCTTACCCCTTAAGATAGTTTGAAGGTCATTTTATCCTTAACAATAGAAAGAAGCTTTAACACAAGGATGAAGACAGTAGTCTCTTGTGCATGATAAAGTATGTGCTGTCCTTTGCAGCACAACAAGTGCAGCACGACTGTGAGTCATGAATGCAGGCTGAAGCCATGTGCTGCATAATGCTTACTTCTCATTTCCTGCACATCCCAGGTTAAAAAGTGCTTAAGAAAGCAAACCAGATTGGTCCTCCAATATTTGCTTTTGGATACATAACAGAAAATGTATACTCAGGGTGAAAATGTTAGTGTGAAGCAACTACTTAATTAATTATATAATCATCAGTAACTCTGTTGCTAATGTTGCTTCTAGTATTCAGTTTTCACATAGAGCAGTACTGGATTGGGTACCACAGAATGTTTTTAGTGGTCTTGTCACCTTCAGTGAACAGAATTTTCTGCATAGGAATTCAGAATCTTCAAAAGTGAGAACTTGAACTATATAAGGCGTTATTAACTCTCAGAATATGGCTTAAGGAATAAAGGGGGAAAAAATCAAGGTAATAAAAAATATGCCAATTAGAAAACTATTCAGGAAACAAGAATAAAGACTTGGGCAAACTTCAGCCTAAATAAAATGTAAAGTGAATTTTACTTTTCTGGAAATAAGTTAAATGTCTCTATGTTAATTTTGAATTAACAGAAATCTAAGTAATCCCATGAAGTTAAAATCATTACCATGCCCTTCACATATTACACACATGAATGTCAAACCAATTTAACATGTGATTGTAAGAAGAGAAAAATGCAAATGAAGTTACTGAGATGTATTATTACCACAGCTTATGTTTTTCCATCCATAGTCTGGCTTACACTTTTCTCGTTAGTTATGTAATCATCAATTTTGTTAAATGGAAGGAAGGAGTTGGTTTAATTCTCAAGTCATTACTATCTCTCTCTGCCTGCATCAGAGCCTCTGCAACCTATAATATAGAAAGCAATGTATTACCTTACAGCCAAATGAGGGAAATTATAAAATATAAGGTACATGACAAATCTTATAATACCACTGACAAATCAAAAAATTCCACTGTATTAGACTGCAAATATTGAAAACAATCCACAGCCAATGCTAAAGATTTAAATGCATATTCAAACTGAAAGCAACTGAGAAATGTTGAGAAACTGGGATCTATTTCCTGAAATAATAGCTAGAAAAGTCATGATCAATGCAGAAACTCCTTTTTATTTTATTGTACTTATATCCCTTTCTGTCATTCATTTCAAGGCAGATTGTACATGCTATGAATATAATAAACTCATTTTAAAGTATTTCAGTATTAAAGTATGGTATTTCAGAAAGGGTAGAAAACCCTTAATTTGACTTCCATGACAATCTAATTGGACTTGAAACTACAAAGGAGCTGAGGAATATATGTTTCTGTTTGGCAAGGCAGCTGAGCCTACCTCCTGCACAAAGGTAACAGATGCTCTTTTACAGTGTAAGAAAAGTAACAGATACACTTTTACAAAAATACAGGTGTTCTGTGGGAAATTTTCAAAATGTTCTGTGACCAAATAAGAAAAATGTAATTGTAATTGGAGATTATAAGTGCTCATTTTGTTACTAAAACTACAAGGCATGTCTGTAAAAGTCACAAATTGACTCTTCATAGGTTTTAAATATCTGAAGGCATAGGACTGATCTCAGTGAGGTTTATTTTGAGGAGTACTTCTACACAGAGAAATGTCAGCATTAACAACATAAATGAATCTGAGTGATTCATGAGCTTGCAACATACTAGTGCTTTGATTCATGAGGTAAGGAAAGTGGCTATATACTTACACTTACATTAGATTACACTGACTTTACTCAAAGCACATCTTTTTTGTTCAGTGAAGACAGAAAATACAAACACAATACAATATTTCCCATTTCAACTTTTATATTCTCCTGTTATATCAAATGTATAAACTAAACTTCTTTTTATAACTTATGGATTTGCCTTTTCTGTTTTTTTATGCCTGTGTTCATGCAACTGAAAGATGTAAAATGTTGGCAGTCCATAGCTTCACATTCTGAGATTATTATTTAAACTCTGTACTAGGTCTTCAGCTGACATTCAGAGTTACAATGATTTACTTCAGAACAAGATTTGAATGCATGTCTTCGAACACTTTCACTGGGTTAGTTTAAGCAGCACGGGGACCAGCAACTTGATTCAGCTTCTCATACATAGAATTACATTGCTTATGGGTCCAATGTCATATTTCCCAGTGTCATGTGGATGTGTTGCATAACTGGGCATTTCAAGTGGCATTAGTAATCTTTGGGTAGCTGTACTGAACCCTAACTCTATAACCATGAGTCACCTGGGGACTGATTTGTGGTCATACAGAGGTGCCTATTTGGGATGTCCGACAGTGTCCTGTCCTATCTCCTTCTGCCACCCCAGAATATTGTAGCTGTATCATTGATCCTGTTCTGTCAGGATAGCCTAAATTGTGTGTCAGTGTCACTATACACCTGTGTTAACTTAACTGAATTCTAATTTAATCTACAGTAATTATCTTTACTTCCTATATGGACAACACAGAGACAGATAAGTAATTCTAGAAGCCTATTCATCCCATCTTAAGATACATAGTGAAGAATACCTGAATTAATTTATGATTTTTTTAAATTATTATTTTAAATTTGAACAAAATACATGTTTAAATGACCAGTTAAAAACCAATTAATAATTTTTTTGCATATGAAATTAGATGGAGTGTCACCTTAAAAGTCTGTTCAGCCATGACAGATGCTTTTGTAAGATACATGGGAAAATTCAATATTACTTGGTAGACTTAAAAGTACCATTAAAGTTAATGAATAATCAGCATTTCACACCTGCTGAGGATTTCCTCTATAAACTCATTTAAAAATTCTCACTTTTCATTCCTTATAAGTTGGTTATAATGTCTTGGATCTTTCTATATAATTTTTTTCACTCTTTCTTGTTACATTTTATACGTGTTGCCAGTCAGTAAGTACTACTTTGTCATATTGAAAGCACCCTGTCTTCTTTTGTTTCTCTGCCACCTCAGCTGAGATGAGGGATAGAAATATAATGGGAAGCAAAAGGACAAGGGTTATTGATGGTATCTTGATTTTAACAAGGCCTTTGACAAGGTTTTTCACAGCATTCTCCTAGGGAAGCTGGCTGTTTGTGGCTTGGATGTGCACCTGCTTCGCTGGATAAAAAGCTGGTTGGAAGCTGGGGAGACTGGAGGGCAGGGAGGCTCTGCAAAAAGATCTAGACAGGCTTGACCTTTGGACCAAGGCCAATGGTATTAGTTTGAATAAGGCCAAATGTTGGGTCCTGCACTTTGGCCAAAACAACCCCCAGCAGTGCTACAGGCCTGGGGAGGAGTGGCTGGAGAGCTGCTCAGCAGAGAGGGATCTGGGGGTATTGACTGACAGCCCGCGTAACATGAGCCAAGAAGGCCAACACCATCCTGGTCTACATCAGGAATAGTGTGACCAGCAGGACCAGGGAGGTCATCCTGCCCCTCTACTTGGCCTTGGTGAGGCCTCACCTTGAGTACTGTGTGCAGTTTTGCACGCTACAGTATAGGAAGGACAGTGAGGTGCTGGAGAGGGTGCAGAGAAGGGCAACTAGGTTGATTAGGGGTCTGGAGAATGGGTCTTATGAGAAGAAGCTGAGGGAGCTGGGGCTGTTTAGCCTGGAGAAGAGGAGGCTGAGGGGAGACTTCATTGCTCTCTACAACTATCTGAGAGGAGGTTGAAGTGAGGTGGGTGCTGGCCTCTTCTCCCTAGTGACTAGCAATAGGACAAGAGGAAACGGGTTCAAGCAGCACCAGGGGAGTTTCAGATTAGGAAAAATTTCTTCACAGAAAGAGTGGTGAGGCATTGGAATAGACTGCCCAGGGAGGTGGTGGAGGCACCATCCCTGGAAATGTTAAAAAAAGGGGTAGACGTGGTGTTTCATAAGATGGTTCAGTGGTTAGGGATTGTAGGGTGAATGGTTGGACTTGAGGATCTTGAAGGTCTTTTCCAAGCTTGATGATTCTATGATTCTGTGATTCTGTGATTCTAAGTATAATATTAAATGCATAATATTAAAGAAAAATATACATAGATAACACTAGGTAACACGTTAAACAGCAGCTAATTATATCCCTTGCCCATATTTTAATCTTTTTTCATCCTTTATATTTTCTTAAGCCTGATACTTCTTCCTATTCTTTCATATAAGTTTAGAAAAAAACTTAGATTTTTAAAGTACTCATGTAGTAAGAGTATTTGGATGTCTGCAGCAAGACATACACGCAGTTGCTCCATTGCCATATGGATCATATATATTTCCCTCCTAGTCTGAGCTGTTAATTTTTCCATCCTGTTTCAGTGCATTGATACTGCATAAGCTCTCCAATACTCACAAAGATCTGCAGGCATCACTGTTTTTTTTTGAATCCTCCATTCCCTTTTTACTGAATATGCTTGTTTTTATTTCTTTATGTTGGTTTGTGTTTTGAGCTTTTTTGTTCCTCAGATATATTAGCTGATTTTACTGGAGATTGAATTCTCTTATTCTCTATAGATGGATGAGGTCTTCACTTAGCTCATTGAAATAAATTTGCTGTTTATTATTATTGGAATTTGTTCAAGTAAAGGCTGCACAGGGTCTTAGTAATGACTGCTCAGAGCCAGAGATGTGTTATTAAATACTCTATGACTTGGGTGTTTGTCTGCTTCGTAAATCTATGGGAGCTTGGTGCCAGAATGTCTTTGCAAATTTTGACCTGCACTGTGTTGCACCATTTCTCTGTGTTCTGAGTATTTTCAAAGTTGAGCAATCTAATTACTTTTATTACTGTATTGGATATTCTATTCACACCTGAAATCTGTAGTCCTAGTCATAAGCCATAGTATTATAGAAAACCATATGTCATTTGGCTGCTAAATACTTTCTTTAAAACAAGTCTCAGTCTAAAAAATTATCATCTATTAATGGCTTTTAAAAGTTTGCAGGCAGTTTAATGCAATGGTGTTCTCTCTTACAAGAACTTAAATTATACATTAATATCCTGACTAGTTGTTGTTCTGAATCAAAGAAACAGCAACAAAATTTGTTTTTCAAGAACTTTTTAAACAACTGCTAAACTTTTCAAGGAATTACCAGAATCATTCAGCAGCTGATGACTTGTGTTAACTAGAATATTCACTGTCTCTACCTGGTTCTCAGCTCTAAAATGAGACTTCAAGTGTAAATGTAGCTGCCACAGATTCCCCACATAATAAATGAAGGGATGCATAAACAGTTAGAGGATATCAGAAGAGAACAGTCAGAGATCTACAAGAGATCTCTGGTAGGGGGTTTCTTTGTCATTTCATCAAAAGACTAATACATTCAATGGCAACCAATTCAGCAACTGAACATATAGATGGGATGCTCCTTAATCAGTCTGTCCTTTCTCTTTATTTTTGGGAATCCAGTTGTTAAATATTCACTCTTTGAAGTACGACTACATATGTGAACATTTATAAAATTTCCTGTTTATTGGAACTGTCTGTATCTACCAAAAGGACATGTCTGTAGGGAGTTTTTTTGGCTTGTATAGTTTTGGTTTGTTTTGGTTTTTTGTTAGCATTGTCTTTATTTACTAGTATCTTATCAAAAGATGAGAGTCAAGAAAACTTTCAAAAAGAGATTGAAAATGTGAGACACATTTAAAACCAGGATGTTGTATGTTTCCTTTCACATAGACTCTAATACAAAATGTTTCCCAAGGCACTGTCATAGCATGGTCATATGGCATAGACTTTACTACTGATTATTTGACATGGGTTCATAGAAACATAGAATCACTTAGGTTGGAAAAGGCCTTTAGGATCACCGAGTCCAATCATTAACCTAACTGTACAAAGTCCAGTGCTAAACCATATTCCTAGACACTATGTCTATATGTCTTTTAAGCACCTCCAGGGATGGTGATTCAATCACCTCACTGGGCAGCCCATTCTAGTGTTTAATAACCCTGTCAGTGAGAAAGTTTCTCCTGATATCCAATATAAACTTCCCCTGGTGCAACTTGAGTCCATTTCCTCTTGATCTGTTGCCTGTTAATTGGAGAAGAGATCAACATCCACCTTGCTACAGCCTCCTTTCAGGTAGTTGTAGAGAGTGATAAGGTCTCCTCTCAGCCTCCTTCTCTCCAAGCTAAAAAACCCCAGTTCCCTCACATGCTCCTCTTAAGACTTGTTCTCCAGACCCTTCCCCAACTTTGTTGCCCTTCTCTGGACTTGCTCCAGCACTTTGATGTCTTTCTCAAGAGGAGTAGAAAGATTTCGTTAGGTCATACTGAGAGAAAATTAGGAAGGCAAAAGCCCAGATGGAGCTCAACTTGGCCACTGACATAAGGGACAAATTACATTTTTTTTTACGCCGTCTCCCACAGCATTCTCCTGGAGAAGCTAGTGGCTCATGACATAGACAAGAATACTCTGCACTGGGTAAAAAACTGGCTGGATGGCCTTGACCAGAGAGTTGTGGTAAATGGAGTCAAATCTAGTTGGTGGCTGATCACCAGTGGTGTCCCTCAGGGCTCAATTTTGAGGCCAGTCTTGTTCAATATCTTTATTAGTGATCTGGATGAGAGGATTGCGTGCACCCTCAGTAGGTTTGCAGACTACACGAAATTGGGTGGGAGTATTGATCTGCTTGAGACTAGGACGGCTCTACAGAGAAACTTGGACAGGCTGAATTTATGGCCCAAGGATGATTGTAAGAGATGCATTAAGGCCAAACGCTGGGTCCTGCATTTTGGTCACAACAACTCCAAGCAATGCTACAGGCTTGGGGAAGAGCAGTTGGAAAGCTGCCCAGCAGAAAAGGACCTGAAGGTGCTGGTTGACAGCAGGATTAACATGAACCAGCTGTGTGCCCAGGTGGCCAAGGCCAATAGCATCCTGGCCTGCATCAAGAATAGTATGGCCAGCAGGACTAGGGAAGTGATTGGGCTGGTATGAAATTGCATTGAGATGATAGAAATGCAGGACCTGGTACTTGACCTTTTTGAACTTCATACAGTTGGCCTTGACCCATTGATCCAGCCTGTGAAGATCTCTCTATAGAGACTTCCTATCCTCATGCAGATCAGCACTGCCACCCTACGTGGTGTCATCTGCAGATTTACTGAGGGTGCATTCAATCCCCTTGTCCAGATCATAGAAAAAAATGTTAAAGCAAACTGGCCCTAATACTGAGCCTTAGGGAATATCACTTGTGACCGGCTGCCAATTGGATTTAAATCCACAACTCTTTGGGCCCAGTCTTCCAGCCAGTTTTTTGCCCAGAGAAGAGTACACCAGTCTAAGCAATATGTAGCCAGTTTTCCCAGGAGAGTGCTGTGGGAAACAGTGTCAAAGGGTTTGCTAAGGTCCAGGTAAACAGCATCCACAGCCTTTCTTTCTTGCCATGGAAGGTGATCAGGCTAGTTAAGCAGGACCTGCCTTTCATGAACCCATGCTGACTGGGCCTGATCACCTGATTGTCCTGCGCATGCTGCATAATGGCACTCAAGATGATCTGCTCCATAACATTTCCAAACACTGAGGTGAGACTAACAGGCCTGTAGTTCCTTGGATCCTCATTCTGGTCATCTTGTAGATGGGCCAATCTCCAGTGTACTGGGACCTCCCCAGTTAGCTAGGATGGCTGGCAAATGATGAAAAGTGGTTTAGTGAGCACATCTGCCGGCTCTCTCAGTACCCTTGGGTCTATCCCATCTGGCTCCATGGACTTATGTTTGTCTAAATGGTGCAGCAGCAGGTCACTAACCATCTTTTATTGCACTATGGGGGCTTCAGAATGCTCCCCATCCCTGTCTTCCAGCTTAGGGGACTGGATACCCAGTGAACAAATGGTTCTACTATTAAAGATTGAGAAAAAGAAGGCATTCATTACCTCAGCCTTTTCCTCATCCTTGATCAGCAAGTTTCCCCTTCATCCAATAAAGGATAGATGTTCTCCTTAGTCCTCCTTTTGTTGCTATTATAATTATAGAAACACTTTTTATTATCTTTGCAGCTGCAGCCACATTAATTTCTAGTTGGGCTTTGACCCTTCTCATTTTCTCACAGCATAACCTCATGACACCTTTGTAGTCCTCCTGAGTGGCCTGACCCTTCTTCCAAAGGCCATAAACTTTCCTTTTTTTTCCCGAGTTCCAGTCAAAGCTCTTTTTTAAACGAGACTGGTCTTCTTCCCCACCAGCTCATCTTCAGGAACAGGAAGACAGCCTGCTCCTGTGTCTTTAAAACTTTCTTCTTGAGAAGTATTCAGCCTCCCTGGACTCGTTTGTCTTTCAGGACTGCAACAACATCTGAACTGTGGCACAGGCACCACATTTTTTCAGCCACTGAGAGCTCAAAAAAACACAGTGACAAAAATGATAATGAAATGGTGTAAGGTCCAGATCTTAAAGGAAATCTAAGACCAAGTGCTACGAAATCTGGAGGCAGCCACCCAACCAAAAGGGGCATAGCAGGCTTCCCTGCACTGAATAGTATGGGTGAGAGATACTACATCATAGACCTGGGGTCAGGGATGGCCTCTTGGAACAGATACATTCAAGAGTGTGGAGGTAGCTGAAGAATCTTCACTAGTGTTTACTGGAGAGGTTTTTCTTTTCTATGAATTAACACACTGACCATTTGGGCATATCTAATGGCCTGATATTGAACATCAGCTCCTGATAGAAGATCCTGGAAGAAATTATAATAACCCAAGGAAGGCAGATCCTAATTTCAGTAGTTGAGACTTTGTATTAGTTTTTTTTCTCTTCTGGATGCATGTTGTCTCATTTGCACAGTGCTTAAAAATGACAAATATTATATTCTACTAGAATGTATAATTAATGCAAAAAAATTCTGGAACTGTAAAATACTATCATAATCACTTTGAAAGTACCAGTGCTTATTTTTCCTAGTATCATATTTTACCTAATTGAAAACAAAATAATTTCCATTTTGCAGGTATTTTTCTTCTAATCCTGCATCTTTTTTAAAGAACTCATGAACATGATGAGATGCTTCAAGGAATGAACTGTTACTATGAACTAGTAATGAAATGTTTAAGAGGTTGCTGGCATTTTGTCCTCTGCTTTCTTTTTAATAATCACCAGTGTATATCATTAGAATACTGTAATGCACACACTGCTTTACTAATCTGCTTGGGCATTAAAAGCAACACAAATAAATAACAAAAAAAACCCAATAAACTGTCAGCTCCCCCCAAACCTCAGGAAATTCAAGTTTCCAAAACCTCTAAAAAACCCAGCACAATAATTATTCCTATTCTTCAGAATAATGACTTCCCTTGTTACTCTAAAATGAGAGAAATGGCAAATACTCTTTCTGCAGATTGCAGTCTCTAGTGATGGAGTCTTAGAGAAGTGTTCCCAGAGTGTGACACTGCAGCAAACAACTTTATATCAATAATATCCTGTGAAGTGAGGCATAAAACCCCCTCCATGTTTTAAAGGCAGTTTGAGCCACAAAAAGATCACAAACCTCTACCTTCCCTCCTCCTCCATGGTAATAATATCTTTCCCAATTATCAGTTAACATTTATCATTGCTATGTGTATTTTTCCTTTACATTTCAACATGAAAAGAGACAGGCACATAAGCAAATCTGTTTTCTTACAAATTGCAGAAAAATTACTGCAATCATGATTAGTTTGAGACTTTTTTTTTGGCATTTTAACAATATATTGGGGTAAAAAAATGCCAGTATTATTTATGCTTCCCAAGATTCAGGAATAAGTGGCTCAGAGTGGGGACCAAAAGGTTGAGCTCAGTAAGCAAAACATTGTCTTGACTTCCAACTGCCGAGTAGTAAGTTTTAATGAAATCACTAACTCTGAAAAAGAAGGGAAAGTAACTGCTGACAGAAAGCTATTTAAAAATCACCTAAAAGACTTCAGATTAAATTTACTTACATCTGCTTTTAAGATATTCATGTCTTTTTTCAATTCTCTCCATGATTAACTTGATTTGGGTCTGACATTCATCTGTTACTGGCTTGCGTTTCGACCAGGAAATATTATTTAAATATTTTATGTAATGTAGAGGTAGGAATTATTTTTTAACTTTTTTTTTTTTTCCCCCCCTAAATAATTCTGTAGTACCATTTCTTACAGACTTATATTTCAATTCGGAACATTTCTGTTTACTGTGAAAGTTAAACATTTCTTCTTCCCCTTTTATTAGGGACTTTGTGTCTATTGTCAGCATTTTCAGATAATTCACATGATCATTTAACATGGTGTTCCTCTGGCTTTCAAATGTTATTGAAAGAGCTACGTGAAGATTAAGACTTTTACAAATATAGTTTAACAAGTGTTCCACCATCAAATTATCTTTCTCATAAATAATGGATTTATAGTTTAAAATAGTTTACCCAGATTATTTTTCTCCTAGAAGTAAATAATAGGATTAATCTCTCCTAATTTTAGACATATCAAAGTTAAATGCCTGATCTATGTCTATCTAGACTCCTTCAAAGTCAGTGGAAATAGGCACCTTCAGACAGTGAGTCATCCTATTTGTCATAAATACCTATTTTGGGTTGGCATGAATAGACTTTTAAAGGTGTTTATTCCTCTTTGCTGACTGTGGAGAGCGTTAAAAATAGATGAGTTAACCTTACTCCAGAATAATGCAACATCTAAAATGATGTTCCTGCCCGTATGTCTGAAAATGAAAACTGAGATACAGTTTGCGTAAGACAAATATCATATTAAATAATTATCTTTCATTAACTCATAAAAAATAAAGCATATTTTTTTACTGGCTTAATAGTACTAGAAAAAAACAATGTTATATGTGACAGAATAATAAATAATTTATGCTTCAAATAAATAGTTCTATATGTGTGTTGACAGTGTTAGCAATATGTACTATTCTGAAATTATCTACTTCTTCAGTACAAGAGAATTGGAAGTTTTTTGTTCAGAACCATTCCATGACCTGTAAGCAAATAATAAAAACATAATAAAAAATCTGCATACAGGAGTAGACACACACAATTTTTTCTTAATTAACCACATTTTGGAAAGAGTTATCTTAGCCTGTTGCATACCCAGAACATTGAAAGTAAATGCTACCTAGAAGGAAACATCTATTTAAATGATGCTGACAGGAATTTTCTAATGAATTAGGAAAGGAATAGAGTATACAGTGCAAGTATAGCAAGAAAAATATCATTACATATAAATCATGTAGAAATACTAGATAATACGGCGAAGCAGTAATATTTTGACCTTTCAGAGTACAAAGGATATGCTGGACATATGCTGATTTCAGGAAATTTTATCATTGGAATTGTTCAAATTTCAAGAAGCAGCAGTATCTGGCTTTTCTGATAGCAAACAATAAGATTAGTGGAAGTAACAATCAAGAAATAAAATCTCTATCAAAAGCTGAGAAGACAGGTTGCACTAGAAAAAAAACAAAACACATCAAACAAGCAAATTATAAATATGTTCCTTAACTGGAATGGTTCAACAAACCTCTACATGAGTTGTCAAATGTAAGAACAGAGAAAATAAATCTATGTATAATTTTCTATAATAGCAAGTAGTAGCCCTGTTATCAGTTTTAATCCCAGCTCATAATGCAGTTTAGGTTCTAATGATATTTTCATTAATAAAGTAAAATGTGGAAATTCATGACATTCGCAAATAAGCAGACTTCAGTTACTGTGGAGTTGACAGCCACATGAGGTGTTGCCCATCTAAATCCCTGAATTTAGTATGAATGTAGAAAGTTTATGGCAGTTATTTTAAGAATCAAGGACTGTCTCACTGTAGAAGACAGCAAATGACTCATGACCTGGGAGGGAAATTTTTAATGGGAAATTAACATATGGGAAATCAAGGTTATATAAATAGATGTGTACATATGAGCACGTATATGTACGTGCATCTGACTTCATACAAATGTGACTAAAAATATTAACCTTGGAGAAGTGTGATTAAAGAAACAAAAGTTACAAGGGCACTGCCATGGGTTTGGCAATTTTTCTGAGTCTCAATGATGTGACGTGGTGATAGTCCTTGGTTGTCTGTTTGGTCTAATTTGACCTGGTCTTGCTGAGGAGACAGATTTTGTGGTTTTCCCTTGCCTTTTCTTATGATGTTTCTATCTGGAAGGATTTTGTAGCAATTTAAGAAAAGAATTTTATTAGTTGAGCTACTGAGTGCTCAACTGGTTAACCTCTTTCTGGAGTTATATCTAATAATCAGTCAACACCACTTAGGGAATGAGAAACTGAATAAATTAATGTTTTTCATGCTATAGAATATTACCTATTTAGAACAACATCTACAATTTTCAGATTCAGTATGAGAGTGCATTCTAAATTTCATTTCACCTTTAGACAGAAAAGTTTAACTTAAGTTCACAGCTTGGTCTTTTACTTAAGGATATTTTACAGACATTGAGGGATTTCTGTTGGTTTAAAACCAGCAATTCTTTTGTATATGTCTTAAAATGCTACTGTAAAATTATTATTCCCTTCCTGAAATATTTGACTGCTATATTTTTCTCCCAGTGTATCAGAAAACATTTTTTGTCCTAAGAAATATTGAACAAAATACTTTTAAATAAATGAATAAGAATGAAAATAGTGCCATCTGCTTGCTCAGCTTGAAACACATTACTACTTAGCCTAGCCACTAGTGTACTCATGATTTTACAGTAGATAATTTATTTTCTTTTTGCAATAAATTTTGCAGGAAAATCTTCCATGATGTCTCCTAAGTGAGTTACAATTACTGAAGACAAACGTAGAAAGAAATATTAAAACAGATTCTGAATAGACAATGGATTTACAGCAGCAAAACCCACACAACTCTAGCTAAGTTATGTGCCAAACTTCTAATACCTCCTGTGACTTTCATTTAATATGTAGAATGTCTTAAATTTGCATGGTTGTTAATTAAAAATTATTCTTTCCAACCTTTTTAAACTCATCACATGGGAAGATCAGCTAACAAAGGATACCAAAACAATCATAGAATCATAGAATGGCTAGGGTTGGAAAGGACCTTAAAGATCATCTAATTCCAGCCTTCCTGCATGGGCAGGGACACCTCCCACTAGATTAGGTTGCTCAAGGCCCCATCCAACCTAGCTTTGAAGACCTCCAGGGATGGGGTATCCACAAGCTCCCTGGGCAATCTGTTCCAGCATCTCACCACCCTCACAGGAAAGAACTTTTTCCTATGGTCCAACCTGAATCTCCCCTCTTTAACCTTCGAACAGTTGCATGTTGTCTTGTCACTACACACCCATGGAAAAAGCCCTACCCCAGCATTCTTGTACGCCTCCTTCAGATACTGAAAAGTTGCTATAAGGTCACCATGGAGTCTCTTCTTCTGTAGGCTGAAAAACCTCAAATTCCTCAGCCTGTCTTCATAGGGGAGGTGCTCCAGCCCTCTGATGATCTTTGTGGCTCTCCTCTGGACACACTTGAGAAGTTCTATGTCCTTCTTATGTTGGGGACTCCAAAACTGGACACAGTATTCCAGGTGGGGTCTCACCAGAGCAGAGTATGCTTTTGGCTTTTTCATGTTAAGCTGATGCTTCAAGAGGGTTAGTAGATAACTCATTTTGGGACTCACAGATCACACAACCATAGAGTATTAGAGGTTGGAAGGGACCTCAAAAGATCATCTAGTCCAACCCCCCTGCCAGAGCAGCATCACCTAGAGTACATCACACAGGAACATGTCCAGGCGGGTTTTGAATGGCTTCGGAGAGAGACTCCACAACCTCTCTGGGCAGCCAGTTGCAGTGCTCTGTCACTCTCACAGTGAAAAAGGTTTTCCTCATGTTTACGTGGAACCTCCTATATTCCAGCTTGCACTCATTGCCCCTACTCCTATCACTAGACATCACCGAAAAAAGCTTGGCTCCATCCTCCTGACACTCGCCCTTAACATATTTGGAAACACTGAAGAGGTCGCCCCTCAGTCTCCGCCAAGCTAGAGAGACCCAGCTCCCTCAGCCTTTCCTCATAAGGGAGATGTTCCACTCCCTAATCATCTTTGTGGCTCTGTGCTGGACTCTTTCCAGCAGTTCCCTGTCCTTCTTGAACTGAGGGGCCCAGAACCGGACACAATATTCCAGATGCGGCCTCACCAAGGCAGAATAGAGGGGGAGGAGAACCTCCCTTGACCTACTAACCACACCCTTTCTAATGCACCCCAGGATGCCATTGGCCCTCTTGGCTACAAGTGCACATTGCTGGCTCATGGTCATCCTCCTGTCTACCAGGATTCCCAGGTCCCTTTCTCCTACACTGCTCTCCAGCAGGTCAACCCCCAACCTGTACTGGTACATGGGGTTGTTCTTCCCCAGATGCAAGACTCCACATTTGCCCTTGTTGAATTTCATCAAGTTTCTCCCTGCCCAAGTCTCCAGCCTGTCTAGGTCTCGCTGAATGGCAGCACAGCCTTCTGGTGTCTCAGCCACTCATCCCAGTTTAGCGTCATCAGCAAATTTGCTGACAGTGCACTCTGTTCCCTCATCCAGGTTGTTGATCAATATATTGAATAGTACTGGTCCCAGTACTGACCCCTGAGGGACTCCACTAGATGCAGGCCTCTAAATAGACTCTGTCCCATTCACCACAGCAGTAATCTTTGGCTATGAGGGGCATTGTTTTCAAATTGTTACAGAGTCCTGAAGACATTGTGTTGGCTTCTTTTGAACAGGGGACCTGCTGCAGAATTCTTATGTCATCGCTTGTCACCATTACAGTGCAACAGAGGACCAAATGAAGGTTAAGGCCTGATTGTGGTAGCTAGAAAACAGTAATGATTCTATGACACAGCTCACAACTGACCAAAACTCCGTATCTTCATATACAGCCATTTTTTCAAATTCAAACTTGCACAAAGATTGACTTGGAAATATTTGGGAAAATCTTTCCTGCTCTTGATTAGTTCTCACTAGCTAGCATTTGCATTGCCGTAACTTTTTTTTTTTTTTTTGTGGAGAAGTATTTCACCAAGGAAAAGGCTCCTTCTCAATAGGAATTACATATTTCTTTAAGATCCTCAGAGATAGAGATCACCACATGGAATCATAGAATCATAAAATGCCAGGTTGGAAGGGACCTCAAGGATGATCTGGTCCAACCTTTTAGGTACTACTATAGTTTATATGAGATGGCTCAGCACCCTGTCAAGCTGAGACGTAGAACTGTCTAATGTGGGGGAAACTACCATTTCCTTTAGGAGACTATTCCAATATTTGATTGTCCTCATGGTGGAAAATTTACCTCGTGTCCAATCGGAATCTTCCCAGGAGTAACTTGTACCATTACCCCTTGTCTTTTTTCCATGTGACTCCTTGCAAACAGGAGTCTCTCTTCTTGGTAGCCACCCTCTCATTACTGAAACATGGTAATAAGGTCTTCCCAAAGCCTTGTTTTCTCAAGGCTGAACAAACCCAGTTTTCTCAGCCTCCCCTCATATGGCAGGTCCTTCAGTCCTCTGATCATCCTTGTCACCCTTCTTTGGACAATGTGTGTGTTTATTTTCATAGTATATTTTAATCCTGTCAAAGAGGACCCACTTTTTTTAATATTATCCGAACAGAACTCAAACTCTTTTTTCACTTTTTCTTTTTTTCCCCACTAGTAGACCAATTTCAGAAAATTTTCTAAGATGCTTACAAAAATCAAACTTCATCAATAGATGAAAATTGGTTTCTGAAGTTTTCAAAGTCCACTGATTATTCATTAATTCAAACAATATAAATAATTTTAATTTATCTGAAACCTACCCCATGATCCATTAAAGCACGTAAGCTAGTCAATAAGAATCAGTAATACAAAGGATAATTTATACAAAACTGAACTAACAAAGCTTGTAATCTAAAATAAAATAAAAGTAATTGTTTCACTGCTGGTGATTTGACATTAACAATCTCTAGAAGCATTGTGTTCTTTAGCAGACTCAGAGAAATACTCTTGTCTAAATATCTCCCAACATTTCTTCCATCAGTGCCTGACCTGCAAGGACCTGGAAGTTCCTCTGTGTAAGTCCCTGTATCTAACTGGAAGATGCAACTGAAGTCAACTGGTAGCATTGAGTATGTAGGATGAATGCTGGTCTAAGGAGAAACAAGATGTATTTGAAGTTCCTTGGAGATTTTAATGACCAACACCTGCTTTTTTTTAATAGTGCAATCCTGCTGTTAGATACCCTGTGTATTTTTCTATTCCTCCTCATATAGATATACTACTTTGCCAGGCCCTGCTCTCAGGACTTCTTCTGTATTTGCCCACTGAAAGTTGAAATTAAAAGATAGATTTTTCCTCCCAGACAGTACCTAATCACTATAAAGTATAAACTCAGCCTATTCCCCAAGTTATTTTCCTCTGTCCCCTTCTGAAGTGTTAACTTTAGGGAACAAATTGATATATGTCTTTCCAGTTATGTAACCTCTCAATCACTAGCTATTTTTCTTATTACATTCTGTAGAAGTGGATGATAGTGGTTAATGCATGCTCCTGTATGGAAAAAGAACCATGCTCATTTCAGTGCTATTAGATCATGAAATTCTAGTAATGCAGTTTATAGTCAAGCCATTGGAGAATTATTACCTTCAATAAATGTAAGAACATGGCAGAACTGTGCTATTATATAAAATTCTGTGTTTTTCTTCCTATCTCTCTATCTCTCTATCTCTCTGTCTCTCTATCTCTCTATCTCCCTATCTCTCTATCTATCTATCTATCTATCTCTCTATCTATCTATCTATCTATCTATCTATCTATCTATCTATCTATCTATCAATCTATCGATCTATCCTTCTGTTTCTATTTCTTGCCTCTTTTAATTTCTAAGATAGAAAATTAAAATTAAATTCTGCTAAGTGGAAAGATTTAGAAATGCAGCTATTGGGCTACACTCAATCTCTTGCTCTGCAGAAGATGCAGAGTGGTCTAAGGGAAAAGACAGAAAAAAGCTGCCGAGGCTAGTGACTTGCCTGACGTCATACATTGTATTGTTAGCCTCTGATTATGTATGAGGTATGATATCCTTTCAGGACCCTCATTTTAGGAAAAAGAGTATAATTAGCTCCCAGTAGGCTGATCCTTGGAGCCAACTAGAGAAAAATATGCTTCCTGATAGAAGTCCCAGAACACAGAATATATTTCAGGCAGCACTGATTTACTTCAGAGTTTTACACAAACTTTAGCCTATTTGTGTTTATGAAGAATGTAAGATCTTTATTTCCTGACTCAACCCATATCTTTTTCCAGATAGATTTATTTTGACACACAGGCGTTTTGCAGAATGACTCTGTGCAGAAGCTATCTGCAAAATGGTCTGCATCTGTAACATCATCCACAAGTCCTTCTCTCTTCGCAAGCAGCAAGTCCATCTAGGCAGATAGCTATCATAAAATTGTAGTTTTACATTCTTTGAGAAGTAAAAAGCGGAGCCGGGGGGCAGGGCTGGGCTGGGCATGTGAGCAGAACTGCTTCCTTGGACTTCAAGAGGGCAGACTTTGGCCTGTTTAGGAGACTGGTTGACAGAATCCCTTGGGACACAGTCCTGCAGGACAAAGGAGTCCAGGCTGGATACTCTTCAAGAAGGAAGTCTTAGAGGCACAGGAGCAAGTGGTCCCAGTGGGCCAAAAGACGAGCCGATGGGAAAAAAGACCAGCCTGGCTGAAAAAGAGAGCTTTGACTGCAACCCAGGGCAAAAAAGAGAGTGAAGGCAGGCCACTCAGGAAGACAAGGACACTGTGAGACTAAGCAGGGAGAAAAAAAGAAGGGTCAAAGCCCAATTAGAATTTGATCAGGATACTGCTGTAAAAGGCAATGAAAAATTTCTATATGAAACAATTTTCTATATGAACAATTTCTGTAAGTACATTAGCAATGAAATGAGGACTACGGAGAATCTCCATCCATTATTGCATACAGGGGAAAAATAGTGACAAAGGATGAGGAAAAAGCTGAAGTACTTATTGTCTTCTTTGTCTCAGTCTTTAGTAGTAAGACCAGTTCTCCAGATACCCAAACCCCTGAGCTGAAAGACAGGGACTATGCCTGTCAGTTCTCCCTGCAATGAGTCACCCACCTTCTCCCTGGCTTCCCTAGCAAAACCCTCCTGTAATTCTCCCTACCTGCCTTTGTTCCACCTACAAGTTAGCTGATCACACTTCTGATTACCAAAATTTTAATTTTTGTGTTTCAAATCAACAAGGCTTGTATGAAAAAACAGCAGGCTATCTCACCAGGCAGTGCTCAGGTGTCCAGCTTTCCCACCTGTTTCCCCTGCTGCTCACCTCCTACTTCTCTAACTAATGTAATGTGTCCCACAGGCAGGACAGGAACATGCTTGCTGGCTGTCCCCCCTCCACCTCCTGTGAGAGACCCCTCATTGCCAGGCACTTGAGGCTCCCTGTGGCTCCATGCAGAACCCCTGCCAATGTTCAAAGGCTTTGCAGAGCTTGCTCTGTGAATGGAGGAACAATGGCAAAGTGCCATGCAGAAGGAAGAAGCAGTGCAGTGCTGGGTGGCAAGGAGGACCAGCACAATGCTGTGAGCCATCTGCCAAGGCATCTCCTGATGGAGAGTCATCAGTGTAGAATCATCTGGTGGATAGTTGGCTGTGGAGAGTTGACAAGGGATAGTTGTCCTAGACCTAGGATATTAGTCGACAGACAGCTGAACATGAGCCAGCAGTGTGTCCAGGTGGCCAAGAAGGCCAAAGGCATCCTGGCTTGTATCAGAAACAGTGTAGCCAGCAGAACTAGGGAAGTGATCATGTCCCTGACTTCAGCACTGGTGAGGCTGCATCTTGAATGCTGTATTCAGTTTTGGGTCCCTCACTACAAGGACACTGAGGTGCTGAAGAATGTCCCAACAAGTGTGATGAAGCTGATGAAAGGCCTATAGCATATGTCTTACGAGGAACTGAGGGAACTGGGATTGTTTTGCCTGGAAAAAAGGAGGCTGAGGGGAGATCTTTTTGCTCTCTACAACTACTTAAAAGGCGGTTGTAGTGAGGTGAAGGTCAGTCTCTTCTCTCAAGTAACAGATGAGAGGATGAGAGGAAATGGCCTCAAGTTGTGCCACGGGAGATTTAAATTGAATATTAGAAAAAATTTCTTCACCGAAAGGGCTGTCAAGCATTAAACCATCCGTGGAGGAAAGTGATTGAGTGGCCATCCCTGGAGGTGCTTGAAAGCCATGTAGGTGTGGTGCTTAGATGCCATGTAGACGTGGTGGTTTAGTGGTGGACTTGGCAGTGCTAGGTTAACAGTTGGACATGGCAAGCGTAAAGGTCTTTTCCAACTTGAATGATTTTATAATTCTATGATTCTGTAAAGTACATAGGCTCAAGAGAGTAGAATTTAAAAATTATTCACATACATTTTTGTAACTAGTTGACCTTAGGTGCACTCATCACAACAGCAGCTCCATTTCCTTTGGAGCTCTAGTACAATTTTGATGGATTTCTCAATGCATACAGCTGCATTTTTTGTCCAAAGCTATTAAACCTATTTGGGAAAGATATGTATATTTCCAATTTGTCTTTAGAGTACAGATAAATAATAGAATAATTCTACAACAACATAATCTTATAGTTTTGAGAACCATAATAAATATTTTTGACAGAAATCTATACAGCTTTGGAATGAATAAGAACTTTTTCTCCTCAGATGAAACAAATTCTTTTTTCAGATTAAATTACATAGCTCATAGGCTACATGGTTTAATGTCAGTTAAATGCAAGTTTATATATATATAAATATATACATCTGCCAAGGTTTCTTTCTTTTCATGATTTCACAGAAAACCACAAATGCAAATAAAAATCCATAGTATTTTTTACTTCTGATTTCCACAGTACCAGTTAATTTCAAGTCACCCACCCCTCCATAAAATCAGCGATTCTGAGAGAAGTCCTTGTCATTATTAAGAGCTCAGCAGCCCTCATTTACTTTGTATAATCCAAAGTAATCTTGATTAGTGCTTAGGGAGCAATGTGCTATTGCCCTTATATTAATGTTGATGTAGTTTTAAAAAAGAAAATAAACATGGCTGGCTGTTATCTCACATGGAGATACTAAAAAGGGTATATTTTGTTCTCCTAATATCAATTAATTATATTAAATAAAAGTAATATGTTTGTTCATGCAGTGAGCTTGGGGTGGCACTATGTAACATACAGAGGGACGACGGAATATCTTTTAATAACATGCTTGTGAGAGAACATAACAATAAAAATTGTGTGCCATGTATGCTTTTAAGAATGTATTGCAGGTTGAGAAATAAAATTACTGAAACAGCAAATTTGAGAACCAGTACATCAACTGATGAACACTGAGGACTTAAGTTCGGTAACAGCTGTGAAGCTGTAGAGTCAGTTAGGGATCAGCTTGAAACCGATCATTATAAGTACTGAAAAAATCTACTTGATCTGTGCTCCACGTTTTTATTTTTTAATTCTACAACTTAGAAGCTATATTCTCTCTTCATTGACCTACTTAATTTATTTGCAAAATGTGTTCTACCTACTCTAGTTTGCAGTTGGGGTGTCCTACATATAAACCGGCTCAAGTTACAGTGAATCTGACTCTGTCTTGATATTTTCAGTTTGCAGTCATTTTGTTTTGCCCTTGGTGAAGCTTTGTGCCAATAATTAAAGCTAGATATCTTCCTTTGTGGGCAATTTCCTTCATCCGAGTTAGCAAAAAAAATCACACAAGAATTTTAGTATTTATAAGAACATTGCTTAATATTCATATACTTGTTAGTTTCTGTTTCTAAAGCAGAACAAAAAGTCTTATTTTTTCCTCATTTTCCCATGAATTGCCAAAGCTATTTTGCTTGCCAAATTACTTTCATTCTTTCCCAAAAAGTTTCTAAAAGGGTATAGAAGACTGTTACTTATCTATATTCTTTACTTTTACTCTTGCTTGTGTTGTACTCAGAACAATTTAATCAACTAATTTTGTGGCAAAAATATTCCAAAGAATTTACATATATTACTAAGTCACTTTTTTAATATATTCTCATAACTCATTGTATGCAGGTTATACCACCTCTGTGTTTTGATATCTAGCAAAAATGTAATTATTTTAAGCAAAGGAATAATGTAAAGAAGTGTAAAATATAAGATACAATATAAAATACTGTGTTTCTTCTGCATGGATGTCTTTCATGTAACATCTGTCTTTGCACCAATGAGAGACAGCCAAAAAAAAAATAAAAAAGTTTTAAATATATCACAGCTGGAAATTTAAATTCTAAAATCTTACTATCCTTATGATCATTACTTTAAACAAACAAACAAAACCTGCAGACATAAAAAGATGGATATTTAATGCTTATTTAAAGTTTGGGGTTTTTTTTCAAAGCAACTTGCTATATACATTCTAGTTCAGAGGAAACATAAACTGCATACAGTAGTCAAATAAAAAAGAGGAAGAAAAACAAATGTTTCAGTCTAAATCTGTAGCTGCATGGTCTGAATTTGTAGGAATTTATTTAACTCCCAGTAGTCATTCTACTCTTTAATACAAGCATTTAGTAACCTTAAAATGGCAGTTGAACAAAAAGTTCCACCAGGAGGAACAGGAATCTCCTCTGTGCTAGCTTGAACAACATCTTATTTGGGTCTGGCAGTTTTGCTTTGAACTAATGGAAAGAGAAAGTCAGAGCATGTCCCAGAGCTCTGTACATGGTTGGATTTTCTAAAGGAATTTCTCACCTTTCTTGATAAAATATTTCCAAGACCTTTTTCTCTTCTCTCAGGACAGAATATTGATGTGGTGAATGATTTGTCTTAATAAGTTATTCTAACATATTTTTTTCTTTTTATTGAAATATATATTTTGGAAGTATATCTGGATTTTAATGCACATTTTATTTTCCATTACATCTTCAATACTAAAGGCAAGACTATTACCACATTTATTTTAATGTTTTACTTTATTTTGATTTACATATTATTTTTATAATATTAATTATATTTTAAGATGGTTTCCCCTAGAAGCAGGTTAATTTTATTTTATATTTAATTTTTGTTTTATTGTCTTATAACAGACTTTCAATTTTACTAGGCAGCAGTTTCACTTGGTGATTTAAAAATAATTACCATTATTTAAATTAGGTTATGGTTATGCGTATTAGTAACTGTTATTCACAATCCTGCATTTAATCACGTGCTAAACATATGTCAATTTGTGGACACAGGTAATATACAATGCAAGACCTACATTCCCAAAACATAGAAAGAAAAGTAATTGCACTAAGCTGGTAGAGGAAAATTGGTGGCCTAGATTTGAGTAAGTCTATATTCAGAGAATCAAAGAATGGTTTGGGTTGGAAGAGACCTTAAAGATCATCTAGTTCCACCCCCATGCCATGGGCAGGGACACCTCCCACTACAGCAGGTTGCTCAAAGCCCCATCCAACCCAGTCTTGAACATTTGCAGGGAGGGGGCAGTGACAGCTTCCCTGAACAGCTTCTTCCACTGCTAGACCACCCTCATACTAAATAATTTCTTCCAAACGTCCAACCTAAATCTACCCTCTTCCAGTTTAAAGTCATCACCCCTTGTCCTATTGCTATATAGACTCCTAGAATGTATTGGGTTGGAAGGGAACTCTAAAGATCATGTAGTCCAACCCCGTACAATAAGCAAGGACAGACATCTCCGACTAGAACAGATTGCTCAGAGCCCCATCAAGCCTGACCTTGAATGTCTCCAGGGATAAGGCCTCAACCACCTCTCTAGACAACCTCTTTCAGTGATCCACCACCCTCATATTAAAGAACTTTTTCCTAATAAGAACATGTTGTCCCAAATAGGGAGAGATAGCAGATTACAGGTATATACATGGAACAAGATTTACTGCAAACAGCACCAGGGTCTTAACTGTTTTAAAGTAAAAGGCACAAGCACAAATTATGGGGAAATTGGGAAATTGCAACAGAAGTTGAGGTTAAAATGCAAAAGGTATCAACATTAAATGTACTACTACATTAAACAACAAAGGTTAACCATTACAATACTGGTAAATTATTTATTACCAACTTTTATAATACATCTAGAACATAAATTATTGACTTTAGAAGGATCCTATCTTAAATTTTAAAACTTAGTGATGATAAATTGCTTAATGTTAAATTAACTACTAAAGACAATAAGGTAGTTAATAACTCTCACCCTGGCCTGGTCACAGCTGGGTGTCCCCTGTCAAGTCCTTCATTCTTGAGAATTGATCTCTTCTAGAGGCTTTTATAGAATAAAATGGATTGACTGCTGTCATTTAACTTTTTAGCCATACCTCTGAAATCTCTCATTGGAGAATAGAAGGAAAACAGTGGGAAAAAAACCACTAAGGCCTTGGTCTCACCAAGCAAACTCTTTTGTTTATCTGTTTATTCTTAGTTTATCTCCATTTTGGGCCTAGTTGTGGTTAAGTTGGGCTTTCTGTGTACTTCAACACTGGAGAGCAGCTATGTGGTGTTATGTATGTCAATTTGTCCATTTGTACTTTCAAGGTTGTTACCAGTTCAGAGCTTGCCAGGCCCTTTCCTTTCCCATGGGAAACTGGGTGTTCTAATCAAGGTGTTCTAATGGATTTCACTTAACATATTTCAGGAATGTATTTGATGTCTAAACAAAAATGTCTTTCTTAATGTGAGCTTTCGACTAAAATAAACACTTGTTCACACATCAATACATCAGTTTTATTCCATGTATTTGTTAACACAAACATTTTCCACTGCAGCTGTTGTGTTCAGCACATTATTGTGCTTGCATATTGCAAATAGAGAAGACTAGTGTTGCACAGGTTACTTATAAGCTCAAAAATTTGTTTGCTCTATTACCTACTTCATATTTTTCATTAAATTTAAAATATATCTGGATTTAACCTTCACAATATAAAATATTTTCTGCCAGAGAATACGGAAAGAAGATTGAGGTTAAGGTATAGAAAACGTTTCTTCTTTAGAGTGAGGCAGATGATTATCTTACAATAAATAATCTGTAGATATATATACACAAAAAACACACAACACCATGCTGGTCATATATCATTGCAAGCAGATATAAACCATAGAGCAGACAGTGTCCAAGACTCTGTAATAACCCTATGAATTAGTAAATGAAAGAAAGATTAATCCAAAACATTCATTTTTAGTATAAGAAATAAAAGAACCAGCCAAACCCACAAAATGTCAGGAAAGGAAAAGATGAGGGAGCATTTTCTCAAAATTTTCATGTCATTCTGTTGCAAGCAAAGAGAGAAACAAGAATAATGATGACATATACCTATATGATGATATGAACATATATAATCACTACTCTCATATTTTTAATGAGATCAGAATATATATCTAGAAAAAACCAAACAGAATATACTTTCTTCAAAAGAAAGCCAAAGGTGATTTGTATCTTTATACCATATGACTAAAAACCACATTCAAATTTGTTTATCACATCCACCATAGAGTAAAGATCACGTAAGATCAATGAGAGTAAAAACATTTACTAATGTTTAATCAGAGTGATGAAACAATGAGTTTCTAGCAGTTCATAAAACAAGTTTTTAAAAAATGTTCAACAGAACTTAATGACAGAAAATCAGTATCCTTGGTCCTCCTGGAGTTTTATGAGGAGCATCTTATACCAGGGGTAGGAGAGCTTGATTCTTTTCAATTCAGAAAGCATTTGAAAGCCATCTTGCTGCTCTAACCTCCTCCTGGTGCAGTGGGGGTTGATGCATGTATTCACTCATCATGGACCAAATTTGGCTTTCTCCTTTCTATGTTTTCAACAGGAAAGGCAGTATGGGCTAGGTAGTGGATCAAAATGACAGTCTTTTCAATGGGGCTGTGGCAGCTCTGTCTCTCTGCTGCTGGAGAGATGCAGAAAAGCAAAAGGGAAGATGGCTGGTGAGGCAAAGCTGAGAGATTTAGTTAAACAGATACTCAGTGACAAAGCTGGTCACAAAATTTCCCTTCTAACACTTTCCCACTGAAGAACAATGTTTTACCAGATTTGTAACATGCCTAAACACCAGTCTTCTTTAACAGACGCTGCCCAAACTCTGACATATTGCTTATAAGTGTCTCCACCCAACTTCTCACCTTCTTGTCAGCAAATATGATCTGCTCTGTACCACCTGCTTCTGAGTGCCTTTCTTTCACCTGCCTGGGTGACATGGATCTGAGCACCCAAAAGTTGTAGTCATCTAGTTCCTGAAGAATACCCCCAGAGGAACTGGTGCCATTCAGGGCTCATCATGTGATATGAATTGTGCCAGTGGACTCAAGCACTGTCTCAAGCTTAACTGTGAGCTCCTTGATGCAGGTTTGGCTTTTGAAGCAAATTTCTTCCAGTTTTTGCCTGGCCTGGTTCAGGGATGATGCAGGGATAGGAGCTACCTATTTTGGAAAGAAAGATAGTTTGCCAAATGAACACACACAGTCATGGTGAGAGACATTTCATTCACTAATTCAGAAATATGCTTAAGGCTCACTGCTCCAGGACATTCAGGGTATGAATGATGCCTGATTTCCCCATTATTTTAATATTTTTCTCTTTTAAATAAACTGTTCCCTAATGAAATATAACTGACTGTCCTCATTTAGCTCCTTATAAATCACTCTTAAGGCTACATACGTACTACACTTGCAAGATGTAGCTATGGTACCTGCAGGCATACTAAAGCTGCCTTAATCCTGCCAGTTGAAGTACTGAAAAAAACACATACACCTCAGGACGTCATACATACACACTGGCTTGAATCAGGACACCTCATTGCTGTCAGGACTCAAGATAGCTTGCTTACTAATTACTTTTATGACTACAAACGTGTTGTACCTTTAGAATACAAAAGAATAAAATTGACACAAGTTTACTAAATAGAATTATTTTCAAATTTTATTTGAAAAATGCTCAGTATCTAAAAAGATACTATAGAGCATAGTTTAAAGATAAACCCTACCTGCCTCAGTACAGAGCAGTAAATTAATGAGATCTATTTTTGGCTCTGATACAAATTCCCTCTCATGTTCCTTAATTCTCTCACACTATCTGATTTTCACTATCATGGAAATATTACAAGATACTGAAAACAAGGTTTATTGCAATAGCATCACTGGTATATATAAAAAACAATTTATTACAAATTTTTCTTTCCCAAGTGCTTTACAAACATCTTTACTACAATTGTTAAAAATTACAATAGTTTGTGCACTATAACATTTGCACTTTCTGGTCTCCGCATATTTTCTCTATACCATGATGTAACTAAAAACAGTTTATTTGAAGAAAGAAAACTGAAGCTTACACAATTAAGCAGTCATTTAAAAGCACATGCTATCGCATGTCGACTATGTTTATTAACAGAGCTAATAATTAAAATAACACTAAGACAAAAACACTCTTTCTAGGTTTTATGTTACAGACACAAGAGTTTCTAAAACACCAGAGGCAAAACTGCCTGGATATAAACTAACATTTTTTATTTTTTTTTTTAGAATTCTCATAAATTTAATTGCATCAGACAGACTGCTGCACGTACCACAAAAAAACAACTTGTGCTAAACTTCAGCTTGTTAATACTTACACAGTTTCTTTTCTAATTTTTAATTGTAGTGTCTAGTATCATATTTTTCTCTGTTTTCAATCAAGAAAAATTATGTTCTGTGTTTGAATTTGCAGCTTTATAGTGATTAAACAGTATTTCAGTAGCCTGAATCGCAATAACTAGGGGCTAAAATTTTGATTCAGTTTCACTTCAGTGCATTTGTCTCATGGAGTGAGTTAGCTCTGAGAGCTCAGAGTGACTAGAATCATGAGTCAGTAGCAGAAGGCAGAAAGAGGGCACGAGTTTCCTTGCAGTGCATGGATACAGCTTGTGACTACTTTGGCTGGGGATTTGCCAAATTTTCTGCCCCTTCCCTCTAATCTCCAACACCAACCATATATCTCCATGAGTAACCTGTCTGGATAGATCATCTCTTGCCTGTGTTACACATGGCTGTTTTTTTTTTCTTTTTTTTTTCACTCCTTCAGAAACAGACACTTTTGACTTGAATAGATTTGAGGTACTGTTGCTGTTACTTGGATACTCTGTTCATAAATCAAAATTAGACAAAATTTAACAGGTGTGAATGTGTAAAAAATAGTATGGACAATGTCTGTTGGCTTGTATATCTTGACAATTCTGAGGAGCTAGGAAGAACAGAAAGTAAACCTCTGAGCTAAAAGAAAATGATCTCTTAAACTGCTGTAATTATCCACTATATTTTCTTATATGAAGAAAACTTTTGCAAGATACTTCATTATTATTTTATATAAATCAGTAAGTCCCCAGACTTTCAATATAAGCCTCTAAAGCATATTCACATTTATCCGTATGCTTCACTCTAGGCATGCGCATAATGCAACTGAAATTTAAAAGCAAGAGAAAATATTTTTGGAACCATGGATTTCCTCTGCATTATGTCAGTAATTTTACCTTTTTTAACTCATAACTGAGAAACTTGAGAAGAAACAGAAAATTTGCCTGCAAATGTAGTTGTAGTTCCTAAGGCTTTTAAAAACCTATTTCCTAACATCCATGGATTAACTTTCTTGAACTACCTTCTCAGACACAGAAATCTTATTTTAATCTTATCTTCCCTTTAATCATGATTTTGGATCTTATTCCCTTAATTTTTACTTTTAATTTTTAATCAACCATTTGGCTTATGCAGCCACCTGGGACTGCATTTATAAGGATTTCTCAGGACTGCTTTTCACCAGGATGAATTTGTGACACATGCCAAATCACTTAAAATACATATTTTTACCTTCTCATCACTCCTCAAATTAGTTAAACGGGACTTTCACTTTGGGAAACCATCTTGACTGTGCCTGATGATTGCATTGTCCTTGAAATGTCTTTGAATGGCACCTGGGATGATCTTCTCCACAACTTTTACGGCCACCATTAGACTAAAAGGTCTGTTGGTTTTGTGGAACATAAAATGTGATATAACTATAGAATAAAGCCATTATATTACTAGAGTTGATTTTTTATATTTTATGCTACTTAAATACAATTAGTATCTTTCAAGCTTGCCATTACCTATTTAATAGCTCATTGGGTTTAGTGACGACATCAGTTTACTTTCTTACATTTTCTTATAATATAACTCCTAGTAATAAACACTGGTAATATGCTAAATTAATTACAGAGTACCTGTGCAGGATGGCTGTGGTTTAATGGGCTTGATGTATTCTGGCCTGTGTTTCTTCAAGTGTACACCAACATTTATTCATTCATTCATTCATTCATTCATTCATTGCAGGTGTATTTAAAAACAAATAATTAGGGCCTGTTTTCTCCAGCTAAAACAATGCTCCACGTGGAAAGGCTTCTTTTGTTATAGGACAGGGAGAAAAAGGATGCATCTTGCTGGCTGGAATAGAAACAACAGCTACATAGCTGCCTTCCTGAGCAAGCAGCTGTCTGCAGAACCCCAGCATCTCAAAAATGGGAATGGGGGAAAGTCCAAGAAGCAGAACAGTCCAGATTAGTGCACTCCTGCTGATTGCGGATATGTCTTGCCCACTTCCCACTCTTGCTGGGATGATTTAAACAGTTAGTGGAAAGAACTACACAGTCCTCCTCCATGTTCAAGCCAGACTTGTCTCTTTAACTCAAGAGTATAGGGAGCAAGAGAAACCTAAAAAGTAAACCCAAGCTGTTCTGTGAGTTTGCCTTGGTATTTTAGACAAGGTGAAGCAAGGCAAGTTTGGGCCTAACATAACAATAAAGAACCAGCCGTGTGGCCAACTCACTCAACTCTCACCCCACCCCCACACACATACATTGGGTTGCGGAAGACGAAGGCCAACTAGAAACTCAGGGGTTGAGAAAAAGGACAAGGAGGGTTCTTCACCATTTAAGGTCATGGGCAAAACAGACTCATCTTGGGGAAAAAATATTAATTTAATTTCACACAGGACACAGACAACACAAAGAGCAGTGCTTAAATATGTTACCCTCTCCCTTCTTCCCGGGCTTAAATTACTTTGGGCCCAAATTACTTTGCTCCTGGTTTCTCTACCTCTTTATCAGTTCTTTCATATGTTAATCGCAGAGGCACATCCACTGTCTCTCTAATGACTCCTTGGCTGATTTTGGAGCTGGGGGAGCTCTTCAGCTTTTTACAGGAGCCACTCCTGGGGCCGTTCCCCCATTACCAAAAAACCCACCAAATGAAACCAGGACAGCAAGGCAAGGCAAGCAATACTCTAGGAATAGGGTCAGGGAAGAGTTTAAAAGCTTGCAATGCCTCCTCCTCATGCCATGAATACTTACAAAGATGAGGGTGTGAAGGACAGATTGAACCTGTCACTGCATCTGTCACTGGCATTTTACAAGGGTTTATGTGTACCATTATTCTGTCTTTTTTGACTCTTTTCCTTCAATCTCTTGACATGTATTGTACTTCAAATCAAAGCATTAACACTTTATGCTGCAAGAGACATCACAGTCAGGACCCAGACACAAATAGGGACCTTTTGTCACTCAACAGCGGAGCACAGGGCTAATGGGAAAATAAGAGGAAATAAGAGGATTGCTGGGACCTGCCTTTGTCTTCTAGTAGCCTTCGTGTGCCATCACTGGTATCTGGCATTCTCAGGAAGAAAAGACCTTGAAAGGACTTTAAATGGGTAAGTTCCTAGATGCTATTTAAGAAGATGAATACACTTTTCTTAACTTTTATAGTAATTTGATGCAGGTGTATGTAGGAGAATGTATGGTTTAAGTACGACCACAGCTTTTGTAGCTGTGTGGTCAAAGGTGAATAGAATCAAATCTAATCTAATAGAACAGAGTAATTCCAATTGGAAGGAATTTACAATGATCATCTTGTCCAAATGACTGACCAATTCAAGGCTGACCAAAAGTTGAAGCACCAACCACTTCTCTAGGAAGCCTGTTCCAGTGTTAACCACTCTCTCAGTAAAGAAATACTTCCTAATGTCAAACCCGAGCCTCCCTTGACCAAGCTTTGAACCATTCCCATGCATCCTCCCACTGCGTAACAAGTAGAAGAGATTAGCACCTCACTCTGATTTCCCCTCTTCAGGAAGCTGTAAGAGCAATGAGGTTGCCTCTCAGCCTCCTTTTCTCAAAACTAGACAAACCCAAAGTCTTTAGCTGCTCCTCACAGGATATGCCTTCCAGCCCTTTCACCAGTTTCAGCACCATCCTCTGGGTGCATCTAAGTAACTCCACATTATTTTTAAATTGTGAAGCCCAGAACTGCACATAGTGCTCCAAGTGAGGCTGCACCAACACTGAATACAGCGAGACAATCACCTCTTTTGACTGGATGGTTATGAAGTGTTTGTTTGCCCCCAGGATGTGGTTTGCTGTCTTGACTGCCAGGGCACATGGCTTACTCATATTGAGACTGTTGTTGACCAGAAACCCCATATTCCTTTCTGCAGGGCTGCTATGCAGACATTCCTTTCCCAGTTTATACTTGTGCCTGGTGTTACTCCATCCCAGGTGCAGAATTGAGCATTTGATCTTGTTAAATTTCATGCCATTGGTGATTGCCAGATGCTCTGATATACCAAATCCCTCTGTAGAGCCTATTGTCCCCTGATAAAGTAAACAACACCTCCCAGTTTAGTATATTCATTAATAGTATTGTTGTAATTATTAAATAATAATTTATAATAAATATCATTAACTATAATTATTAAATAATATTGAAAAGAAATATTCTCCACTCTCCCCTTTCTCCTGCAATAACATGATGTCCACATCGTGTGTTGATCAGAATAACTCTATAATCAAGAATGACCAATAATAACATTTGAGAAATAATGTAAGAACAAAGTGTTTTCCAATATTTTAGTGATACACTTACCTGGACTGTACTGATTGGTGTCTCTGAGACAGCAATATGAGTTGCTGAACTGTATTTAATAACTCTTGGTAGCTCTTTTTCCATTAATTTTTATAATTGCTTTTGAACTCATAAAAACTTTTTCATGCATAAGACCTTACTGCAGCGAGTTCCACGATTTAACTGTGCTTTAGGTGGAAAAGTGTTTTTCAGATTGACATCTAACAATTTTATCTGCTGCCTCCTGATTCTTAAATTATAAGATATGGCAAAAAAAACCCAAACAAAACCTGTTTCAATGTTTCTGGGACTTCTGTGGTTTAATAGATCTTCATGAAATTGAAAAAAAATATTTTATTGTTTCCTAGCATAACAAAATTTTAGACACTTTAATAATTACTTAAATGGAAGCACTTCTACTTTTGGTCATCCTGTTGCCTTTCTCTGTACCTTTTCCAAGTTTGTTTTTTGTTTTGTTTTGTTGTTGTTAATAAAGGAAACAGAAATAAACACAGTATTCATGTTTCAGGAACATTGTGTGTTCAACAGTGCCACAAAATTGTTTTCTGATTAGTTCTCCATTCCTTTCCTAATAAATCCTAATTCTCAATTTGCTTGTTTGACTGCTTCTGCACATTAAGATGATTACTCTGTTTTCACAGACTAATGTATTATGATTCTGAGATATCTGTCCTCCGTAGTACAAGCAAGTTCAGTCCTTCACCATGCACACAAAGTTAAAATTGGTTTTCTCCTTATTTTTTTCCCATGAGTATCACTAACAATAATACTGTTCAGCCTGTGAATCTAATCACCATAAAATATCATTAAGGTTAATTGAACATTTATATAGATAATCACAAAGCTCACTCTGTTATAGCAGAAAGAGAAATAGTTAAACTCTCATACTTTTGGACAGAGTTGTCTGTAATACATAAATTAAGTTTTGTAGAACTTTCTCCCCTCTGCCCCAGACTAGTTAGAACTAAAATCCAAGAATTTCTAAGTCTTGTGTAAAAAAGCTAAGAAATGCTGAAATTTATGGCTCTGAAATACTTCAGCTGATTACCCAGTTTCATTGTCAAGAGTTTATTTGAATGAGTGGATGGAATTTGACAGAATTTGAAGCCATTCTCTGAGGAAATGTTCCTTTAAAATGTTACATAATATGCAGAGGGATATTATATTCCAACTGATTGCTGTGTTTTTCTGGTAAATTTTATTTGCAGAAGCTAAGAAGCGTTTGCTGTAACTTAATTATTCAGCAGATGTAGGCTATGAAGCTTTTGCAGTTTTCTATAGTGTGCTTATTATGGCCTGTATCAGAGATGAGGTACTGAGCAGGAAAATGTTACATGTATATTGGTGTAAAAATTCATATGTTACAATTGTATACCATAAAGTCCTTTGCCTATAATGAAAATGAGAAGGGTATGGAAAACAGACTTTGCAACATGGTTTGAAAATGAGATGTACTTGCCTTACTGTTTCTTCTTCTCTAAGCTGTTTCACAGTTGAGAGCCCTTGACTGAAAACACGTAATCCATTGCTGCCAAGAAATGCAGCAAAAGATTGTATTTTCTTGTAACGTTAAGCCTTATTATTAAGAACCTATATGAGATACTACCTGAAATTAATTGAATAAATTGAAATTTTAATTGCTATCAGTGATTTAGGCATATAGCATATAAAGTACCAGAACAAATGCCCTCATTAACTTATCTAGAACTTTATTTGAAAACACTATCTTTCATGAAGATGCTTATTACCTTTGATATCACAAGCCAGGTGTTCTATTCATGGAGGATATGATTTGGGAGAGAGGTAAGAATTAAATCAAGCTATTTTATATTGTACAAAAGCAGAATGCAGAAAAGGAATTGCACTCTTTTCTGTGTTTTTGCAACAGTGCAAATATTAATTACTCTGATGGACTTGTAATATAATGCATCGGTTTAAATTGAGGTCAAATAACACTAAACATAATAGACAGGTGTGAGGGACCAGCCCTCAGGACCTACTCTGGCAAATGGTATCTAAACCCCATTGTAGCCCCTGCTCATATGCATCCCAAAAGGCCTGCCTGGGAGGATGGAGACTGCAGTAATGGCCTGCATACAGCCTTGAGTCTGCGTGGATGAGATAATGAGGACAATTGCGATCACATGACAATGATCGAGGGGTGAAGGGAGGGGGTGGAGGTCCACTCCAGCTGCTCACACATGTATGGCTCAATCACACAGTACTCCTTGTGAAATCTAGTTTCTAGGCCTATAAAATAGGGGCTGCAATGGTGGGCTTTGGGATTTTCATCTACACTGGCCATGGACACCAACCCTCCCCCGTTGGCTGGACCAACAACACTGGATCCAGGACTGGTGATTTTCCTGTCCTCTTTATCTCTCTCTCTTTATCTCTCTCTTTCTCCTTCCTCTCACTTTTTTCTTCTCATCCCCTTTTCCTTACTTAATATATATATGCGGGTGGTTTTGTTTAGGTTACTCAGTATTAACCCCTTTTAGTGTAATAAATGTGTTATTTGTTATAAACAGACCTTGTGTGTTGCTGCACCTTAATCTGATGAAGGAGTATTGGACGGTCAAGCTTTTACTTAGACCGTCATACATTTACTCTCTCTGGGAAAAGACTGAGTCTGAGAGAAGTATTTTGGGCCCAGCCGCACCTCGGCTCCTCTCTGAAGGAAGTCTAGAAAGCAAGGGGGTTCAGTCCTAATCTCCCTGGGCTGCCCAGTCTGAGTTATGACATGTACAGGACTGGATCCAACAGCACCCAGGCATTCTTGAATGCATTAGGAAAAAAATTGCCAGAAGAAACAGGAAAGTATTAATGTCATGCTAGACATCAGGCATATGTCTTTAAAAAATAAAAACCTGATCCCGCATGTTTAAGAAAAACTAATACAGACTTCAAGGATTCAAGAAACCATCAGTCAGATAGTCAAGAAAATCAGAAGAAAAAAAAAAATTAAAATCAGTCCAATTAAATGTGAACAATCAGCACGTGTAGGAAAATATGCTTTTTTTATAAGTACATTATAAGAAAAAATGTCAGGGAGTAAGAAAAAAACTTTTTAATAAAACAGACAAAGTTTGTGGAAAGGAACTGGTATAAAATTCCTGAGTAAAATGTAGGTTTCTAGCCATCAGAAGAACTAAGTTATGGAAACTTTATTGTTTAGTGGACACTCTAATCAAGACAGGTTTTCTTTACACTGTCATTACCAAATATCCTGTGGTTTTAGATTCTGCATACATTTTCTTCTTATTTAGAAGAATAGAAAGCAAAACATCAATACAAATTAATCGCCTTCCACAGGAATTATTTTTTTTTCTTTTTGTTGGGATAATGAGAAAAAATAAAAAGGAATTTTAGATTTATATTTTTACATTGACAAATATGATGGGAAGGATGAGAATATCCATGATGCAACATGATCTGGTCTGAAATGACTGCTTACAAATTTCACCAAAAAAATACTTTCTTCATTTTTTGTTGATGTTGTGTATTTTTTCTTGTTTGTTTTGTTTTGTTGTGGGTTTTTGTTTTTTTTTTTTAGTTTAGCACAAATACATTAATTTAATAGCTTAGATAATTCCACTTCCTTTTAGTACAGGAAAGCATCTCAAGTCATGCCTCTGCCTGGCTATAAGCCAGATAATGCGATTTCCTCAGCAGTTTCACACCCTTTGAGACAATTGCCTGCAGCACTCTGCTTAATGAGTCCCTCTCACTCAAGAAGGAGGATATTTTAGTCCCATTGTTCAGTTGAGATTTTGGGTGATTTCTGTGTAGTGGTGGCAAACTGACATAGGTTCTGCTTCTATGCCACTTGTGGACTTCTTGACAAAATCTCTCAATCACAGACAAAGGCAATATAAACATAATCAACCCCAACATAAACATAGATAATAAACCAAAACGTTTAGCTAAGGCATTAAGGCATTTCTTTTTTTATTGTTCTTCTCTTGTCCAGAAAAAATAACTAAATTGTTGTTTTTTAAATCCCCACTGACTCACTCAAATTCCCCTTTTCACTTAAACTCTACAGATTCCTTTTCTTGTCTTATTTTGGTACAGGTAAGTAAGAAACTTACTCATCAGTCCTTAATTGTGTGTGGGAAAACCATACAGTCAGCTGCCAAAATAACCCCAAAACACTGATACTATATGTGTTGAAAAAAGAAAAAAAATCAGACTACCTTTCACTAACAAAAGTTTCACTTGAAGAGCTGATTACAGTTTTAGGTACTGAATTGATCCTTGCAGTGTTATCTCTTTTGTGTTGAAAAAAAAGGAACACTCAGCCCACTGGGCTCTTTTCAAATTGAATTGATTTTTTACATACAGCTATTTTTTTAGGAAATATGTGTCTGAATAAAGTACATGCTCAAACTAACTCTCCCATTTAGTAAACCATTCAAACACCACGGACTTTTCTCCTGACTTGTGTGAAGACTACAATTAGATGAGAACTGGGAAAAAAATAACAGTTTAAATCAGTTATAATAATAATAATAATAATAATAATAATAATAATAATAATAACAATAACAACAACAGCAACAACCACATCTCCAGGCATGACATTATCTTACAGAGATGAGGAAAAAAAGCAGTAGTAAACCTGGTCTTCATTTTACGTATGCATAGTAAAACTAGAAAACAATTAGGAAGAGCTGGAGGAGATAACTCACCTTCTATGTATCTTTAAACATTCGCTGTACACAGAAACAGGAACAAGAATCTCAGAACACTCCTGGCTGTTTCTGTGAAGCAATATTCTATCTTTTTGTTGAACAGAAGAAGAAATCTATATACAAATTCCTGACACCTAACAAAGAATAACTAAGATCTCCAAACACACTATATTTCCCTGTGTACCTTATACCTTGCACACCACATTATGATTGTTAGACCTGTGGCATGGGACTAGTTCCCTGCTATATGTTTTTGAAGTGTCAAAGATAAACTTTTGTTAGGGATCCTGTGATACTTTAGCTACAATAAAAATAAGTATTAAAAATAGTATATATTGAATAAATATTTGTTACGTTTTTTTAAAGCTGAAACAAATTCACAGGAAACAGGGTAAAATTAACAGATTTGGTTGCAAGTCACACCTTATCTATGGTGCAAAATGAAACCACAGAAAGTGTAATACAGGAATAGCCAACCTCTCTGATGTCAGTAAATGACATGCAATCTACAGGCTCTTAATAAATGAGGTAAGTCTGTTCTCCATTGGCTTATGCCATTGCAGTTCCCTTACAGTCCATCAGAACCTTACATGTTTCTTGCTAAAATACCTGAGTTCTAATTAATCCACTTTCAGTCAGCTTCTCTCAATGGACTTGCTTCCTTTTTACTGGCCATATCCAACCACACTGTCTCAAAGGTATTCTGCCAAACTTGTTATCCTCCACATAGGGTTCAACAGTATTATTTACTTGGGCGTATATCTCCCTCCTGTGTGATCCTGTCAAACAGCTCTGAAGAGGTGGAACACAACTATGCTGTCACTTTCAAATACCTGTTCTTTCAGTACTCTGGGAACTACATCTCGATATTTTGCTGTATTTCTGAAAGGCACAAGATATAGAAAGACACATACCAATACTCCCTGGAATTCCTTCTTACTAAAAAGTCAAAGTGTAGTGGTCTATGAGCTGAACTGCTTCCAAAATTCCTTAATTAATTAGGCAGGATTTTCAGGGAGAAGACAGACAGGAAGACGCAGGAAGATGAACTTGGGAAGAACAAGAATACAAATGTGTTTCATGTTGAAAAGCTAACAACATGCTGCCCTTGTAAACCAACTGCTGGAAATAGCTGTTCTTGCCTTGAAATAAAACCTGATGAACTTCTATATCCTTCTCAAGCCATGGTTGGGCTGTTTGGACAATTTACATCCTGAGGGCTGATTTCCCAGAATATGTATTCTCCCAAAAACAGGAAGTGAGCAGATTGAGCAACTTGCTAGTGGATGTTAAAAACAGCAACGTGGAAGTCTTGAAAGGAGTAGCAAGGGAAAATATATTTTGGTAGTTAAGACATAATTACAATGTTCCTGATAGCAAAAAAACAACAAATATTTGTTATGTAATCTACATAATAATTTTCAAAATAAATGAATATTATATTTCTTTTTGTACAAACCATTTATTTACCATTCACATTCCACTTATAAGATTAAACTTCTTTTTTTTCCCTTCTTCAGAGTAGGAGTAGAAGTACATACTTGAATCATGTGACCTTAATGTATCTGGGAATATATTCCATAGTTGTCAGAAAATGCAATTTAGCCTTCCATATATCAAATTCAGTCTCCTCTATACAATCCGTTTTCCTTTTTTTCCCCATGTATAACTAAAAAACGAGGACCAAAGATAGTAACATACGTGTAAATAGCTAAAGCCAGGGTATTGTTAATGAAAAAAGCCTGTAAATATAGCATTTGTTGATTTCACAGGATGTTATTGTCCAAATTCTTGTTTAGCTCTTCTATACTTTTGGACATGTAAGTTGGAAAGGAACTTAAATCTAAGTTTAGCCCATTGCAACTCATACTGGACTTGGGTACGGAAGCTTCTCACAAAGCAATCAGAAGGTTCACTTAAGACTCTAGCTGAAAAAGAATGCATGCAGTATATTTTGCTTAATCCATTTTTATACTTTTATAAAATTGCTGAGACAGGGGACTTCTGCTGGATCTATTAAAACACTGAAGAGCTATACTCTTTTCCTGTGGTATTTATTCTTAAGTTTGATAAAGAAGACTTGTTATTACAAATGAGTAATAGTTTTTTCCCCTAAGAGCAAATTTGGTTCCTGATAATCAGAAAATTAATTTCATATTGTCTCTCTAGTAATCTGAAATAGAGATTATCCAGTTATTTTGAACGTTTCAGTGCAAACAACAATGAAATATTCTGTATATAAATAATTTAGTTGTATGAAATTTTAATTTTAAAAAATGCATGTCTTCAGTTGGCAGGGATCAGGAACAATTAATGATGTAAAAGGAATTGTAACACTATTTTTTATTCTGTTAATAACATTATTATTAAATGGTAAATTGTAATTCAACATTGCATCTGCATGACCACTCAGAACAGAAATTGAGTCACTAATAAAAGTCTTGCTCTTGTTTTTGAATTAACTTTCTATGGAATTACATTATTATATATGCAATTATATCATCATGATTAACCAAGTGGATGAAAAAAAAAATATTTTCTTATGGTTAATATCAGAATGAATCTGGGCCACTGTGACTTTAATCTTTCTAAGACACTGGAAATGTATACCAAGCTTACCTCACTTCAAGGAGAAAAGGAAAATTAAAAGCATGTCCAGAACAAAATGAAAAATCTAGAGGTCTACTGTTGGAAGAATGTAGGGTATTTAAGGCTCCCTATGGAAACCATCATAATTCTTGTTTGCTTAAGGTGCTTCAAATAGGAAGTTTTAAAATATAATATTTGCTATTATTTAGGTTGTCGTCTTTCAGTCATTAATATTCAAATGGTCTTTAGAGGTTACTATAAATACATTACACTAGTCACTTTTACCCATTACTTATCAAGTATAATTTTAAAAGAGGTTGGGTGACTAACCTGGATCCTTTACATGAAAGTACACATCATAAATGGGATGATGCTGTTCATTCTCTTGATGACAGTAATGATTTTTTATGCCCTGCAATTAGACAGTACCTTTGCCAAGTGAATGCTATATAATATCAAGAGCTGAAAGGTAAAAATGAAAAGGTTCTTTTTAATAGTGTCAGGAAATGCATATGTTTTTTCACTTGTGCGGAGGTCATAGCTTCCTCAAAGTTACTTTTATTTGCACACTCAATGTATTGATTAAAAGCGCAACATGATCCTTTCCTAGATCTACTAAAAGCATGTTAACTATGAAATGTCATGTAATAAGCTTACAAAACAGGGCCATCAGTTTCATTACTACCCATTTATTTGAGTTGTTAAAATCTTCTAAAAGATATCTATGTATTGCTTGTCACATCTTTCTAAAACAGAACATCCTAATCCCCTGTAATCTAAAGGAACACATTTTGATATCTTTCTTTAGCCCTTCATAAAAACTTCCTAGAAATACCGCAATACCAGTCTTAATAACAATGGGTCAAATATAAAAATCCTTATGGACTTTTCACACAGCGAAACACAGAAAGTGATGCTTTTGCCTGAACAAAAGCTATGTAACACTTGACAATTGTGTATTCCAGACTTTGGTCTAGATTTGATAACTGTTTGCTGTGCAAGAAGAAAGGTTGCAGTAGCAAGCCAGGAGCCAATACAATACTTGGTGGATCTCTACTGCTCTCAGAAGAGTGTAATTTTAATCCATTAGAGATGGTTCTAAAATGCTCTGAAAATATTCAGTGCATCCGCACACTCATCTTCCTATTTTGTATGTATTTCTTAACTCACACAGCCCTTATCTCCTGACTTCGAAGTCAGCACTGAAAGTGATAAAAGCATAATGAGGACCTACTATTGCATACAAAAATTCCTATAACCAAGTCCTTTCTCCTCCTTTATCCTCAAACATTTAGGCTGGTGACAGAAGCATATCTACAACTGCAGATGGAAAAGATTCAAATGTATCAGCACAGCCAAAAGATCTTTATTTATTGATATTTCTTCGTTTCTTAGACCAGTCTCCTAACTAGAATGACCTACAAAAGCAATAAGGCAAAAATAATTTGAGACAGTAAAATAAATGTAAGAACTGGCACTGCATACTGCATGTTGATAAGACACACTTTGGCCAAAGCTAAATAGTTATAGAAATGGTGAAAGAAAAGGGGAAAAGAAATGGAAAGAAGTGACTGTGACTGAGGCCTTCAGCCCTTGAGGAAGATGACTGTTAGTGTCTTACATGCCTGTGGATCATCCTTTTGAAAAACTGATTTGAAAGATTACTTACCTCCATTATTTCCCCCATTCAATTTGGCATCTGATTGCAAACTAGCTTGTAAACACCATGGTAATCTGTCTCAAAGAGTCTAATCCCTTCTGGAGCTGACAGGTGAAGTCACTACTTAGCCATACAGCTGAATTTCACACCAAGATCATCCCAGATATTTTTATTTAGCGACACATTGATATTGAATGTTTATAAGACATATTTTATCAATATAAAAGCCTTAAGCTGTAATTATTAAGCAGTAATTTTAAAAGGAATTTACGTATATTAATGAGCAAGGATTTATGCACCCTCTGCTCTTTCTGTTGCAGCTGTTCCAGTTACTCAATACTCAAAGAAGCGTTAATACTAAATGAAACATATACTTTTATACTAGACAATTTCTATAATACACAACTCAGGTTCAGAAAAGGAAAAATAATATAGGCACACATGTAAAGCATAATAACCTTTTATGGTATCCTGTAAAAATCAGAAAATACTTTGTAGGAAAACACCAGCATAACAGCAAGTAAATACCTCAACTGCTGGATGCAGGTGCACATTTTAATATTTTTTTTCTGCAGAAAAGGTAATCACGCTACCATGCTGTCTTCTGGATTTTAGTATTTTTTTCCCTAAAAAAATTAAAACCAGCTTCAATATGTACCTGTGTTAGGAAATGAGCTCAGAGTTCTTTGGTAACACCTTTTTCTGCATTAAAAAATGTGAGCATTACTGTACATGCATTAACCTCTCTCAAGTAATTCAGAATATGACAGAAGATAATTGCTGGAAAAAAGGCAAATTATTTTGGCTACAAGAATTACACAAAGACTCAAAATATAAAAAGCTGTATTAATAAAAGATGCCTGTAATCTCTTTATTCTGCTGTGCTCAAACAAGCATTTTCTCATTATATGTCAAACAGAAATGAGTATTATGACACAAAATTATGCACATCTCTAATTCTATCTGTAGAGTAAAAAATTCAAGTAAAATTGATTTGAGGTGTAACTTATGCCATCTTTTCTGAAAATCTTCAGCTAATGGGATCTAGACTTCTTTCAGCTACATCTGTTTAAATGAAGAATACAAAGTAATATGACATACTGCATTCAGTATTAAAAACAACTATAAAAACATTATGTAGGGTCTATGTAAGACCACATATGTATAAAAGGTCACAGAAGCTAATGCTATGAAGTAAAATTGCATTAAAAATTAACATAGTATTATGAGCATCCAAATAAATTATTCAAGAGCATTTGAGGTAGATACAGCCATAAAAGCATAACTAGAACCAAAAGAATCCAAAAGGATTTTTCTAAAATGTATAGCCAAAAAGTCTATGTACAGAAAGGCAACGGCAGATATAGAGATAACTGGGAAAATTATTGCACTGATATTCAGGCTGTAGTAGTACTTTCAGGCTCTGGAGTGGTACTTCAGGAGTGCAGTGGACTGGTTCTGATCCTGGATAACAAAGAAGTATTTTAATCTGAGTGGGGTTTGTGGTGGCAAAGATCCCACTGGTTTCAGTTTAGTTTTGCCACTGATCTCAGAAGAGAATTCAGAATTCAAATAATTTTAAGCATGACAATAGGAGATATATATAGTTTTAGGCTGACCCCATACCTAAGTTATAAACTTTTTTATTAAACTATGTCTTATAGAGAGAGTACCATGTTTCAAATTCAATCTGGTGAGATCAAGTACTTTTCATGTCACACTGTGTTTGTTGCAGCCATGAATCTGGAAATGTACATCTTGTCATTAAAAGGCTATTAAAAGCCACAGACCTGTTTTAACTCCACAAAAAATCAGAACTAGGACAAACCAGGTTTTTGTCTGGACTAATTATGCTCATGTGCAGTGTGAAATATCTACTAGCATTTCACAGATGGGCAAAAGATATTTGGAGTATTTCTACACACTATTTCATTAAATTGTCAAAACTCTTGTCTAAGCACACATGTATGATTAGGATCACTCAGCATGATGTGAAAATACCTGCTAGTAACCTAGCTGTGATACCACGTTACTGTTTGGACCTATTCTAATGAATGTCATGCTCATATGGCTATAATCTTTTCAGATACAGAGCTACCTGCCATACTGCAAAGCCTATATACACATTAAAAGTCTAGTGGTCAGAGTTTTAAAGGTACTTAATCATATAAAAATTCAGATAAATTACTGAGGAAGGTTTCAAAAACAATCCTTACACATACTTGGCTGTGAGAAGTTGAAGACGACAATAAAAGTGTGGTTGGTAATAAAAATAGGAAATATGAGCCTCTTATCCTCAGTTACTTAGAGCTTTAATCACTGAACTGTTCTTCCCTGTTAACATGAAATAATGACCAGCAATATATATTTTCACATCAAACTAATCCCTCACACTCAGTTTACATGTATTTCTTTAAAGTGTTTGTAGCAACAGCTCTGCAACCATGCAATGTCTGAAGCAATTTTACACACTTTAGTAACTGTGCATAAGGAAGACATCTGCCTTCTACTTTTCATTCTTTAGCTCTGCTTTTAGTTACAACTACAAGCAGCCAGCTCTTCAAATATGCACAGGGAACAGAAGTGATGATCAAAAAGAACCAATTCACATGTAAGCAACTGTCAAGTTAAAATTCAGATTTTATATAGGAACCCACTTCCATAATGAGTTTGAACAACTCTTCTGATTTACATGCAATTATTTTGTTTCTGCTTTTTTCTTTTTTTTTTTTTCTTTTTTTTCTCCCTTGGTAGATACTATCACGAAACAAAGCTTTGTGTATAGCCTGTATGTATTTCTCTTACAACAAAAGGTAGTTTAGCACAGAGAGGCTTCTGCAGTAGTAGCTTCATTTGAACTTGAAACTGGAGTCTGGTATGGCAGTTACAGCAGTGTCAAATACTGGAGCTGGAACAATTTGATTGTTTACTTTGTGAAACTGGACATCAGCTTTGGATCTTCATAATTATTTTTGAGATAATTTAGGCAACAGATGCAATCCATAGGTGGTAGAATTAGGGTATACTACAAAATAAGCTTTTAATTTATTCACAAGATCAGTTAATTGTAATGAGACCTTTATGCCACAGATTACTAAGTGAGCCACTGCAATTTGACTCACAGGAAACTCTTTCAGAGTGAAGTCTGTTCTAGCATACTAATAAAAAGGATTGTGACTCTTGACAAAAAGGATATCTCATGTTTATACAAATGGTAAGAATACCTGAATGGACAGCTAAAACTCTATTTGCAAAAAAGAAGGTTTTCATCTTAGGGAAAGTGGAAGAGGAATGGTAAAGACTATGTCTGTTTCTGTACTTTATTCAGGTTCAGTTTTTCTTTTCTCAAAGAAATTGGATTGGAAGAGAAATTGGATAAACAATTTGACCCATCGACATTTATAATCTCAGGGATGTGCTTTCTGAAGAGCATAAGGGAAATTCTGTAGGATGAAAGCAAAATGCTGAACAGAAGACATGAAAAAGCTTTTCATTCACTTAAGTGTTGTTACCCACATGATACTGTTAAGGTAACTGAAAGGCACGCAAAAAAGGTATAGTGACAGCCAGGAAGTTGACATGCTATTAACTGCCCACCATGGAAAACTGAACAATCAAACAGGGTCTTAGTCTGTTGAAATAATAGGAATCTGTGCTTTGTATTTTGTTCCATACATAGTATCAAAAAATTTCACAGGTGCTGTCCTAAATGACTGGGTTAACTACGGGTAACCTTGTGGCTGCCTCTGGTTTGAAACAAATAGGTGTAATTTGCAAAATTCAATCCAGTTCCTATTCCGCTATTTGAACTTTGTCGCCACAATAAGACGTTTGATCAAAGAATGTCTGAAGGTGACAGTTACTGATGATTCCTACCTCAGGCTGAGAAGAGCAAAATTGAAAAAGAAAACAAAACAAAACAGAAAAAAGAAAGAGATTGCAAACACCAAGGAGTTGGATTCAGACAGCTGAACAGGCATCAAAAGAATTTCAGCAGCGGAAAGTGTTACCAATTAAGTAAGTTCTATTATCTGTGCTGCTTTCAGCATCACTCATATTTAACTTGCTTCTACCTTTTTGCACAGTTTTCATTTAAATGCTTTTCTAAGATACAAAAACATTCAGAGAGGATTCAATTCAAGTTTAATATGAAAGTAGTGTAAACCTGGCTTTCATCTGGATAATATGGGCAATTCAGTCTCACATCAGTTTCATACAGATATTCAGTGGTAGGAAGATAAAGATTAAGCTTGTTGGAATTCTCTCAGGTCTGTTGGCATTCTGTTGGTGATAGTTATGGATATGGATGAAAAGTTGCCAGAACAATACATACTATTTTGTCTATTTAGAGGCACAACATTTAGATCCATGTGTAATACTGATTACACATAAGATATCTGCAAAGGAACAGATAGTAGCTGATAGGTTCTGGGATTAATATAGCAGTGATATGATTGATAAAGCTTAAGTCATTGATTCTCAAAGATGTTGAAAAATGACAGAAAAAACAAGCATGTATACAGAAGAGAAAAATTTCCAGTTACTCTTAGTTTATTGAATGATGTCTGTAAGCTAATTAATTACTCAATGTTAACTGCAATTAACACTGTTACTCCTTTCTCACTTTAGTGGGAATTAGATAGTTTTTCATAGCTTAAAATGTTACATGCATGATTGGACTATATTTCAGATTTAAACATGATCTGGTAGAGAGGCGAATGAGCCAGCAGTGTGCCCACATGGCCAAGGCAGCCAACAGCATCCTGGCCTGCATCAGAAATAGTGTGGTGTCCTGGTTTGAGCCAGGATAAAGCCAATTTTCCTTTTACTGACTTTTCTTTCCTTCAGTAAGCTTTTTTTTAACTAGTAGCAGAGTGTTCCAACTAAGACTGATAATGGTGGAATGTTTTTTTAACGGTTGGGTCTTCAAGATCACATCTTTACTCTGCCGGCTCAGACACTATGGGGAGATCTATGACACCCCCGTAGGAGGCTGAGTTAGACAGACAGCAAAATTGGCCAGAGATATTCCATTCCATATATCTACATAAACTCAGAGGAAGGTCAGAGATCACAGAAGACAGCTTCCTTCCTCCTGCTTCTTCCCTTCTCTTCCGTCCATGACCAGTGTCCAGGGAGGACTCCATCCATCCATCCATCCATCCATCCATCCATCCATCCATCCATCCATCACCATCGACCCCTAGACTCAAGCTCTCCTGACCTTCATCACTCTGTGCTTTCTCCAGCAGAAGGTAATAATGCAGGACCTTAATACAAAATTTGTGTCTTAGAGAAGTAGATTCCAAGGTGATGAAATCAGGTGGGGCTTTTTTGCTTGTTGTTTAGGTTTTGTGTTGTGTTTTGTTTTGTTTTTTTCTGGTAGAGCAGCAGACAACTCCACCCCCAATTGTTGGCAAAGAAGCTACCCTCAGTACAGCAACTGAGATAAATAATGTTTTATACTGTTGTACCCAGTACATTTTTTCATAAGAAATATGAAGAGCATTAAAAATGTTAGACATCTGCTTCCTCACTGATACTTCAGAATTCATTATATAGACATCCTATTAAAGTCTTATATGTTTTATTTCAGTGGACTGCACAGATGCAAGTTATTTCCCTCAAGTAATAATTATTTTTCTTCCTTTTTTTTTTTTTTTCTCCATAGTAACTGCTTTTGAGAATCTCTCTGAGAAAGCACAGATACAATCATTGCCTGCAACCAAGTGAAATAATTAATTTTATTAATTTTTTTGCCATCTTTATTAACAGGTAGAAACACTAGCCTCTTTCACTTAACTGAATACTTGAGCCTGAAGGGGACATAAAATACATTATCTCTGCAAGTGTCTATCCAGTGTTGTCTTCTGGGCTAATTTCTGTTTTTCCATGAAGTAATTAAAACAATACCTCTTCATGCTCAATTTATTAATGCAGTAAAAACCAGTTTTGGCTAATTTCCTGTGTATGAGAGCTTTGCTTCTCTATTGTTTGTTTTGGGTTTTTTGTTTGTTTTGGTTTGTTGTGGGTTTTTTTTGCTTTTGCTTGAATAATTTTTAATTACAATGCAAATACTGTTATAAGAAATTTATTAAAATACTGTGGACTGCAGATCTATAGCTGAAGTGTCACCTTTCTGTTTTATTCTTTCAATATTTTGAAAGACTAAGAAAGGTGAGTCTTGGTATGCAAGTTAAATATCTGGATTAAACCGTTTATTTAATTGCTTTATATATTAAAATGTTATAAAACAGTAAAGGAATCTATTTAGATGCTAAGTTTTCTGAAGAAATTTGTTTCCTAGAATTATTTTTAAAGGTACATAGCTTTAAAAAGATTTTGCACTTAATAAGGGTAAAAACATGAACAAGAAAAATCGAGACAACCCACATTTTGTTTTGTAGAACTACACCATACATTTCAAAAATTCATATAAAATTCAACATTTGCTATAGCTCCACATTAAATTTACTCTGTTAGTGGTGCAACTATTTTATTATGTATATACCAAATTATCTAAAACCGTAATATTTTATTATTTTCTTGTTTATTTTTAAAGCAACTCACGCAGAGGTTTTTCCACACAAAATCCAAATCCAAACAAAACCAACTTTAAAAGCAAAAAGGCTGATCTCAGACATTATTTCCCTAAAATTTTAGTTTGTTGTTCAGGGTTTTTTGGTCAATAAGTAATTAAATAAATAATGGGCAAAATAGCTATTAATTTTATCTCTAATTTGCCTAGCAGCAAATTTAAGTCTTGATCTTATTTATTGTAAAGTATTTTTTTTGACCAATCATTTTCTTGACCCCATTTTATTGACAAATATTTAGCTGTGAATAAGTTTTCATTCAACATAGCAGCTATATGAGAGAGATTTTGATAAGTGTTCTTTTTAAAACATTTATGATTACAGGTTTGAAACTCAGCTTCTAAGACCATTCTGGAAACAGTCAAGCATAATTCACAATTTCAATTGACTTATTTTGAGTAAACGTGTTTATTACAGTGCCTGTGAGACAGGAACTCAGACATAAGTGTAGACAAAACAAGTTGATTTCGAAGATCAAATTAGTATTTATGGTCAGTGTTCTGTATGCTGTGCTCTCAGGTCAACTTTCAGATGCCAAGAGAAGCCAGTGGAACAAGTGCATCTTGCAGTGTGCCCAGAGATCTTCTGCTTTCTTCTCTTGCTTAATCAAGAGGCAGTGCAATTGTTTAGTGAATCCTGAATAAAATCTCAGTTTTGTATAGGAGCATGCTAACCAACTTTATTGCAACTAACACTTGATCAAATATTGCAGAATCATTCTGGTTGGAAAAGACCTATAAGATCATCAAGTCCAACCATTAATCTAACTGCTGAGACCAGTGCTAAACCATGTCCCTAAGTACCACATCTATATCTTTTAAAAACCTACTGGGATGGTGATTCAACCACCGCCTTGGGTGGCCTATTCCAACATTTAATAACCATTTCAGTGAAGAAGTTTCTTCTAATATTCAATCTAAACCTCCCCTGGTGCAACTTGAGACTATTTTCTCTTGTCCTGTTCTTTGTTACTAGGGAGAAGAGACAGATCCCCACCTCACTACATAGAAGTTATAAAACCTTAAAATGGTGAAATTGAAAGCGTGATATCACTACAGCTTGTAGAACCATGGTTTAAAACAGCCAAGCTGCTGAGGATTTCTCTTAAGTGGAAAAAGCATTTAGAGGAATTCTTCCCACATCACAAGGAGCAGGAAGCTGGGTCTGTGTACATTGTCTTCACAGAATATTCCAGGTCACATTTTTCAGTTGTGGTAATTTTTTTTAGTTTTCCAAAATAAAAGCCTATGTTTAAAAAAAATATAAAAAAACTTCCATATTACACAGCACAGAGAAGATATTTAGTACAACAAGAAGCCTAGAACATCTTGCTGAATAGTCTTAAGAGACTCTGCTGTTGGAAAATGTGCAGATGTTTATATACAGTGGCACAAATTGAGGAAATCTCCCTAGCACAAATCTAACAGCCTAGAAAACGTAGAGGTTTCCAAACTTAAGTGGCAGGAATGCAGGGTTTCTGAAAAACACTTCACATGAATGTGAGGGAATTGGCTGATGTAGTTGCAAAGTCGATCTCCATGATATTTGAAAAGTCCTGGCAGTCAGGTGAAGTCTCTGTTGACTAGGAAAAGGGATATACTGCACCTATTTTTAAAAAGTGTAGAAAGGAGGATGCTGGGAACTGCTGACCTGTCAGTCTCACCTCTGTGCAGTGTATGCTTGCAGTCCAGAAAGCAAACTGTATCCGGGACTGCATCAAAAGAAGCGTAGCCAGCAGGTCAAGAGAGGTGATTCTGTCCCACTCTTCTGCTCTGACACCTCAACAGGAGTACTGCATTCAGTTTCGGCATCCTCAACACAAGAAGAACATGGAGCTGCTGGAATGAATCCAAAGGAGGGTCACAAAAATGATCAGCAGGATGGAGTGCCTCTCTTCTGAAGACAGGCTGAGAATGTTAGGGTTGTTCAGCCTGTTAAAGAAAAGGCTTTGGAGAGACCTTACTGTGGCCTTTCAGTACTTAAATGGGGCCTAAAAGAAAGATGAAGACAAACTTTTAGGATGGCCTATAGCAATAGGAAAAAGGGTCATGGCTTTCAACAAAAGGGAGTAGATTTAGACTTGAAACAAGGAAGAATTTTTTTACGATAAAGGTGATTAAACACTGGAACAGGTTGCCCAGATAGGTGGTAGAAGCCCCATCTCTGGTAACATTTAAAGTCAGGTTGGACAGGGCTCTGAACAACCTGATCTCGTTGAAGATGTTCCTGCTTACTGCAGGGAGTTTGGACTAGATGACCTTTAAATGTCCCTTTCAAGCCAAACTACTGTATGATTCTGTGATATCATCAGTGTGGCATTCAGGATGTACAGTGCTTGTCTCGAACAATCCAAGAGATAAGTGATGGACTTTGGCACTCAGGATATCTGTTGTCTGTCTTGTGGCATCTGAGAGTTGAACAACATTTGTTGATGGACTAAAGAGATGTCTCAGCAATCCACTCAACCGTTTTGGTTCCCCTCCTGCAATGTGTACCTCAGAACTGGGGAGTTTAATGTGGGACGTGCTGAGCTTGGAGAAAAAAGGAGATCTACAGCTGGTGCTGGGAACAGAATATCCAGTGATAACCAGGCCTTGATATGATATCTCATGAAAACCACCAACTTAGCAGGACAAGACAGAGTGCTGGTCTCAAGCCACTTCCTAGGACTGAAACTCCACTGCAATAAACTAATCCTGTGGTGCCAGTTGTCTCAACCTCCTCTTTGAAATGGCTGGTCTTAACACTTAGCCAAACAAAGACTATCTGCAGGACATAGCCCTGGAGCCATACCTATACCCCTGCTATCTCGGAGGAGCACGGAGAAGATAGCAGGATTTTCTCCCTTATTCAGGGAGAAAAGTGGGGGTGCAGTGGGCAAGAACTGTATAAAAATCTGGGACACTATGGGTGCATTTGAAGCACTTCCCCACCAGGAACCACTTCCCCACTGACAACATCGCTGGACCGTGGTGGTAACTATGCTCTTGCTTGCTGTCCTCTGTATCTCTGCTTTCTCCTTTCTTTTCTGTCTCTGTTTTTCTCCCTGTCCTATCCGCTCTAGGGATTTTGCTGTGTTATTCTAATAAAAGTTTGTTGTGCGTGTGACATCTGACCTCGTTTGTATCTTAATTTCACCATTTGGGATCACCTTTAATAAAAAAGTGCCACGTATCCAAATACCGGATCGTGACAATCAGTTTGGGGAAATGATCTCTAGCCTTAAGTCCAAACTGTGCAGAAAGTCACTGTGGGGTAGAGGGAGAGTAATAGGGAGCAAAGTAATTTGGGCCTGGGAGGGAGGTATTAAAAATCTGGTTTTGTTTTCTCCTTGTCCTGCTCTGATTTCATTGGTGACAAATTAAATTGATTTTTTCCCCAAGCTGAGTCTGTTTTGCCCATGACCATAAACGGTGAGTGAACCCTCCCTGTCCTTCTCTCAACCCGTGAGCTTTTAGTTGGATTTTCTCCTCCTCATCCCACCAGGGGCTGGGGAAGTGAGAGAGCAAACTCATGGTGCTTTGTTGCTGGCTGGAGCTAAACCACTACAGTATGCAAAGACAATTTCAACAAGTCAGTGCCAGATGCTCAGAGCAGTTTAGATGATTGACTACAAAGGGTTTAAAACATTTGTCTTAACACAGGTGTATAGCATTGTGAGAAAACACATGGGTATTCATTGGATCTCCAGGTTCTGTTCCAACAAGGAAAGTACTTTCCCTTTTGTGTGAAATTATAGCTGCCAGTACTTGTTGATGTTGGATGCATCTCAGTCAGCTCTAGATACCTATGCTTAGACAACATAATAAAACCCTAGGTTTCTATATCTTCCTCAATGGAACAGCTGTTTGGACTCCATTGACTATATTGACCAGGTTTCCAATGTTATAAAGGGAGATTATTGAGCTAGTCCTTATGCAGACAGCTTACATGGAGGTACCTCAATCTTGTACCAAACCCCATTTGTTATGCTTGTATTATGTACATTTTCTTTATTTTGAGAAAGGATGTTACCTTCTCTCAAAATCTAAGTTTTTACTTAGAAGTTGCTAAAATGTTGAAAATAACATGATACAGTCTATACTATAAAATATTACAAGGAATGAACCCCAGATATGAGTGATTAATAAATAAAAAATAATAATAAAAAGATTTGGTTTCTAAAATGTCATTGATTTTACTTTACATTTCTTTGTTTTTCTTAGTGCTATTTACAAATTGAAGGAGCTATGTTTGTAGAATTGGATCAGTAGGCTGAGAAATTGTATTGCAACAAAATGTTATTAGGATACTAAAAACTGATTTGGTCTGTGACTTTTTAGAGGAAAGAAAATTCAAATATGTCTTATTTGGACTAAAAATGTACAATGACTAAAAATACATATTTTTCACTTTTATAGAAAAAAATTTGTGAACCATCTCAAATGAAAAAGAAGCAATGGCAAAAAGCCGTGCTTTAAAAGCTTTAACACTTGTTCTGAAAAAAAGAATCTGATCTTCATCTTCTCAAACACAATCATAGCATATAACTTATTTGGCAAGGTCAAATGTTAATTAAGAAGTCAAAATGAGCTGATAAATTCACCAATATATGCTCTTTAAGGGAAATATTTGCTTTAACATTCATTCAGATCATATGGAATTAATTGTGTTATTAGTAACATGATGGCTTATTTACATGCACTTCTATGTTGACGGATCCTAAGCGGCCAGTGTAATCTCAGCCTTTTTTTGTTTCTTTGTTTGTGTTTATTTTTCCTGTTTGGTATTTATCTCTGTATGAAATTAGTGCTACAGATTGTCCTGGTTTGAGCAGGATGAAGCCAGTTTTTCTTTTGCTGATTCCTTTTTTCATTTCAGTGAGCTTTCTTCAACTAGCAACTGCGTGTTCTGCTAGGTTGATAAGACACTGGAATGTTTTTGTAATTGCTGGGCCTTCAAGGTCGTGCCTTTGCTCTGCCGGCTCAGACACTACGGGGGGATTTGTGGCCCCCCCGTAGGAGGCTGAATTAGACAGACAGCAAAACTGGCCAGAGATATTCCATTCCATATATCTACGTAGGCTCGGGGGAAGGTCGGAGATGACAGAAGAAAACTTCCTTCCTGCTTCGCTCTCTCGCTGCTTCACTGTGCCTCTCTGTCTGCCTTCTTTCTTCTCTCTCTTTCTCTTTCTTTTGTTCGTGGCCGGCGTCTGGGAAAACACCATCTGCCCATCATCGTCGACCCATCGACCTCAAGCCCTCCTGACCCTCGTAACTCTCTGCCTTTCTCCAGGAGCAGCTTCGGGATTCCTCGGAATTGTCTCGTCTGAGGGAAGTGCTGTGGGAGTTGCTGGGGGTGGGGGGAGGCGAGAGGCTTCTACCACACCTTTGTATAATCACTATATATATATACACTCTTATATCACATATTAGTATTCTAAATAAAGTTGCACAGTTCAGTTTTCAATCTAGCCAAGCCTCTCTCTCTTTTTTTCTCTCTCTCCTTCCCTACCTGGGTGGGGGGGGAGGGGATTGAGAGCATTGTTGTCAAACTGAGTCAAACATTGACACAAATACAGTTGTTTTAATGAACAGTTTTTCCAGCTTTGGGGCAAGATTCTAAACCGAGCTGATTTCAAACAGAGTTGTGTTCATTAAGGCAACCATCTCACACAAATACAGCAAACAGAAATTCACAGAATCTGTCTCACTTGTGCATAGACACACTGTGAGTACATTACAATAAGTTTTCATGGAATCATAAAGCTGGAAAGAACCTAAAAGGTCTGCTTAGCCCATGTTTCTACTCCAAAGTAGATTCCTGTTCTCTAATGTACTCGCAGTTTATCTTAGCTTGGTATCAATGGCAAAACTAATGGTCATAATCACGGAATAAGGTTGTTCAGTCAAATACTGAATAGCAACTGACCTGGGACAGAACCACAAAGAATTCCTTTTGATAAATCCTTCCATTTTGACAGTGAATCCTTAATATTCTCTAACTGTATTTCCAATTAGCTTTGCAATAGTCTTACTACACATGCATTTAAACAATTGTCTTTAGCTTACTTGTGATGCTGACATAAGTCAAGTAAGGGAGTGAGGAGACCCGCATGGTTAAACAAGGAACAGCTAGACAAACTTGAGCGGAAAAAGAGAATCTATGGATCATGGAAGGAGGGGCTGCCCACTTCGGAGGAATATAGGACTGTTGTCAAGAGGATGCAGGGAGGCAATTAGGAAAGCCAAGGTTTCCTTGGAACTAAACCTTGGTAGGCAGGTCAAAGACAATAGGAAGGGCTTCTTCAAATACATTGCAGATAGAACTAACACTAGAGGCAATATAGACCCACTGCTGAATGAGGCGGGTGCCCTGGTGACAGAGGATATAAAGAAGGCAGAGGTACTGAAGGCCTTCTTTGCCTCTGTCTTTACTGTTGCAGACTCTCCCCAGGAGCCCCAGATCCCTGAAGCCTCAGAAGAAGTCAGGATGAAGGAGGAGTTTGCTTTGGTAGATGAGGATTGGGTTAGGAATCAGTTAAGCAATCTGGACATCCATAAATTGATGGGTCCAGATAGAATGCACCCGTGGGTGCTGAGGGAACCAGTGGAGGTCATTGCTAGGCCACTCTCCATCATCTTTGATAAGTCATGGGCAACAGGAGAGGTGCCTAAGGACTGGAGGATAGCAAATGTCACTCCAGTCTTGAAGAAGGGCAAGAAGGAGGACCCGGGTAACTACAGACCGGTGAACCACAGCTCCGTCCCTGGAAAGGTGATGGAACAACTTGTTCACGGCACTATCTCTGGGCATATCAAGGATGAGGGGGTCATTAAGAGCAGCCAACACGGTTTTACCAAGGGAAAGTCATGTTTGACCAACCTTATAGCCTTCTATGAGGAAGTAACTAGGTGGATAGATGATGGTAGAGCGGTAGATGTGGTTTATCTTGATTTCAGTAAAGCATTTGACACTGTCTCCCATAGCATCCTCGTAGGTAAACTGAGGACGTGTGGTCTTGATGATCAGGTAGTGAGGGAGATCATGAACTGGTTGAAAGGAAGAAGTCAGAGAGTTGTGGTCAATGGGACAAAATCCAGTTGGAGGTCTGTGACTAGTGGAGTGACTCAGGGGTCAATACTGGGACAAGTACTATTTGATATTTTCATCAGTGACCTGCATGAGGGAGCAGAGTGTGGCCTCTGCAAGTTTGCTGGAGTGGCTGAGATACCAGAAGGCTGTGCTGCCATTCAGCGAGACCTAGACAGGCTGGAGACTTGGGCAGGGAGAAACCTGATGAAATTCAACAAGGGCAAGTGTAGAGTCTTGCATCTGGAGAAGAACAACCCCATGTACCAGTACAGGTTGGGGGCTGACCTGCTGGAGAGCAGTGTAGGAGAAAAGGATGTGGGGGTCCTGGTGGTCAAAACGATGACCATGAGCCAGCAATGTGCCCTTGTGGCCAAGAGGGCCAATGGCATCCTGGGGTATATTATAAAGGGTGTGGTTAGTAGGTCAAGGGAGGTTCTCCTCCCCCTCTATTCTGCCTTGGTGAGGTTGCATCTGGAATATTGTGTCCAGTTCTGGGCCCCTCAGTTCAAGAAGGACAGGGAACTGCTTGAAAGAGTCCAGTGCAGAGCCACAAAAATGATGAAGGGAGTGGAACATCTCCCTTATGAGGAAAGGCTGAGGGAGCTGGGTCTCTTTAGCTTGGAGGAGACTGAGGGGCGACCTCGTCAAAGTTTACAAATACATTAAGAGCAAGTGTTAGAGGATGGAGCCAGGCTATTTTCCGTGACATTCAGTGATAGGACAAGGAGCAATGGGTACAAACTGGAAGACAGGAGGTTCCATGTAAACATCAGTATAAACTTTTTCACTGTGAGAGTGACAGAGGACTGGAACAGGCTGCCCAGAGAGGTTGTGGAGTCTCCTTCGCTGGAGACATTCAAAACCTGCTTGGATGCTTTCCTGTGTGATGTGCTCTAGGTGATCCTGCTCTGTCAGGGGGGTTGGACTAGGTGATCTTTCAAAGTCCCTTCTGAACCCTAAGATTCTGTAAAAAAAAATGTAAAAAACCTTACTGAAGCCAAGTATACAGCTCTAATATATTGTTTCCTTTTTCTTTGTAAGGTATGTTACATTATTCCAGGAAGGATTAAGCTGGTTTGACATTATTTGCGCTTGACTAATCCATGCTGGCTGTTACATACTCCCTGTCTAAATCGTACTGACTAAAAGGCTGTGACTTGTGAAATCAGAAGAGAGCTTGTCATAAGAAGACACTGCCCAATACATCTTGCTATTTATATTAGTAAGGTTTAGAAAATGTTACCCATTCCAGGGATTCTGTGACAAAAAATGTCACCTGGCATTATTCCTTGATTAACTTAATCCACTCTTGAACTGGTATAAATTAACACAGAATAGTTTTAAATTACTTGGAAAGCTGAATGATATTCTTTCTAATCTCAGTAGTAATCTGAAATGATGATAGTGGCATTGTTTGCATGATGAAGGTGGCAGGAGCTGCATTCAGTGAACACCCAATTTTTAAATTACTTATATACCAGGGTGCCAGTGACCTAAGTATGAAAAAAATCTCACACAAAAAACCCCCAAACTTTACTGCTCACAAAAAGTAATTCCATTAACTAGAAGTATATATGGTTTTTCTTCTTTGTTAGGTCATGAATTTAATAATGCTAAACATAATCTTTGTTTCATGGTTTTACCATACCACTGTGTGAACTCATAACCACGAGGCTATTCTAGAGAACAGAAGCATGTTCTAATGCATTTTTGGCTTCTCACAAATGCATCAGTTCCCTGTACACTGGATACAGTTAGGAAGAAACTATTAAATCTAAAGTAGACAAGCCTGTGGAATGAAAGTAAAGCATAGATATACAATTTATATATACAAAAACTTACATAAAGTCAATGGCAATGACAAAGACAAGATTCTTTATGCACTTTTATCTCTGTGAGCATAGGAGATAAAGGTCTAAAGTCTCAGCAGGTCTTTATGGATAGGTAATATGAAAGAGGCTTGGATTATCAAATTTAGATTTTATCATTTCTGTTTTAAGTTAAAAAATTAAAATGTAGTGTTTGATAGTGCTGCCAGGAGTACCAAAATGGCTGGATACCAAAAATCAAGCATTTGGGAAATGAGATAAAAGTTTATTTTTCTTCCCAATCCTAAACTGTTACCCTCTGGGAAAATACCACAAAATATTTGAAAGGATAAAGTTTGAAATAATGTATTCAAGCCTCATTTAGAGCCTCAAAAAATGGATAGAAATTGTTGCCTGTTTATCTGAAAATTACCATTATTTTGCCTCCATAAACTTAATTCCCATGCTGTTGCTTGTCAATAATACATCTATGTCACAAATACATAAATTCAGCTGAATCTGACCTTGATTTAATTGAGAGTTTCACCTCCCAACACTGTCAAGAAGTTACTTTTTTCTTTAGAGCAGTGTTACTACTCTGGTCTGTAAGATCTGTAGATCTTAGGACAGTTTTCCACCCTCCATAGTCTATACTGGTGCTCAGCACTTACCTGTGGAGTATAAATACTCTTAGGAACTGGAGTAACTGAATCTGAGCTTCTTATTTTTTGTGGGACAAAAAGGGAAAAGTGGACAGCACTGCCATCACGCCTTGATTTTTAAAACAGACATGTATAACCTAATCAGTTACCGGAAACAAAAGTAATCAATGCATTTTTTGCAGGAGAAATATCAAGGTGACCAATTCTGAATGTAAGAAGGTATTTCTCTGTGTGCCTTCGAAAAAGCATTTGAGTGTTCAGTGTATACTAAATTCTCTCCTTACCTAGGGAGCTGAATATTGACTTGATATTTCTACAGGTTTTGGTGGCATCAAGCCTGTTTGCCTTCACTGCATCACTACAGATTGGCTTTTGTCCATGCCACGCAACTCACACATAAGCATAGTCCTGCTTTGGTGCAATAGCTCACTCTGCATTTCTGCTGTACACTTGTGGCACAACCTTGTTTCTGATTCGTCTGGATGGGTATGAAGTCTATCAGGATTTCACAAGGACTGGGGAGAAAATCCATTATATCCATGATATCCAAGATGTGTGGATTTCATCACAAAGGAAAAATAATACCCAAAACCTACTTCCAGTGCATCTCTGGGATCCTGTGCCACCTAGCTTCCCCAGTGAGAGCTTAGTGTCAGTCAGTGCCTTCTAACCAGCACAGATGAAGTGTTCAGTGTCTTGGTGTGACCCACTAGATAGAGCTTAGCCATATTCTGATTGTAACAGAAGGCAACTCCTTGGTCAATACTTTCTCCATTTATTATATAGAAATTTGAGGTATAGCACAAGCTCCTGAATATCATTGTAGGTGCCAGAAATTACATTTTAGGTAATGACATAGTCAATTATTAATTCTGAAAAATCAAGGCATTGGATCACAGAGGTCATTTTGTGGTTGTAGTCTTGAATTTATTTTACCAACAAAATTAACTCTGTATGTTATCCATGAATGAACAGGAGAAAACCTCACTTCATGGGTCACTTCAAGTGTTTTCAGCACAGTAACCAGTGAATTAGACATAAGTTACAAGTACTGTAGTCCTATCAAAATTTGTTGATAAACTTTTGTATGAAATTTTGCTTTTCCACCTGTTTCATCTAGCTAATAGCAGCTACTCAAACATACACAATAAACATGTAAAAGTACAGAACTTGTCTGAGCCATCTAGAATCTCAAGAAGCAGTTCCATTTCTGTTTTCTTTACAGTTTACACAGTTGTAGAAAGAAAGAAAATGTTCATGCAGCTTTTAGCTGCAAGCATTTCTGCTAAACCAATAGCTTTTAGAATCTCCTGGGAGAATCACAGATGGAGAGAAAACACTTAGGTGTTTTAAATGGTCCTTTGCTTACTATACATCAGCCTTTCCTTGAAAAGTAGGTCATATTTACTTTTTTTAGGTCTCTTATTTTTATCTTTCCCCTGAAAAATTAAATGAAAAACAAAACCTCAAAAGTATTTATCGAAAACATGTAGTATAAATGACAAAACTTGTGCCATAGCAGGCCTATGATACTTTGGCTACTACCCATCCATAACCTTATTTTCATCTCCTGATTTTCTTATGCAGTGCTCACAGAGGAAGGCATGATATGGGATTGCCTTTCACTGAACTCTGCCACCTCTCCTCTTTAGGATCAGTTTATAATGAAATATTATTTTATGGCGTAAAGAGACTCTGCAAGTGATATGTACTCAACTAAGTAAAAAACAATTATACTCATTTAGTACACAAAAAACATAGCTAGATTTTAATGATGTATTAGGTTAAGCATTACTTTGCTCACCAATACTCTTAAAGGACTTGAAGAGTCTCTGTTGGCCACACAGGCATAATTCAGGAGGAGAAGGGATGGTCCCTGTTGCTCCTTGAACAGGTTCTAAGCGCTGCCAAGTTACCAGCTTCCACCCATCTTGTCATCACTGGTGACACTGATGCCTCAATGATTCCTGACTACTCAACTAACTTTCCCAGATTTGTGGTTAGTATTTTATATTTTTCTATGCTGGTGGTTTTCTCCTTGACTGCTTGATCTTCTCTCAATAGAGCTAGTTCTGACTGTAATTTTATCTTTCTTTTTCTTTCTGGCCTCCTGACAGCTTTTTCTCACAACTTAATGATTTTCTCAGAAATCAAAGACTATGCTATGGGGTCAGATGAGAGATGGGCCTTGGACTCTTGGAGCACAAGCTGCTGAGCCCAAGAGAAAAGAGGTTTACAACAATATTTGCACAGAAAGATGGTTACAAGCTTTATACTTAATTTTTGTCTATGCAAAAACATCAAAAGTTTTGTAAAAGGCAATCAAGATATAAGCAATGTAGTTATACATCTTATAAATTAAAAGCAGAACTTTCTTCTGCTCAAATTTGTGAACTGTATAAGAACATATTGAAACAACATTTTCTTATTCATAGAAGAGTGTTTGTACAGTAATAAAAGGAAGGAAAAGAGCCTCAATTTTTCTTTTTTTTTCAGAGAAAAGCATATCACAGAATGACAAAGGAAAAAGCATAAGCTGTCACTCTTGTCTATGTAAGTAGAACTGTTACGGCAAGTTCAAACTGCTTAGGTTTGGCAAATATGGAACTATTTTTACAATTAAATTTGCAATTCTGCTATGAATAACATGAAACATTCAGAAAACTGTAAAGACATTTCAGTAGTGGCTGCTTGATTCAAGGGTCAGCCTGAAAATCAAACAAAAAATAATTTTATTCATTTAATAGATTTTTTTGTTAATTGCTTTCTAATTTGTGTCATGCCTATTTGCAACTATGATAAAACATGAATGCATTTCTCTTGAGATAAAATGAAGTATTGAACATTAAACTACAATTTTATTTTCTGGAAGCCAAATTTCCTTACTTGGTTAGTAGTGCTTACAGATTGGTGAGAAATGCAAGCAATAAAAAATAATATAAAAGTTAATTTATCAGGATGATTGTGTAAGCTGACCACAAGTGATGACATATATAAAGATCCAAGCCTTAAATCAGTAATATATATATTCAGAAAATGCTCTGTCAGATTATCAACACCTCTTTCCTAGTACACCTTGTGGCCGATAGATAACTGAACATGTGGCTCATTTGTTTGCCTCACTGATTTTATTGTTCTCACTTTTGCAAATGTTGCACATATTATCTTCCAGGTAACAACATACAACCCCTCCATTCAAATTAGAAACCTCATCTCAGCTGCCTCCTTTGAAAAGAAAAATGCTGCAATTATGAATGATGGGTGTAATGCAATATAATAACTCTTTTCTAGGAAGAAAAATGTACAATACAGCCTGTGATGGTAAAGCCATACTGAGCAAGGTTTGCTGTCATAAAAGCATGCAGCTGCTTCAGACTGCCCTGAAGCTCAGTTCTGCAACTATTATTCTTCTTTAATTTTTATACTTTTTTACTGAGAACAGTTAGATCCATGAAATAGAAAAGATGCAGATGTAAACATAAATATTGAAACATTTGTCTGTTTGCTTGTTTGTTTGTTTTGTTTGTTGAGTTGTGTTTTTTTTTTCACTCAAGAGGTACTGTGTTCATTGTGGTGAAACATCTCTCAACCACACCCTGACAGCACACACCTGATGCAGCCCTTTTTCTATGCTGGGAACACAAATGGATACCTAGTTTTCCTTTCTTCAGAGGTGATCACACTGAAAACTTCAAAATGGTTAATAATTAGCTGCACATCTCTCATCTTCATCAACTCGAGTGGCTCTAACGAATTTTCACACACCATAATTAGGAATCTGCATGTGACTTAAAACTTTAGGGGACTTAAAATGAGATAGAATGGATACCCATCCTGTCTGTCTTGCTCAGTTCAGATGGAAAAAAAACCCAACAAACACAAACAAGCTTCACAAGCTATTGCTACCATCATCCATAAAAATTAAAGGCATGCTTTCTGTAGCAGGGAGAACAGGGAGGGGCAGATGGAGCCTGAGAACAGTCAGTTGGGGAGGCTAGGAAGCCTATGAATAAATATTTTCTGTTACAATACAGAGTAAGATGTTTATTAGAAGAGTAAATATACTAATGTTAATATTGATGCTGTTTTATTTACCCAAATCTTACCATTAAGTTAGATGTCAATAATTGCTATAAATTTGGAATAAATAAGCTCCATATGTAGAGGCTCTAGGTTTTACCTATTCAGATCTTCAGGCATTCATCTACCAGCATTCATTTATCTACTCCACTTGTTCTAAAGATATTAATTTCCTTCTCCCTCTTTATTTGGGCTTCTTGTTTACTAAATCTAAGAAAAAACACATATGCAAGTGATGGCACCATTGAGCTCCTCCTCTACCTGTAAGTGCTCTAAGGTGAGGCACTCTATACCTATTATAGCAAAAAATATCAGGAAATTATTTTAAAACGTCATTCATTAAAAAGCAAAGGTAAACTTCAAAGATGCGAGTTGACAGAAATGGTAAATATTTGCTCACAGGGGAAATCACAGAAAAGTATTTCAAGATCTTGTTTCAGAAGTTACTTTTTTTTCTCTCCTGTACGGAGTTCCTGTTGTCCATAGTCCCCCTTGTCCAGCTCACTGTTGCAGATTACTTTGTTACCCATCCTAATTTATATCTTTCTCACTTTTTATATTCTGTGTTTACTTGTTAAGATGCAGTTTTCTACTATCACGCTAACATGCCTGTGAGATAATAATTTCTCAGTACATTCATTCCTGTTAGAGCTGATTACCTAAGAGGAATTACTCAAGTTTTTGTTGTGTTTTGTTTTTTTTTTTTGGGGGGGAATACAAGAAGACAAGAAAAAAGGAAGCAGCAGTTCTGCCTAAATATACTATTATTAATAAAAAACAGGATTGTGAAGGGTCTAGAGAACAAGTCCTGTGAGAAGAGGCTGAAGGAACTGGGGTTGCTTAATATGCAAGAAAGGAGGCTGAGGGGAAACAAAATCATAGAATTCTGCTGTAGACTTTGCGGATGCCACAAAATTCCATCATCTCAAAAAAACATGTAATGCACTGGATGTAGTGCTTATTCTATTCCCAGTGCGAAAGGTGCTCAGATTTTGTAAAATATTGTCTAAAATACCATATATTTAAGTTAACAGGAGAAATAAAAAGAGGATAGTATAGATAATTTTACATTTTTTCAGATGCTGGGAACACCAGGCTGTGCAGCATTAAATAGACCTCCTTCGAATGCAGATCATGCTCTGCAGATCCCATCCATGGAGAGGTTGCTAACATTTTGGGTTTTAGAGGTCTTCTAAGGATTTTCTTAATAGAAAACAATTAATACAAAAAAAAAAAAAGCCTATCAGTTCTGTTGATGGATATTCATATGTGAACTTGCTGTGCCACTTTAAGGTAAAGGGGAAGAAAAATGCCATGTACCAGTACAGGTTGGGGGCTCACCTGTTGGAGAGCAGTGTAGGAGAAAGGGACCTGGGGGTCCTGGTAGACAGGAGGATGACCATGAGCCAGCAGTGTGCCCTTGTGGCTAAGAAGGCCAATGGCATCCTGGGGTGTATTAGAAAGGGTGTGGTTAGTAGGTCAAGAGAGGTTCTCCTCCCCCTCTATTCTGCCTTGGTGAGGCCGCATCTGGAATACTGTGTCCAGTTCTGGGCCTCTCAGTTCAGGAAGGACAGGGAACTGCTGGAAAGAGTCCAGCGCAGAGCCACAAGGATGATTAAGGGAGTGGAACATCTCCCTTATGAGGAAAGGCTGAGAGAGCTGGGTCTCTTTAGTTTGGAGAAAAGGAGACTGAGGGGTGACCTCATCAATGTTTACAAATACGTAAAGGGTGAGTGTCAAGAAGATGGAATTAAGCTTTTTTCAGTGATGACCAGTGATAGGACAAGGAGTAATGGATGCAAATTGGAGCATAGGAGGTTTAAGGTGAATATCAGAAATATTTTTTTTACTGTGAGAGTGACAGAGCACTGGAAGAGGCTGCCCAGAGAGGTTGTGGAGTCTTCTTCACTGGAGACATTCAAAACCCGCCTGGATGCATTCCTGTGTGATGTACTCTAGGTGACCCTGCTCTGGCAGGGGGGTTGGACTAGATGATCTTTTGAAGTCCCTTCTAGCCCCTAGGATTCTATGATTCTATGATTCTATGAAAGGCAAGAACACACATGTGGCATAATTGTAAGTGCCCACAGGATGTCTCAGCATCCTCTGTCACAAGTAGGTGTTTCAATCCAAAGAATACCTGCAGCAAACATAGCTATGAAAGCCAAGCTATACATGCAGCACAGCAAAGCACAGCACAGCAAAGCGCAGCAGGGGCCAGTACCAGTACAGTACCCTTGGCCAACAACCAAATCCCCACCCAGTGGCTTGATTCCCCTCTCCTCTGCCTGTCTGCTCTTTTGCCATTTCTAAAACACATTTTCCCTGAGGTGCCATCACCTTGTCTGAGGGGCTCAGCCATGCCCTGTGGAGGGTTGGCTGGAGCTGGCTGGAACCGGCTGAGTCCAGCATGGGCCAGCCCCAGCCTCTCCTCTCAGAGATGACACTGCAGCCCCTACTGTCAGCACCTTGCAATGGTCACTACATACATTTATTCCCCCCCATTGTACAATGATCTTCTACTAGCATCTCTACAGCTTGTTAGAAAAAAATAATGAAAAAAACAGTATTGCAGCAACGATATCACTTGTGGTTCAAGAAAGCCTTAGCTGCAACTGACTTGAAGTAAAAGGTGGTGGGGAAATCATACCATATGAACATTTGGTAGCAATCCTTTCCAGAGGCAGAACACTGATCTGCCCCCATGTCACTTTTGCCAGGCTCTTTGTACCATTGCCTTTCCATTGTGTGAAAAATTAGAAAATTAATTGAGGAAGCATTCAAGCCATGGTTGCTGTTGTTTACTCAAGATCTACATGAATGCTTGAACCACACACACATGCCCACATACACAGAAGAAAACCTCCTCACTGATGAAAGGAAAGCCACACAATGATTGTCACTCTCTATTGCTATTTGGAAGACTGCAACTTGACCTTGCAATTTACATACAGCCATAGAGATGGACTATTAGATTGAACTGAAAAATTCATTAAACTTTCTAGTCTTTTCACCATTTCATGAAGTCAGCAAAATTCCTAACCTTTTATGATGCTTTTAAACATGAATTCAGGATTTTGCCTCAAGGCTTTCATTCGAACAACCGCTAATCTGATTGAGAGGACACTTGAGACACAACCCTGCTTTTACTAGTTATTTGTACTGAAAGAGGCAGTAAAGTGGTATTACTGAGATGCTGTATTGCTTTAGAAACTTTTTAAACAAATTAACTCTATTGAAGCTCCTGGAATATCTTCAGATATATACTGAGGTCAATGAGATTGTATTTTGATGATATGTTCAAACAAATTTAAAAGTCAGAGCAGTTAGAATGGGTCACCTTCTGCTATCAGCCTTGCCCAAAATTGCACATCCCATTACCTCCTTGGTGCTAGGGCTTATTTTCACACATCTAGGTATACAGACTTTGTGAAGAATATGTAGCCTTTTAAAGCTGCATTCATGTTTTATTAGTTATGTTAACGTTTTTTTCAGGATGAAGAGTGTATGACTAAGATTCTGTGAAACATGGAAGAAAGAATCATCTCTGCCCCTCGAGGTTGCAATGCAAATTTTATTTTTTACTTACACTGATCTTTTTAATGTTTTTGGTTTATTTCTAGGAATGGCATGAAAACCATTACCAGCAGCATCTAACAGAAGAACTAATTTGGCAAATCACATAACAATAGTGATGGCAGCAATAAATTCCATTTTATGTCCTACCACAGATACGAAATGCCTCACCTCTGTGAAGTTAAAACATAAAAAAAAAAAAAAATTGAAATGAATCATTGTTGTCTGCCTTTGAAATTAGTCTATTCATATTCCTGTAAATTAGTAAAGGTGGAATTTAATCAATTTAGCTCCATTCATCTTGTTTCCTACTGTTTCTGATGGAAGCAAACAGGTACAAAGGTGATTCATTGAATCTCTCACAGATACTTGTTTTCTGATGCGGTTTCTCCCTTGAAAATGCTGATTTTTTTTCTGAAAATGTAGCCTATACAATTAACAGATGTGAAGAGTGGGATTCAATTGCCTAACCATAAGCAAAAGATGCTATCTTTGATGCCACAGAGTATCACACCACAACTCCTACTGCTACTCCGGAGAAGTATACATCTCCTGCAGATTCTGCATAGTATTTGTCGTGCATCTTAACTTTTTATGGATTATATATGTTGGGTATTTATATTTTGGTGACTAAATCTTGGCTTAGGTGCCCATATCACTTTTAATTTTTTAGGCTCCTAAATCTGTATTGACTATAAGGGCCACTGGATTCCCACTAGCTATTACAGAATCTAATACACCTGGATAAGTAGTAGATACTTATAGGTAGACACTTACATTTAGATTGGTAATTCTTTCAATGTTCTTAATCTTAAATGAAATTAATCCATAGCCTAGTTTTTCAAACAAACAAAAAAAAAGCCAAATTAAAAAAACAAATCCACATCCCAAAACAAAACAAAAAATTCAGAATAAACAAACATCCTACACAAAATAGTGCACAATCCTCTCTGCCCCCCTCACCCAAACCAGGTACTTAGGATATTTAATAAGGAAAAAATTAAAAGAAATAAAAAAAACAACTCCTGACTGATTTTTTAATATATTATGTGGGTTTTAATAAATGCTGGCTTTTATACATGCCATGAACAATACAAAAATGAGAACAATAGTAGCATTTTTAATAACTATAATGTACAACACATGATTTGATACTATTCCATATTCATAAATTTTTCATAGATCAGAGAAATGAACATGAAAGTACACTGATGTATGTCCTATACTAGCTTTTTGCTTCCTGTGCAACATCACATTTAGGGTTAAAAATCTCGACTCTAGAAAGGAGTTTTGGTAACTCATTTATCTGTTACAACCTCTGCAATTTAGGGAAGAATTTTTCTTTGAAGCTGAATTTTAGCTACAAAGATGAGCTCCAGCTGGAACCTGCAGATGTTCTATGGCTCCAAAAGGGAGTGTAATGCAGACAGGTAGAGGGAAGTTAATTTGGATACGATGATTAATTCTGTTTTCCTTCATACCTTATACAATGGAAGGTTCTGCTAGGTAAGAATCAGAGCACACAAAACATACCCATAGCTTCCTACATTATGCCATGTTATGTTGCCACCTTCTGAAATGGGTGAAAAAACCCCATCCAAATACTGCCTCTTTCGAGAACACCTCTGAACAGATTGGTTTTTTAGTTGGTGTTGAGTTTGGGGTTTTATTTTGGGGTTTTTTTGTTATTTTGTTTTGTAAGCAGACACTTTAATTCTTTCACATACCGCCTGGTGTGAATCCAGCTTTTGCTTTAGAGCATGCTCAAGTGCAAGAGAATCAAATAAAATCTCAGACCTTTGCAGTTCTGATTATATGACCAACTGGTATCTTGCAGCATGGCTGTAAATATCAGAGAAAGCAGCATCTTATTAAGCATTTATAAAACACAGTAACACGTTTTAATTTTGTGCCACTGCAAAATAAGCCTCTTTGGGACAATAATCTGTAAGCTATTTTCTGATGTACTGCATGATGATGGAGAATTTAAACATCAACTCTGAATTCTCTTACACGGACACCCTATAAAGCTAGAATCTCTGGGTTAAATATTGTTCAGAGACTTAAATGATTAAATGATTATAGATGATTAAAGGCAGTTTTGAACAATCACAGAGGTGTGATTAATTTTTTTTTTTAACATCAGTATATGCTGCAGTGTATCAGTCCCATAAATAAAACTTTGCCAGCAACCTTTATGTCTCTTCGACTCAAGTCATGGCCTTACCTGCATTGTCTCCAAACATGTCAGCTTGAATCTCATACATTTTTTCCATTGTATCAAACAAATGAAAAGGTTACTTAGTCACACCATTTTGATTGTGAAACATCAATAGCAGATTGTAATTTATTTTTATATGCATTTAGTTTATTCAAATTAAGAAAATCCCACAATGTTTATGTGATCCAGAGTGAAAACAGGAACATAACATTAAGCTCCTTCACGTGCAATACCACAGATATACTTAAGTATATACTTAATATATATACTTGGGAGAAGTGGAGAAGCACTCTCTCTTCTGCTACATAAGGGGTAGTGGGCTACAGAAATGGTTCCTTGTGCCTTATTCCATTTCCATGACTTGCATGAGGGAACAGTAAATCTTTCAGCTCTGTTCAGTTGGATGGTTTGTGCTATTTGAGATCCCCCAAGTTATTCTTTATAGAGTCTCACTGTATCTACGGAGTGAAAGGTCTTACAAACAACCTGTGCTGCCTCTATCTGTCATATCTCTGTAAGCTTTGATACATAAAGCATTTTGCCAAGTGGGAGGCAGCTGAATTGTGTTCTCAGGCTCCCCTGAGTGTAAAGATCATACCTCCTACACTTCTTTTTCTCCTTCAGAGACAAATGCTCTCTTCTGCATGTTTTATCTACCTGTTCTCCTCATGTATGCAGGAAGGAAGAGAAGATTTGACAGCCCAGCCTGTTAGACTCGGCCAAGAACAGCCTTCATTTATGACTTCCCAGCCTCCTACAGGGCTGTCCTCACCCTGTCCATGCCGAGGACCCCATTTCAGCTCCCCAGGACTGTCAGCCTCTGTCCCAGTGACACCACAGCAGGGCAGGTTCCCAGCTCACCACAGCCCTGCCCTGCACAGCCATGGACGCCGCCAAGCTGGGCCCAGCAGTGGACCATGTCCCAGCTCAGCCTTGGCCTGTCCCCCTCTCTGGTAAGTTGTCTGGTACCTAAGGCTAGGGCTGCCCCAATGCCCCCAGTTGCCCTACTCTTGGCAGCTCCTTGGAAGCCATACCCCTATTTCCTGAATAAAGAAAGGATTTAGGAGACAAGTTTATCAAACCTCCTATGGCTCCCTGTAGGTTTCCCAGAGCTCTACAGAACACCATGTGAGAGGAGGGGGGAAAAAATAATAAAAATGTTCACCTCACTGTATGAGCATAGGGTTCAGAACTGAAGAAAAGAGGATTTGCAATAACAACTTGGAAATTTTTTGTAGCTGTGGTACATATTCCAAATTCACGCCACCTTTATATAATCTTGAAAGAACCTGTATCAATCTGCTTTTATTCCTTTCCATCTCCTTTGCTAATTATGTGAGCCCAACCTATTTCTTATACTGTATTCAACATTTATGATAAATAAGGAGCTTTACATGCTTGTTGAGAGACACTCGTTTCCACGTGTTTCAGTGGATCTCATGCTGTGGATGAGTGGACACCAACATGGAAAAAGATCCCTCAATTCTATGAAAAACCTCTGCCTTATGAGGACTTTTTTTCTGATGACAAATGGCTTCTAAGTAACATTCATTTTATCAACTAATTCAAGCTAAACTATGAATTATCCAAGAACAGTAATTAACCTGAATCTTAACCTATCTGTTAAATAAATGACTTTGTGGTTGTTGAAGATCCCTTAGGTAGATTAAGCCAATATTAATCAAATGCAGTGGTGTCAGCCAAGCCAGAATATTTTCATAAGATGAGTACTTTAAATCTTTTTCTGATGTCTAGGAGACAAACAAAAGTGGCCCTGACACTAAGCCTGGCCAAAACAGAGAACAAAAAATAGCTTTATTTACTGCTCTGTCAGACCAAATTTAAACCGTGCAGAGTTGATTTATAATTTTCTACTTGCAGTAAATACTGTTTATGATTGAAAATAATCAATTTTTAGCTCATATTATTAGAGATAAATAGATTTTGTGTATTAACTCTAGAAAGGTAATAAATGTGAGATATAAAGAATGATGGTGCTTTTTAATGCATCAGAAAAAGCCAAGACAATTAAAAATAGGAAGGAGCTCAGGCTCCCCTGACCTCAAATCCCCAGATTCATAGCAACAAGAGCAATAGTTATTCTGATGGAAACACAGGGTGGAATTTTTTGGTCATAATTAAAGATCAAGAAATAAAAATACATCACCATACGAAAAGCCCACCACTGAATTGACATTTCAACAACTGGTATGTTATGTAAAAAAGAAAAAAAAATCTGAAATGGGACTATGAGACAAATTAGCCAAAATTGGACATGTAATTTTCTGCCTAGCACGACTCAATTCACTTGTACTCACCACTGCCTCTCTCCAAAAGTCAGTTATTATATACCCTTTTGCCCAGTTCGGCTAACAAATTTTCATGTAGCACCATATGAAATACTTTATTAAGTACAGCTAGATTAAGCCAATTTACATTCCTGTTGTCTAAAAAATCAGTACTTCTTCTGAAAATTGATATCAAATGAATCTATCATAATTTAAATACCATACCTATTTTTAATCCTACTTTTTTTTTGTTTCAGTTAAACTTTCTTTTAAAGGTCCTGCTGAAAATTTGCAAATCACTGACATCAGATATCAATTCTGAAATGACTGATCACTCCCAGATCCTGTTAAATGAAGATATTTTGTTTGCTCTTCATTTGTTTGATTCCACTGTGATTATTCCATCAATACTAGCATTTACTGTGAACAAGGTGAGCAGTCAGCTTCTATTCAGCCATCAGCAAAGTAAATGTTAATTTTTGCTTCTATTATAAGCAAGGATTGGTATACATGCAGTTGTACTTTTTTAAAGTTACTACTCTAATAAACCTAGTAACTACCTTGAGATTATGTCCATTTCAGTAAGCAGAAGTTACGGATGCCTCTACAAATTTTAACCCTGATATAAGGGTTAAGATAAGGATTCAATAATACAGCGAGTGCTATGTAAATGTCTTCTTGCACAATCTGTCCTAATAGTTCTCCCCACATATATTAGTTCAAAATATAAGCAGACAAAAGTATATCTCTCTTGATAATTTTAGGGGTTTTTAAGCAGAAATTTGACAATACTGTATAAAGTGTTCTTAAAACCAAATTCTTTGCACACCGTAATCTATTTGATTCTGAATCTGATCTCCATAGCTGTTGTGAAGCCATTTCAAACAACTCATTAGGAGAGGTAGATAATTATCTTCATAGATTCATAGATATTAAGGAAAAAAGGGATTATATTAGATCTTTTTGTCAAGCCTGGACTATACTGCAGAGGCCACTAAATTTCATTCAGTGTTATTATCTGTTGAAAATTAACTTTAATTATGAGTATTTATTATTACTATTAAAAATACTCATATATTCTGTAGCATTACTCAAAAGCTGAAGATGAAAATAATTTCTCTGACACAAGCATTATGTACACATAGATTACTTGATGATCCTTGTCTTGAAGAGTTTGCAGTCAAGGTAAAAAAAGCCTAGAATTGAAGAACGGAATGTAAAACACATTGCACAATAATTATAAGACAACAGTAGACAATGCATTAGTTGCATTATGGTTTTTTCCTGAGTCAGAGGAATATAGCCGGAGTTAAGATATCAGGAAAAGAATGCCAAATGCAAGAGGACAAGCCAGCAACAATGAAAGGAATATAGGGCTGCAATGAAACTGTTGTGAAGAGAAATGATACCTCTTTGTATTTTTCCTCAGTGGCTAAAGGTTGTTCAGCAAGAACAAAAAGCAAGAATCAGTGAGTAAAAAGATTCTTTTTATTTATCCTTTTCTTTTGTTTGGCAATGTAAAATACAAATAGTTACATTTAGTATAAATATTCCAGTTTAATTCCCAATTATGCATTCCTTCTGCACTGCCAATTTGCTTATTTATATAAGATATGGCATGCCCAGACATAAAAATGCCTCTGAGAACAGTTCCCTCACCAAATCCTCAAAAAAACCCCATGGATGTAGCAAAAGGAACTTGATATTGTTGGCACAGTATTTGTAAATCACATATGTCCTAGTTAGCAGGAACATTTAACTGTCTTCTCTACTCTGAACCATCATGTTTGTAATGTAATTCTGCAGTTCTGACCTTATCCACCTTGATAGGTTTCTCTATGAATAGGATTGCATTCTGCTGGTTGTAGAAGGTGTTAGATTTAGAGATGATCTAGAAAGAGCTGAGTTGCAAATATTTCAAAATTTGCATTCCAGTTATTCAAATAACAGAAATATCATGAAATAATCATAAAGTACATTCCTCTATTTGGTCTCTAAGGCTATTTTCCTTATTGGTACGGTGCAAAACTGCAGCCCTAGAAACTTTACATAATATGAAACATCCTGATAACTAGGTCCCAAACTCAAATGCACTAAAGTATTCATTTTTATAGATGATTGAGTTTATTAAAAAGGTTTTCACCTACATAGGCTATGTTGGGCAGTGACAATGGTATAATCGTACCGAAAATTACATTTCCCTTCTGAGAAACAACTGCAAAACTATTTTCTGCAAAGAACTTTCTTCTTTACTGAAAAAAAATGAAGTAACTTTTTCTGTGAGTCAATCTGAATCCACTGGGCTGAAACTAAGAGAAAAATGGGTAGCTCTTGACTATGTTCTTGTTCACTCAGTAAATTGCCTATCAAGGTAAAGAAAATGACACTGAGAAACTGTAACTAGCAATATAATTTGATCATTGGTAATACAGATGCTTTAAATGTGCATGAAAAGGAAAGAAAATCAGCTTTCAGCACCAAAGTTTACATTTTTCTGACCATGGAAGAAATTAATGTGTTTCCTATAGAAAGAAAAATCCTGGGATAGCTCTTTTGATCTTACAGTGGTGCCTCATCAAATTTACTGGCTGAAGATCTGGCTGTTGATTTACAGCCATCAAGGAACCTTGAACTCTGGGCTACAATTTTTATGTCCATAACCAATTGCACATGGCAAACAATAACTAATATCCACCATTGTATCTGGGGTAGCAATCAATGTATTACCAGGCACTCAACCTATTTGGTTCAGCAGAGTAACTGATAAACAAAATGGCTTGGATCCAGAAATATTAGTTATGTGGTTCCGCACCAAAGCAAATAGATTCTGCTTTATAGTCTTCAGTAGCCATTTCATGTGAAAAAAGCCCTACTGAGTCCACTTTAGGGTAGATTTATTTCCAGTCATCCTGAGCCTACTAGGACCCTTTACGGCTCTGGGACTAACTCAGAGATAGATAAATGAAAGGGCCACCATGAACATCTCCATGAAACTTTGCACTGAAGAGAGAAGAGAATAGGAAAACCAGCACAAAACTTCTATACTCTTATGCTGAGAAAGTCTCCAAGAGCATGGATGGGATGAGAAAAAAGAGATGAAAGTCTGTTCCAAGGGTCTGTCTGGGTGCTTGTTTGTCCTCTAACCTCCCACTTCACCAGTAAGAAAACTAAGCCAGGTCAGAAAAAAAACCACACTATGTGAGAGGACTATTTAGAGAAAACTAATTGAAAGAAATAGATTTTCCATTTAAATCTGAAACTGTGAAATCTGAGCTCATTTCACATGCTCATATCACTTACAAAAGAGTTCCCTGATCTCTGTGCAGCTCTTGCAAAAGTTCCGTCTCCTGTGCTTGCAAGTCTCTCCTTCTTGACAGAAAACTTTGTTTCTTTCGATTTTAACAGCTGTCAAGGGAGGTCATGCTTTCTGAACAGCAAAGCTTGGTCTTCCTGTGGAAGGCTCTGAATATTAAGGTAAACGATGAATTGGATTTTGCATTCAGTAGGAAGGCAGTGCGCAAAGCAGCGCAAGAGGTGATGTATTCACAGACCTACATGTTACTGAGAATATGGGTTGATGCGTTTTGAAATTTCTTCTTTTTGAGGCCTCCTTGGATTCATTCCCAGACATAATGAGTTGTAATAACAGAGTCTGGAGGTCAAGAATGTATTGCTTACTCTGGCAAACTTTATTCCTGATATTCCTAAGTTACCTCGTGTTTAAACATTATGAATGAAAGCAAAAGGTTCCCGTGTTCTATTTCTTACTTTTTTAATGAGTCGAATATTTTGAGAACTCATAAAATAAGGACCCAAAAGTTTGATTCCAGCTCTTAGCACAGCACATTTGTTAAATTTGGTTTGTGGAAAAAACTTCAAATTTAGTTGTGTTTAATTCAGCACTAGCAGCTGGAAATGTCATTGAGTTAAAGTAACTGAAGAGCTTTTACATATTTAAAAAAACCACAACACAGTGGTCTTATTACAGTAGATAATATGCAAGTGGAAATAACAGAAAAAGGAATAAATCATGGAGATCAGGGTCACTGTCACCTATTGGAAGTCTACAGAACTAACTTCAACAATGTTATCTTTTCAACAAGTACCTATTAATGCAGAAAATTACCTATTTGGGTAAAAAATTGTCTTCGGTTTTCCAATTTGAAATCTGATACCTGTGATATGGCTTGTTATTCCAAAAATTGTGCTATATGCTTATTTAAAAGGACTATACTGCAACTGGAAACTAATAGGATTTTACAGAACAATAGGGAAAAAAAAAATTACAATAGACTATTTCAGTTGGAACCTACAATGACCATCTAGACCAGCTGCCTCACCAATTCAGGGCTGAACAAAAGTTAAAGCATAGTATTAAGGACATTGTCCAAATGCTTCTTAAACTGGCCTGGGGCACTGAACACCTCTCTAGGAAGCCTGCTCCAGTGTTTGGCCACCCTCTCAGTAAAGAAATGCTTCCTGATGTCCAGTCTAAACATGTACTGTTTCAGCTTAGAACTATTTCCACATATCCTATCATTGGATACCAAGGGGAAGGGATTAGCAATCCACAGCTGTTTTAGATCAACAACTGTTTTTCCATTTCTCCAACAAATTTTGTCATGCCTTATGGTAGCAGCTTCTTCAGTAAATCCAGATTAATTTAGTTATAAATATATCCTCAGATATCTTAATCTACATTTTAGATTAACTCAGACAGTGTTTCACTGATTTGAAATTAGCACTCTTTTATATTTGTCATTGAGAACATACACAGTAGTGGAAACTGCAGACAAGTTGACCTTTCACATTCAACAGACCACTACAGATCATAATATATCAGAAATAATACATTTTCTCCATGGCATTATGTCTATCTTTATCTACTGTACTCTTTAAGATAGCACATTTTATGCTTAATGAATGAAATATTTCACAATTATTCTAGACCCAGATTAAACTAACACAGTGTTTTGGGATGAAACTATGCAGTCCAGAGGATAAAAATGAAAGAGGTATTGAGGTCTGCTTCACTGAAATGCCAAAATTAATTACTGGTTGAGTCACAAATGTCTTAAGGAAAACCTTCCACATTTTTGGCCGAAAGTCCAGAAGGACAGTTAGTTAGCCTCACAACTTTTATTTAAATTTGAAAGAAACTAGAGCCAAACCTCAACTAATGGTGTAACATGGCATTCACGTCTATAGTATTGGGTTGGATCACAATATTTCCATTACTTTGAAGGCATTTGGATTCAGTTTTGTCTTTGCTCGTGACAGTAAATGTTGCTAATACTCTTAGTTTAAAATTACCACAAAAGGACTACAGTCACTCTGTGTATTCCTAATCTTACAGTAGAAGAAAATACACTACATATTAGTCATTGTATGATTTAGCTGACCTTTACAAATAGGTATGATTATGTTAGGGGATGTAAAGTTTAGGATTCAGTTCTAGCATTATAATGGTATGGGGTAGCATTAAAATGCCAAGTTAGCTTTCAAAAAAAGGACCAAACAACCATGCTAGAACACTGAGTATTTTAGACTTAGTACAGTAAATTTCCTCTGACATGTTTAGAGTTGAGTTTTATAATGGGAATTTAATAGGTATATGGCCTGCTAGTGACACAACCAATAACAAGAGGCACTGCAAGACACTTTCTGTACCATTGCTAATGCTTCCTAACCTTCCTTTGATTACTCGTATTTGTATTGCTGATGGAAGTAAGGAAAACAGAACTGCCATATGGGATTTACCTGTGGCTGTCAGAGTCATGAAGAGTTACCTACTAAATTGCTTCCAGAACACTGGCAGAGGGACCACTTTGGCTGTCTCAAGCTGGTAAAAACTCTATTAGTGAACAATTTTCACATATAATGGCTACAGGCAATGCCAACACAGAAAGGCATCAATGCTTCAAAATGGATTATAGCAATGATATTGAGAGAGCTGGCCCCATGCTAGGCAAGGCACTGCACCATTACTGCAGTCTACAAATCTGTAGAATGAGGAGAGTAACAGTTCCCTTTTTTATAAGGTGTTTAGAAATCTAACATCACAGCCTTATAAGATGGCTTGTTTACAACAGACATATCAAAAGGGCATAAAATCCATCAGTTTTAAATGAACATTAATCATATAAAGCAGATTTCTCCTGTTAAGAGTCCAATTACACCATCATGATTAATCAAGAAGGGCTCTCTAGGTTTTCATTCTTTATTTGTGTGTAGGTGTTACTCTAAAGCAAGCCTGTCTTTTATAAGAATAATGGAACAGCAGCAGCTGTAGCAATACCAACACAGGCTGCAATAACTGTGACTTACCCTAGTGCTTTTAAGCAAGGTATCAGTCAAACATGAGACCAGTTCACTTGAAGAAAACTGTAAGATCGAAATTCTCTTGCCAGTCACTTTTTCAGAAATGCTGATGTATCAAAGACAAACATTATTGGTCTGAAGTGCACACAACCTCTGAGCCCGGAGAATAGTGAAGTGCACTATACACCCCATATTTTGCAAAAAGTTATGCTTAATAAATGCTACAGGGGCTGAACATCTAGCTTGAAATCATACAAACAAGAAATATTTTTCAGCCTAATCTCTATGTCTTCTATGAGACAACATAAAAAGGAGAAAACATGTCTAAATATCTGACTCCTGTGCCTCATCACACTGAGGTTTACACCATTTTTGCATGAGGAAAGCCCAAGCTTCAGATGCAAAGATCAGACAACATAAACTGAATTATGGTAGTTGCATTACCTGAATATTTCAAATTTCATTCATATACATCTGAAGTCTTCTTTACTTTGGATTTTTGTGATGTGATTACAATGTGAGCTTGAAAAACTTCCCTGAAATACTGTCTGTGTGTGACTTACTTAAACTAGCTTTCTACAGATACCAGCAACAACATCTCCTTATGGAATATATGCTAAATATTTGCTGGAGTAAATCATGTGCTAATAAGTTCAATTTCCTGCTTTTACGTTTCTGGTCACATGGGGGTACACAACCCATCCTTTCTCCATATATTAGTTTTCCATCTGAAAACAGACTGAGCCTTGTCTTTCAGTTATTATGTCAGAGATGTACTTAACTATGGTTTTAGTTTGTGAAACCCATGAGAGCAATGCTGCAGTTTCCTGATATTAAAAGAAAGAATGAGAAGAAATACAGAAGTTTTAATTCACTTGACCAAATATAGGAATCTACTGTTGTTGTCAGTCACCTGGGACACTCAGAACAATCTGGCTGACTTAGATGCCAGCTCAAAAGAGCAAGCTTTTTCTTAATGTAGATGACTAGAATCATACAAAACAGGGCAGAGTGATATATTATGAGACAGGCATCTGTACAGGATACTAGATATGACACAAGACTTAAGAGAACAGTAACTTTCTGGAGTGACCACTAGAGACCAAATAGAAAAATTCACAATACCTAACATGACATCAGGAGGCCATGGGGAAGTTGAAATTTGCTCCACTGTAAATTAGTCAGCTAGGGTAGGATTCCGTTCTGAAACATAGGCTTGCAATGTCATTTTGGGTGTCCTACAGTGTGGCATCCAGCATACAGCTACTGCAGAAGTGGGTTTATCTTAAATCCCATGACCTGTCTGTTGGCCTTCTCTGCATTTCTACAAAACTGAGGCAACCTGTCCAGCCAAAGCCTAGACAGGATGCTCTGATATCTAAAATGGCCACCAGTGTCTTATCAGCTGCTAGGAAAATAAAGAAAATAGAACTGACAATTTTATCAATTAATTAGGTTTGAAGAGGGAAAGGAAAACGAAGCCTGCTGCAAACATACCTGGGGTTTGCACAATGAGGGTTGAAGGTCTGGAAGTTATGAAGGATGCAGGAAACAGGAAACACCTCAAGGGTATAAAAGGGTGTCCCTCTAAGAAGGTGACATGGCCAGCTGCCCAGATGAAGTGCCTCTACACCAATGCATGCAGCATGGGCAACAAACAGGAGGAGCTGCAAGCTACCATACTACAGGAAAGCTATGATGTAGTGGCAATTACAGAAACTTGGTGGGATGAATCCTGATTGGAGTGTGGCTATCAAAGGCCATAAGCTGTTCAGAAGGGACAGGATAGGAAAAAGGGGTGGAGGTCTTGCCCTCTATGCAAAGAATTTGATAGAGTGTGAAGAGTTGTCCCTAAAAAATAGACAATGAGCAAGTTGAAAGTTTATGGGTGGGAATTAGGGATCGAAACACCAAAGGCATCCTAGTGGTTGGAGTCTATTACAGGCTGCCCGATCATGTGGACCCTATGGATGAAGCCTTCTTACTCCAGCTTGAAGAAACATCGTGATTGCAGGCTCTCATCCTGCTGGGGGATTTTAACCATCCTGACATCTGTTGGAAGAGTAGCATGGCAAGTTGTAGGCAATCCAGGAGACTCCTGGAATGCCTTGATGACAACTTCTTAAGTCAGGAAATTGACAATCCTACTGGGGGGGTGTGTTATTGGACCTGATTGTCACCAATGTAAGTGAACTCTTTAGGGATACCAGAGCTGAAGGCAGCCTGGGCTGCAGTGATCATGCACTAAGTGCAGTTCACTGTCCTAAGGGGTAAGAAAAGCTTAGTCAGGTCTCTGAATTTTAGGAAAGCAAACTTCCAGCTCTTCAAGGAGTTACTAGATAGGACCCCATGGGAAACGGCCCTCAGGGACAAGGGAGCAGAAGATAGCTGGCAGATCTTTAAAGATGCTTTCCATAGGGTACAAGAGATCTCAGTCCCCTGGTATATGAAATAGGGCAAGAAACGTAAGAGACCCACATGGCTGAGTCGAGACCTGCTGGTCAAACTAAAAGCCAAGATGGACCTACACAGGAAGTGGAAGAGGGGATAGGTATCTTGGGTAGAGTAAAGGAATGCTGCCCAGTTATGCAGGGATGAGGTCAACAAGGCTAAGGCACAGCTAGAACTGAACTTGGCAAGAGATGTTAAGAAACACAAGAAGTGCTTCTACAGGTACATAAACCAGAAAAGGAAGGTTGAAGAAAGCGTGCCCTCCCTGATGAGCCAAAATGGTGAAATGGTAACAACAGACAAGGAGAAGGCTGAGGTTCTCAACAACTTTTTTGCCTCAGTCTTTACTGGCAACCCCTCTCCTCACAACTCTCATGTTGATGGCCCACAAGACACAAACCAGAGAGACAAAGTCCCCCCCCCATTGTAAGGGAAGATAAGGTTCATGACCATCTGTGGAACCTGAAGATATACAAGTCCATGGGACCTGGTGAGATACATCCCAGAGTCCTGAAGGAATTGGCAGATGTAGTTGCCAAACTACTGTCCATGATATTACAAAAGTCATGGCAGTCAGGTGAAGTCCCTTATGACTGGAAGAAAGGACATGTTACGCCCATATTTTAAAAGAGGAGGATCCTGTGAATTACTGACCTGTCAGCCTCACCTCTGTGCCTGGGAAGATCATAGAACAGATCCTCCTAGAAGACATGCTATGGCACATGGAGGACAAGGAGGTGATCCAGGACAGCCAGCATGGCTTTACCAGGGGCAAATCCTGCCTGACCAACCTAGTGGCCTTCTACAACAAAGTGACTACATCAGTCGACCAGGGAAAAGCAATGGATGTCATCTACCTGGACTTCTGCAAAGCCTTTGACACGGACACCCCACAACATCCTTCTCACTAAATTGGGGAGATACAGGTTTGATGGGTGGACTGTTCAGTGGATAAGGAACTGGCTGGATGGTCGCGTCCATATGGTAGCGGTCAACGGCTCTAAGTCCAGATGGAGAACAGTGACAAGTGGTGTCCCTCAGGGGTCAGTGCTGGGCCCAGTGTTGTTTAATATCTTCATTAACGATATAGACAGTGGCATTGAGAGCACCCTCAGCAGGTCTGCTGATGACACCAAGCTGGGTGGTGCAGTCAATATGCCAGAGGAACAGGATGCCATCCAGAGGGATCTGGAAAGGCTAGAGAAGTGGGCCCAGGTGAACCTCATGAGGTTCAACAAGGCCAAGTGCAGGGTCCTGCACCAGAGCAGAGGTAACCCAAGATATGAATACAGGCTCAAAAGTCTATGGGGCCAGATGGGATTCACCCGAGGGTGCTGAGAGAGCTGGCAGAGGAGATCACCAAGCCCCCTTCTATCATCTATCAACAGTCCTGGATAACAGGGGAGGTCCCAAATGACTGGAGGCTTGCCAATGTGATACCTATCTACAAGAAGGGCCCAAAGAAACATCCTGGGAACTACACGCCTGTCAGCCTGATCTCAGTACCAGGGAAAATCATGGCGAGGCTCATCTTAAGTGCACTCACACGGCAAGTGTAGGACAGCCATGGGATCAGGCCCAGCCAGTATGGGTTCAGGGAAGGCAGGTCACGCTTGATTAACCTGATCTCCTTCTGTGATCAGGTGACCCACCTGGTGAATGAGGGAAGAGCTGTGAACATTGTGTGTCTGGACTTTGGAAAGGCCTTTGACACCGTCTCTCACAGCATTCTCCTAGAGAAGCTGGTGGCTCATGGCATAGACAGGTACATTCTCTGCTGGGTAAAAAACTGGCTGGCTCGCCAAGCCCAGAGAGTTGTAGTGAATGGGGTTGGATCCAGTTGGTGGCTGGTCACCAGTGGTGTCCTCCAAGGCTCAGTTTTGGGTCCAGTCTTGTTCAATATCTTTATTAATGACCTAGATGGGGAGATTGAGTGCTTCCTAAGTAAATTTGCAGGTGACACTAAGCTGGGTGGAAGTGTCAGTTTGCTTGAGGGTAGGAAGCCTCTGCAGAGAGACCTGGACAGACTGGATCAATGGGCTGAGGCCAATTGTATGAGGTTCAACAATGCCAAATGTTGGGTCCTACACTTCAGTCACATGCAAAGCTACAGGCTTGGGGATGAGTGGTTGGAAAGCTGCGTGGTGGAGGACCCAGGGGTGCTGGTTGACCGCCAACTTAACATGGGTCAGCAGTGTGCCCAAGTGTCCAAGAAGGCCAACAGCATCCTGGCCTGCATCAGGAATAGTGTGGCCAGCAGGAGTAGGGAAGTGATTGTCCCCTTGTACTGGGCACTGGTGAGGCCACATCTCAAGTACTGTGTCCAGTTCTGGGCCCCTCACTACAAGAAGGATGTAGAGTTGCTGGAGCGTGTCCAAAGAACAGCTACCAAGCTGGTGAAAGGCCTGGAGAACAAGTCCTATGAGGAGAGGCTGAGGGAAGTTGTTTAGTTTGAAGAAGAGGAGGATGAGGGGAGATCTCATTGCTCTCTACAACTACCTGAAAGGAGGTTGTAGGAAAGTGGGAGCTGGCCTCCTCTCTCACGTGAATAATGACAGGATGAAAGGAAATGACCTGAAGCTACGCCAGGGGAGGTTTAGACTGGATATTGGAAAGAATTTATTTGCCAAAAGAGTGGTTGGACAGTGGAACAGGCTGCCTAGGGAGGTGGTGGAGTCACGATCCCTGGATGTGTTTAAAAGAAACATAGATGTAGTGCTTAGGGACATGATTTAACACTGAAAGGATAGATTAGGTTATGGTTGGACTTGATGATCTTTAAGATCCTTTTCAACCAGGATGATTCTGTGATTCTGTGACTCTTGAGTTCTCACCAAGTCACTTTCCATCATTTATCAGCAGTCCTGGCTGAGTGGGGAGGTACCAGCAGATTGGAAATCAGCCAATATATCCCCCTTACATAAGAAGGGATTGAAGGATGATCTGAGAAATTGCAGGCCTGTTAGTTTGACTCTAGTACCAGGGAAGCAGATCATCCTGAGTACCATTATGTGGTATTTGCAGAACAAACAGGTGATCAGGCCCAGTCAGCATATGTTCAGGAAGGCCACGTCCTGTTTGACTACCCTCATCTTCTATGACAGGGTGACACACTTATTGGACATGGAAAGGCCTGCAGATATTGCCTACCTTGACTTTAGCAAGGCTTTTGACAAGGTTTCCCACAGCATTCTCCTAGAGAAGCTGGCTGCTCGTGGCTTCAATGCACACACACTTTGCTGGACAAAAAATTTATTTGGTGGCTGGGTCCAAAGAGTTGTGTTCAGTGGAGTTAAATCCAGTTGGTGGCCAGTCATGAGTGGTGTTCCCCAAGGCTCAGTGATGGGACTCCTGTCTAACATCTTTTTTGTTGCCTTGAGTGAGGGGATAGAGTACACCCTCATTAAGTGGGCAGATGACACCAAGTTGGGTAGGAGTGTCAACCTGCTTGAGGGTAGGGAGGCTCTGCAGAGGCATCTGGACAGGACTGACAGCTGGGCCAAGGCCAATAGCATGAGTTTCAGTAAGGACACATGTTGGGTCCTGCACTTTGGCCACAACAACCCCCAGCAGTGCTACAGGCTTGGGGAGTGGCTGGAGAGCTACCCAGCAGAGAAGGACCTGGGGGTGTTGACTGACAACTGGCTGAACATGAGCCACCAGCGTGCCCCGGTGGCCGAGAAAGCCCATAGCATTCTGGCCTGCATCAGGAATACTGTGACCAGCAGGACCAGGGAGGTGATCCTGTCCCTCTATTCAGCCTTGGTGAGGTCGCACCTCAAGCACTGTGTGCAGTTTTGGGTGCTACAGTATAAGAAGAACATTGAGGTGCTGGAGGGGGTGCAGAGAAGGGCAACTAGGATGATTAGGGGTCTAGAGAACAGGTCTTGTGAGGAAAGGCTGAAGGAGATGGGGCTGTTCAGCCTGGAGAAGAGGAGGCTGAGGGGAGACCTCATTGCTCTCTACAACTACCTGAGAGGAGGTTGTAATGAGGTGGGTGTTGGCCTCTTCTTTATAGTGACTACTGATAGGACAAGAGAAATGAGGTCAAGTTGTACCAGGGGAGATTCAGATTGGATATTAGGAAAAATTTCTTCACAGAAAGAGGAATCAGGCATTGGAATAGGCTGCCTGAGGACATGGTGGAGGCACCATCCCTCGAGGTGTTCAAAAAGAGGTGGATGTGGTGTTTTGGGAGATGGTTTAATGATTAGGGGTTGTAGGGATTTGGATTGGATGACTGGTTGATGGATTAGGATGGACTTGATGATCTTGGAAAGTCTTTTCCAACCTTGATGATCCTATGATTCTATCTAATTCCAACAGATATCCTCTTTCTCCCTAATTTCTTTCCTCTGAAAATACACAGGGACAGCAGTCATCATCAGTGTATTGTCAGCAGGGTTGGCTGAAAATCTTCCATTATAGCTATAGCAATAAATCAGTATTTGACAGAAAGTTTTGTTTGTACTTCTACCATTTTTTTGTTTTGTTAGTGTTCCATTTTCTTAGTTTTTTTCTTTTTAATTCAAGTGTACCTTTTCCTAAAGAAAAGCTAATTATAAAAATTCTATCAGAAATTTAAGTGTTTATTTTCATTCATAATCAATAACAAATCCCTGAAAAATAATAATGATTAGTATTTATTTTCATTCTAAAAGTGTACATGATGCAAAGTATTATTCTTCCCAAACTAAGTATACCTATACATGGGTGCCTGTATATAATGATGTTTTAAGATTAATTTTTTTTTAAGGCACAACAAACATTTCAATAATTTTCTATTTATTAAAAACATGAATTTCATATAGTCTCCTTTTGAAATTAAATTAGCTATATACTTAACTGACTCACAGTAAAGAGATTACTCTGAAAATAATGAATACTGTGAAAAATTTTTAGGCATAAAATATCTTTAGCTCTGCCACATCTTTTACAGTAAGCACACTGTCAAAGAGGACAATAAAAATCTGTGTACATCTTTTATTCCTCTTAATCCCTATTTTTCTCAAGAAATTACAAGAGGATATTGGACTAGTTGGATCCTTGTGGTTAAGTTGTTCTCCCTTTTCCTCTTTTCAGAAATGGGCATGTTAAAAGACTGCAAAAGATGTAAAGTTATGTTACACCAGGATACAAAATGATTTACATCTTATTTAAAAAAAAACAAACCACAGGGGTGGTGAGGGGAAAGCACCCAACAAATCACCTTTCACAATTTGTAGCCACTGTGTTCTAGAGCCTATCATTGTTTTCTATCTAGTTGCTAGTCTTAGCAAGTGGTTTCATCTTGTTTTCAGTTGGTGGCTCCCTCGTCTGTATTAAACCACACAAACGGGCTAACTTTGCAAGAGGGCTTCTTCTGTCAACATACTTAGGTTTTACATCAAGTCTGATCACCAAATCTCATGTTCCTCTTTTGTCACTACTTTTATGTACACTCCTTTTCCTGCTTGTATCCCCCCAAAGTCAGAAGGCTTCTCTCAGGAAAGTGTAATTTCCCTTTCTCCAGATTGAAGGTCTGCTACTGGAGAAACCTGATCTTACTTCTAACCAAGTTATGCCTTTGCTGGTAAATTGAGAATGAGTCATTCTGCTGAAAAGAAATGTCATCTCTTTGGTTTCTTACAGATTACATTGATCTGACAACCTTTGCTAAACCTTGCTACTTTTTTTTTCTATCTTCTCTGGCCCTGTACTCTTTGTTGCTCAGTATATATATGTCAGCATGAACCACCACTGCCTCAGGAAAACAAAACAAAACAAAACAAAAACCCACAATCAACAAACAAACCTACTCTTCTTCCTACTCTTCCTCTGTTACTGTAATCTCAATTTGAGCCACTGTACATATTCATACAGCTAGCCAGTGAACTGCCAGGACAAAGTAAGTGAGTTACAATCTTTCTTATTGGGAGTGGGGGGTTGGGTGTTGTAGTAAAAAAAAAAAAAGAGAGAGAATTTAAAATTAGATCAGTTATACAAGGTGGACATAGTACACAATTTTTTTTCAATTGCAGTCTTTATGTTGCTTTAAACTGTATTTCAGACTGTGACATGGATAATTCAGGAGTTTGCAGGAAAATAAAGAAAAATAATTTTCTTTTTTTAAAACCTGGAAACAGGTTTAGATAAGAATTCAGTGTATAACAATATTGACATTCACTTTTGAATACAGGTTAAATTAGCATCAATGGCAAGCAGAAAACTCTTAATTTTAAAACCAGGTGAATTTCTCTACAGAAAATCTCCATTAATTTTCTGTTGTAAACCCAGGTTTGGTATCAATGTGTAAATAAGTCTTCTCTGGCATAGAATGTGGAAATTAGTACCATATTGTAAAAATATTTGACTGTTGATTAGAAATGAGACTATAGAAAATGCCTTTACTCCTAAAATAGGTGTTGGAACTTCACTGTGTTGAAAGGAGATAATTTATTCTTTTGCAGAGTTGACAGCCATGAAGGCAATTTCAATTCTTCACAGGGAATGTGTGGGGTTTTTTCTCCTTCTGTTACCTGGCTTCTCCCTAAGAACTGCTCTTTTCCTTTCTTTACATCTATTTTATCCAGAAGATACTACTTAGAACATTTTTGCTTGAGGATTGGTAATGTCCAAATCTGATGTCCCTTATTCATTTTCAGCCAAGTATCTGCTGCCATAAGCCTACATAGAATTCCCAGGAGAAAGAAAAATGCTTGATCTATAGAACATTGTGTTGACAGTATTAACTGTAGCTAAACACCCCTTGATGACACCTACACACAGTTAAAAATACTTTGGGTTAGCATGTCAGAAGTTAAAGATGCAGTTAGAAAACTTTAGAGCAATTTATAACAGAAAAAAGCTTTGGAGATAATCTGGCACCACTCCACGGTCAAAGGGAGGCAGTTTAAAGCAGGCTACTGAGGGCCCAGTTAGGTCAAGATTCAAATATCTTCAGGGGTGGAGATCTCACAGCCCTCTTAGGCTACCTGCTCTGATATCTGACACCCCTCACCATTAAAAGTATTATTCTTAATACATGTTTTCAGTTGTTGTTAGTCATGTCTGTTGCCTTTTGGCCTTTCACTGTGCACTTCCAATAGGGTGTTCCTTTGGATTTTTATACCATAATGATAGGTAATTTAAGACAGCTCAGTATGTGTATGGCCTTCTTTGTCAATTTTTCAACTTGCTCTCTCTTAGGTTCTTTTCTGCAAAGCTATATTCTTCCTAGTTGGGTCTGAACCACTACTATTATTATCAAAGCCAGAAATGTACATATTGCCAGTCAAGGACCCAGTCACTGGTGAGACAGACCTTATTGACATGGTCATTTATTTGACACTTAAAAGACATCTAAATATGTTCAAATTATACATTTATTTTGATTTTGAATCAATGTTCTGTTCTAAGCAGTTCTACAGGATCTCTGCTTCATTTATGTGTTGTAGAGGGAACAACACAGACTTTATATGTTATGCAGTGAGTAAGACAGAAAATAGCAGGAATATAATGTGGTCTTATCCTGACTGTATTTGATCACTGTCTTGCTGAACTGGACTCTTTCTTAACCTTGGCCACACCATCCTTATGTAATGCTTGATAATCACACTTCAAATAAACTGCTCACAAGTGATTGTTAGTGATGTGCTTCTCATTTTTTTAATTGATAATCTAAGTTCTAGTTTGTAGAAGTGATGAACAGTATCAGCAACATAAACCACCTTAAACAATTCAGTATTTTTTTCTATCTCATCTCTTCTTCTCTGTTGTTCTCTATTACACATACTCATATAAACAACACGCAATAGAATTTAATCCAATGCCTAATAAATGACTGACCAAGATTCATATAATTAAAACATTTAAATGAGTCATGATCATGAAGCTGAAATACGCTTCCCTTTTTATTCCATAAGAATAGCACATTTATCACTTACACAGTAAATGTTTCTGTGACTTTAATAATATTCATTATTTTAAAATGTGTGCATTTATTACAGGATTCAGTAAGTAAATATACTGAAAATCAGCAACTTTGATTTATATTTATAATTTCAAATTTTTACATTAAAATTATTTAAGATTTATCTGTTCAAACCCCCTAAATCAACAACCTGATAATAATCATCTATCAAGATAAGATTGATAAGGTATCAATAAGGTTGACAATTCTATAGTTTTGGAACAGTGAATAATTTTCCATGTCTTTTTAAAGTGTATCGTGATAAAATTTCAGTGTCAACAACACATAAATGCCTCTAAGTTCAAAATTATTTGAAACAGGGGAGGGAAGATTGCTTTGAAGAAAAAAAATAAAATAGGAAAAGCTGAACAGAGCTATAAATAACTACAAACGAGATACTTACATTTTTTTCTTTGGTGTTTACTGCAATGAATTTAGAGTGAATAATGAGCCTATTTATGTCTTAGTGACCAGGCTCTTTGTTTGGTAGATAAAGCTGTTTGCTGAAGGAGCTTTCTGGATGGTAGGCCTTCTTTAGAGAACTATTCTAAAACACTAGGATTAAAGAATTTTTATTTCTTATTACCAGCCAACACAAAACACGAGTATTTCCCAGAAGGTAATAACACCTCTAAAAAATCCACAAGCCTAAACCACAAAAAGCAATCAAGCAAACAAACCCACTTCTGACACAAGAATCAAAACAGTACTTATAGCTACTTCTTTTCAGAAAACTCTCAGTTGTCTGCGTTTTACAAAAGTTAAGATTTATGTCTGGTAGTATCTTTGTGAGAAACACAGCATCAGCCATACAGCATGGAGCAGCTTCCATATAAAGCCAAGGGAAGAATATAATCTTTATAGTTTTGAAACCTGTAAGAGCCTTACTTTAGTATGTAGGCAGTGCTTTCTGAAAAGCCACAGAGCACTATAAAAGTGTACACTTTATTCTTGAAACAGCAGTGAGAGCCAGAGAATTTCTCAAGCAGTTAAGGCAAATAGTCTTCATAAAAATAAGTCCATTTAGTGGGCCCTCTCATCATTGTCAAAGAGGTGGTAACAAGAAACAACAGTCAAACCTGCCATGGAAAGTTTCATCTAGTGGTGATGCAGATGTGGTATATTTGTTAACTTCCTGAGGTTTGGTAGAGACACCCTCATGTATGACCAGCATACTGTATGTTTGGTCATGCATATGCAACATGAAACAGAAGGGACCAGCTCTAGAAGCAAATCTGACCTTGCAACAGTGTTTATACTGCAATTTTGTTTTAAAGAGTAAAATATATTCTGGCTGGTTCTTAATATTTTTTCATATTAGAATCCCCAGTGCAAACTGACAGTTTCATAGGAAGGGATTACAGGATTTAAATGTACTGTGTCAAAGATCAAGAATCTCTGGTTTGTGCCTCATGCCCTATCTCTTGAGTTCCAGAGGTCTTTTGAACAAGCTTATGGATACTTCATGAACTTAAAAATTATGGATAATTAAAACAATCCTAATATTGTCTTTATTTTCAAGAAATAGCAGAGATCTGAGGATCTGGCTCCCTCTACCCCATAGAAGTTTTTTGTTTGGGCTTTTTGATGTTTGTTTGTTTGGTTTTGATTTTTAAAGTTCAAACATCTGAAAAAGTCAGCAGTAAAGATGCAATACCTCTTTTACAACTAAAGGAAAAGGAGAAATAGAAATATGAAAGCAAAGAGGTTCATTGAAAGGATATTTTTTTTTTTTCCCACTGACACTGGATCATTTCCTTAGTCTCTACTGAAAGTAATGGAAACTATGACATATTACACTTAGCAGCTACTCAAAGTCAGAAATAGTTCTTATTGAGCACAGTTTCTTATGTCTGGCAAAGAAAAAAACCACAACTATCTTCTGTTTTTCAATTGCTCTCTAAAATGTACAATAAATTTTTGCCTCACTGTAGAAATAAGAGTAAATTAGAGCTTAGTCTTTCTTTTTAATAACTAATTCTCAATTTGATATATTCCCTTTTTTTGCCTTTCAGATTTATTAATACAAAAATTAAACAAAGTCTCTAGCAGTGCAGCTGTGGCAAAATCTATCCCTTTAAGCTGCAATACTGAACTCAGATGTTCATATGGAACTCATAGAATGAGCATGATCTCCTCTGACATGCACAGCCGCAGGCAGTTGGCCTTAGCTGTCAATTCCTCCACCACCTCACATCACAAAACCCCCCATTTTAGATCCACTGTATTCTGTGTGTCATTTTATGAACTGACATAATAGAATGACACCAAGAATTAACCTGGTTTGTTTTTTTCTGTTCAAAAAGGCATCTTCTACTGTTGCTATGTAAGTAAGTGTATAAATAGGCTTTCTGTGCAGAGGTGAAATACATGTTGTTCTCCACCACATACTGTTTTTCTTTTGCTCCCTTACTGTTTGCTTTTTATATATTCTTAGCAGAACCCAAATACAGCCAATTGGGTCCTGATACTCCCCTGCATCTTGTGCACCTCATACATTTTGTGATTCCCACTCCTGCAGAATAAAAGCATAGTTTTTCACCGCAAACTGACATGTGTTTCAAAGGCATCCTAAAAATTCTTGCGTGAGCTAGCTCAGCTTTAGAGTCTACGTGAACAGTAGAGGCTAATTTTCTCAACTTCTTGCACATGGTCTATTCTACAACTTGCATTATATTGTTCAGAACTCCAGTGGCTATCTCCGCATTATACTGCTATGGGAAACTGGTACGGTATACCTTTAGCAATGTAAATAAATATTCCCTGAGGTAAAGTAAAACAGGTAAGATAAAAAAGCTGGTTCAAAACATTGCAATTTTTCCCTTCGTTAGGTCACTTGGAGCTAATTTCCTATGTACCAAGTGTGTACGCTGGCTTTCAGAGCCAAAACAAACAATTCCGTTCTAAAGAAGAAACTGAGCATTTTATGTTCTTTTCTCCCTGTTTTTCAATGACATATTACAGGAATTTTGTTTCATATGCATCTATTATATTCTGGTAATTCCACTCTGTAAGATTATCTGGAATGTACAATTTCCCTCTACCATTGTCTTTCTGTAAATTCAACATTTGGGGTAGAAAATCATTACACTAAAAAAATATTTTAAACAGGTTTTGAAAACTTTCAGTTATTCTGTATCTTAAAAGGAATAACTGTGATCTCAACCATAAACAAATGTGGCTTGATTTTGAAATAGCAAACTACAGAGACAACAACAACGCAGTTCTTGGCCATGCAGCAGTACTTTAGTTAGAAAGTGAGGTTTAACCAGAACTTGTATTTGACTGAAAATTTGTTTGGGCCTTTTATATCACGTAGATGGGCAAGATCTCAGTGCCGATAGCCAGTGTCAGACCTAGCTAACTGAAAAGCAGATTGGGTCAACATCATGAATTTCTTTGAATGCTCAATTTAAGATGTGCCGGCGGCGAGGGAAGCAAGCAGTCCAGAATCAATGTGATTGATAAAGCAAGCTTCGATTTATTGAATACACAGTGTTACTTTTATACCCTTTTCCAAACCTACATGTAGTGAATTCATTGGATAGTAACCACGCATAGTGAATTCATTGGATAGTAACCATGCATAGTGAATTCATTGGATAGTAACTACTTGTAGTGATTTCACTGGACGGCAACTACTTGCAGTGATTTTACTGGATAATAACACACATCTGAGTTCCAGGGTTCTTCCTTGTTTTCTATCATTCTACTTCTCTACCTTGTCCTTGAGTTAGTTTAAGCTAACAGAGATTGTTTATACTTGTGTTAGGCTAAGGAAAGAGATTGCTTGTACAGCTGCTGTTTGTGCCACACTCTCAAGGCCTCTCGAGGAGATAGCAGGGGCCCATGGCCTTGCTGCTCAAGCCATTCTGCAACAAAGATGGTTGTGATGGAAAACACCCACAAACAGGAGCTGACTAAAAATGAATGTTTATTTCAAGCATCACTATTTAGCCCTCCGATAAATCAAAAGTAGTATCACTGATGTCAGTCAGGAATATTAATACATACACCATAAATACTTAAGAAGTCTTAAGCTTTTTTGAATAGTCTTAACGTAGATAATCTTAACATGGATGATAATAACCCCGTACATGTACACTCACTCTGACAAAAGGGAAAGCCTCCATCTCAGGTATTTGGAAGAACTTGTCTAATAGCGACAAGGCTCACTCAAAGATCTGTCTAGAAGAAATGTTCACTCACCAAAGATGAAGTCACTCAATCTCGAGAAGTTTCCTTAGGTGGCGTCCCAACGTAAGGGAAAAGCTTCCTGGGAGACTTGCTACTCCGAGGGGAAACCCAACCAGCTTTCTGGCAAGGAACTCTGTTTTTTATGGACTAAGTCAGATCTGACCTGTGGTCATTAATTCGTCATTTTACCTGGGTCAAGACACCCCATTGGTTGGGGATCCTGTTTGTCTACAGAGGGTCCCACCCCGGGAATCCCCAAATTGCCATGAAAACCAGGTGCCACCCTGTCTGTGGACAAGGCTGTAGCCCAACAGGAGGTAAGACCAGAAATTGGCGCCAGCGCCACCCAGTCTGACCTAACAAAGGTGAGCCCATTAAGGGTTCTTTTGCCAGCTCCAGAGAGCTTAACAGATAATATAACAACCCCAGCACCTGCTGCAGGGGGCAGTTGGCAAGAGTGCTCTGCCGCACTGGTAAAGATATTTGGCAAATTTATGGGATTCACAGACGATTGCCTCAGTTGGTCAAGACATTTAGGAGGCCTAGTGATACTGAAAAGAACCAAGGAAGATTCAGTAGTATTGAAAATAAACTTTTGATGCTTCATAATGCTTCAGACTAGGTTAATGTATTTCACATTCCTACAAATACTAAATAAACAAGCAAGGGTTAGTCATGGTATTGGCTTAAAATTAGTAATAATTTGCATTTAGACTATTACGGATTTATATTTTTTTATTATTTTTATTTATTTATTTATTTTATGTTGAGCAACAGTTTGGTATATATTTGGTCTTAATTTTCAGATATGCCTTCAAATATGTGTCCAGAAACATCTTACATATTTTTACTTGAAATAACAAAAAGAGACATTTTCAAATAAAATCTTCTACTTAGGAGTTTACTACATTCTCATGTCTGAAATGATGACCAACATGAAAGTTAAGAATTTCTTGATAAATACAGAACAGATAGTGATACAGCTATCAGTAGCTCAGCACAGTGATGTGCAGAATGTGATACCTGTCAGACTATTTTGAGCTAATTTCCTATAATAAGAAAACTCTAGAAAATAACCCTTAGATTATTATTTACCTCTACATTAGTTTAAAAAAAAAAAAAGTAAAAACAAGTAAAAAGTAAAAGTTTGTTTTTTTTTCTTTTCAGTGTTCACAGTCTCTTTTTCCAAATGCTCATGGTTTTTCCAAATGCTGTATTTCCTATTCCTTCTCTTCTTATACTTTTGAATTTGTTTACTTTGAGAACTGTCATTAAAAAATGAAAGAAAAACAATCTTTCTATTGGTTTGACAATTTCTGAAATCAAACTGGACCATTATGAGAAACTACTCTGATCTCCACATACACACATGGCATTCCTGCAAGTAAACCTTTTCCCAGATTCAGACTCCTGTACAGCCTCCCTGCATTACTGCACATAGATGGAAGTAGATTATTAATTTCATCAGGGCTGGGGAGCTACCTGTACCAACCAGGCAATGTCTACATGGATTTTAAAGAGACACTTAGGGGAGCTGCTTCAAACACCAGCTATGGTCTGTTTAGCTCCTTCCCCATGTATGTTGGAGATTACAGCATCTTCTCTAGACAAAGCCAAGCAGGGACCTGAACTTTGACTACATTACATTCCTTGAGTACTATCTATAATCATAATGCTTCAAGAAAAAAATGCCAGCTGTCTCCCATTCTGTCCATCTCAGGTGTAACAACTTAAGAGAGAACAAAAAAAATACTTTTCAGGGTTTCTACTGTGGAGGTCTTGGTCACATTGCAAGTACAGGTTATACTAACATTTTTCCTAGTTAAATTGTGGTTAAAACTTAGCAGACCTTTTCCATGGTCTGGATAGTGACTGAGCTATGTGGTAGTTACTCATAACCATGAAAGGAAGATTTCTACTATCACCAGTATTTGTAGTCTATAACTACAGAATGTAGATGCATATTAGTAGATTGTAGTTTGCAGACTATAGCTCTGTTATTCTGCAGGATGAATGACCTTAATCAAGTTATGAAGCATTTATATAGCAGAAGCTAACTTCTTGTTGAATATTTAAGTTGGCCAGCAGACAGTTCACATCAGCACTCATCCCTTAAAATTGAAGTTTTTGACTAAATTTAATGCAAAAAGGATGGGGCTTCTGTCAAGTAAGAAGTAAAAGCTCCAGTCAACAGCAAACCCTCAGATAAAAGGCATCTGGAATACCTATCCCCAAACCTCTTAGTAGCACTTCTCCTTAGCATGTGACACAGCTGAAATACAGCAACAGATCTCATTATTCACAGGGCTTCCCTTGTTTTGCACAGACCAGGGTAGATGGTTTCAGTCAAAGCATTCAAGTTTTTGTTTATTATAACTCTGCTCAAGCAGGCTGGCTGATGTAGGATTCAAACCCAAACCATTCTATGATTCTATCTCTTAAGTTTAGAATGGGCATCTAGGGAAAAAAATTGTAACATCATAATTCATAAGAGAACACCAGAAATAATACTTTGTTGTTGTGTTTTTTTTTTCTTGGTCTATAGTGATTTTAAATAACATAGTCAAAGACACAGTGATTTTTAAATACTAAAAGTATAGTATTTTCAAACACAACTCTAGGAACAGTGTTTAAAGGAAACTGGAGCTAGTAGTACTGCAACTACAGGTTTACCCTGTGCTAAGATAGGCATGATTTTTATCAGCCACACAACTGCTACTACCATCTGGAGGTTTTGTATTAAATTACTTAAACATTTGTAAGTAGTTAACAGGTCTCTTTTAACATAAATATAAAATTAAATACTCAGAATTAAGTTTCCAGACATATTAATGCTCCATGACCCATGTTCACTAGTGGTATAAACAACCTCTATGTCATCTTATTTATATCTAGTGCTTGCATTCTGAGCCTTAAGGGTGGATTGAAATCTATCAAATTATATTTACTGACTTCAAGGTTTAATTCTCATTTATTTCCCAGGTGAAAAGGTGAAATTCATTATTGAGAATAGACTTAACAAGAGGTCTCTGCCCTTTTAAACCCTCTAAAGCCTCAGACAAAGTAATTGGGCAGACAGAACATAAAAACCCCCACATATTTATGTACTTGTCAGCTCTGTGCAAGTTGGCTAAGAGATGGAAGGAGAGAAAGAGAGAGAGGAAGACAGAGGAATATCCCTGGGTATTTCCATTTTCTAATCAAATTATTTGTTCCATGTTTTTTATAGGAAAATCTACACTTTGTGCACTGCATTATGTAAAATAATTTTCCTTAATTATATTTGATAGTTTATCCAACTTCCTATGTGTCTCCTTTAGGGAGTAAAAGATAACTGAATTCTTAAGGCAATGAAGACAAGCTGTCTAAACTAAATATTTGTGTTGTGTTATAACCGCCTCAACATTTCTAAATTGCTTCAATAAAATTCTCAAATTGGTGTAATTGAGAAGAAAATTGAAGAAGCCTTGCAAGTCAAATGGCAACTTCATTAGCATGTAAAACTAGGAAAAAGGCTAGGAAAGATTATAAAAAATACATAAATACATTTTAAAGCAGCAAATGCTGAACATGCACTGTCATTTTATACAGTCAGTGGGAATGCAGAACATATATGAACATGCAATTCAACAATTGGGAAGGGACACAACAACAATAAAACCCAAAGCATGTAATTAACAAAATTTTCCCTGAGTAAAATGCATTTAAAACAATTTATTTTGAATGAGATCAATTCTGTCAGAAGATACTACTGTGTTTTACCATAGCCACTGGGGATTATTACTAAACTTGCAGTGCAGAAATGAGGAAATGTTGAATTCATATTGCTCTTAGTCATGCACACATTGGTTCTGTCATATTAGCTGGACCTGTTTATAAAACATACCCCTTTATATCTGATGCATTGCACATCACTCAGTACTATCTATAAAAAACAACGCCTATAAAAGGGTAGTTATTATTCTTTTCTACATTCTTAATTCTTTAAATCTACTCTTTTTATTTGCTTCCTTATTTCTGTACTATTTAGCTATTTACTTACTGTTTATGAAGCCTCTACTGTTCAGTGAAGAGTGCTTTGGCATGCTTGCACTACTTTGTTTCAGTGTTTGGGGCTGAAATGGTTTCCTGTGTAATATTTAAATGACACCATGTTTTGGTAAATGAAATAAGAATATATAAATATAAAATACAACACTGTTATATAAATGATATATGAGATTATGCTAAGCATTAATCTCCTTATTCCTATTTTGATTATTTTCTTGAAAACAAAGTAATACAAATAAAGTTAAATCAGTTCAATTATTTCATTGCAAGATTTTTTTCAAATATATTTGTGTATTTGAAATGCAGCAGTACCACAAGCCTGGATGAGCTTGAACTTTACATTTTATCAGTGGCTCATGCTAATTTGTTATGCTTTTCTTCATGATGAAATGCATTTTGGTCATGAAGAGAAAAACAGCACAGCATGTGGTAATAAACAGATGAACTCAGCTGGAATTAGAAAATCTGTCTTTTATTTACAAAGCCTTCCTGACATTTGTAGACACTTCTCAAAAAGTGCATTGCATGATGCCACAGTGTTACTTAATTAGTTGCTAAACTTCTAAAATGGAATCTCATTGTTTTGAGTTTCTTAAAAAGCCTTTTTAATTGCCATGCTATATTTAAACCTTGAATCCAGGTTGGTAACTTTAATCCCTTCTGTATTATTTCTGTGTTGCAAATTCAAATATATTTTGTTATATTACAAACAATGCTGTAATGGCAACACACCAACGTGTTTTAACACTGTTCAAAATATCAATCTTTTATAAGAAGCATAAGAGTAAACATGCTACTTCAATGTCTACAAACAATGATCAACACTCCTTCCTTTTGGAGTCCAAGAACAGTATCCTGGCTGTTACACTGAATGCAAAACAACCTTAGTCTGCAGGTTTTCTTTTTCTACACAGAGAATAGAACAGCATTAGTTCAATGTTGGTAGTTCTGGGTTGTAATTAGGTGGTCTTAGATTGTATCCAGTTGCCAAATGCATTATTTTTATATTAAAATTCCTTTTAACAGTGATGAGGAATAGATAATTTTTGAGAGGTATAGTTTTGGGAAATTTGTCAGAATTAAAATGAGGGTACATTTAGCCATGCATCCCTGAAGTTTTTATTAGGCCTGAGAAGGTTTTGTAGCTTTCCAGGTGTCTGAATTTACTGTGGGCTCATCACTATCTTAAAACAACTTGAGCAGAACTTGGGCCTGTGTAGTCTTTTATTCCTAAAAGTTTTATTATAGCTCTTTTTCTTTAGAGAGTACTGTCTCTGGTAAGAACAGAAATTACAGCAGAGGCCAATTTGAGATGGTTTTTATGCTCTTTTAACTGAGGTTAGCTTCATGAACCAAAATAACATATGAAGATTGGAAAAAAAAAAAAAAAAGGCGGGGATAGGGCATCTGGGAGATGGGTGGCTTTTTGCCCAGCCTAGTGGTTTATGACTTGGTCTTTTTCATTACATATGCTGTAGTTATGACTCAGTCACTGAGTTGGATTCACAGTAGAGAGGATAATAGAAATCAATACTGTGGAAAAGAATAAACAATGAAAGCTCTCTATTAATGACAGCTTTCTTCTGCACAGATGAAAACTGAGCCTTTTAGTCAGATCACAAGAGCTTCCACTTCTTGACCAGTTTTAAACTTAGAACAGCAAAGAAAAAAGAAAAGCAAAACACAAAACCACAACCAAGAAAAAAACCAAACAAGTAGTTCCTTTAAAGTCAGAATGGCCTATAAATTCTGATAGTAAAGTTGTAAAGTTGAACTTTAAAGTCAACTATTCCATACAAGGCTGTCATGATATTATACTCTCTGTGACTAATGTCAAACCTGATAATTCTTCTGCATGTAAACGAATAACCTTAAGCTGTTGAAACAGACTATTATGAAGTCAGGGAGTTAGCCTACACTTCTGTAACAGACTGTTCTCAGAGCAGCCATGAATACTATGAATTCCTGCCTCACATTTGTTTGGCTTCTCACCAGAAAGCTTGCAAACTACTTATTAGAGACATCTGGTCATGGTGTCTGGGCGTGGCTTTTAGCCACAGAAAAAAGACTAAAATTCAGTTTAAGATTCAAGTTATCTAAACATAGGTGCCTAGGGCCATTCTGCTACCCTTCGCTGGGCTAGGAGATAGAACAAAGGATGTATGGAAGATCTGCATTTTCTGGGATCTGTATCTGGGTTAGAACACCACCACCACACCTAAAATGACAGTAAGTGATTATTCTGAGATTGCTAAAGTTAGCCAAGGATGTCAGAGTTTGCTTCCAGAAAGTTTCTGGTAGCTAAAAATGAAAGCTCTCATTACAGCTAGTGAAGAGTTAGTCAATACCCTTACAGTAGCTTGGAGTGCTTAAGATGATGTATGTGACAGATGGGATTTATTGCTTGTATGTGATCATTTTGTACACTCTAGTATATCTTGCCCAGTCTTCAGAAGTTGCTTCAGAAAACATGGGAACCCTGGAGAACACACTTTGTATCTGCCAGCTGAAGTGGATGTCTTAGATAGCTATGGAGATCTCAAATAGTACTAGGTGTCAATATTTAGGCAGAAATACTACAACTCATGTGTGTTACTTATCAGCTGAAATGTTACTTATGCTCCTATGACTTTCTGGAGCGAAGACAGGTGTAATACCTGATACCTTACCATAAGCATTTAAAATTGCAGCTGCCTCTGTCTAGTCATCTCAGTTTCACCTTTTACTCACGTGCAGACATTTAGATTTAGGTACCATGATCATTAATTGAAACCAAGTCTCATTTCGGAGTGATCTTTGTGACAATTTTTGCCTAAATTGTATAGCCATGTGCTGCAGCACTTTCTTTGGATTGGTAAAATAAATATCTAATTTCCCTGATATCAAAATAGGTAGCAATGTTATTAATATTGTATTACTAACTCTTAAGTTGTTGAGTATTTATTCTTCCTTCCTCTGTTGATAGAGTATTAAGCTACCTGAAAAGGGATAGAAATTTTGTGGAAAATACTTGACATTTAGATAACTCACAGTGTGCATATGAGCTTATGATATGGGGAAATTTTCATATCTCACTAATAACTTAAAGTACCTGAACTGACTCACCATAAAAGGTCTTGTTCATCCTTTTAACACATTTCAAGATAATCTGTCTGGTATTGATCACTTCAGACAAGGCATCCAAGTATCTTTCTCTGTCTGATAGATTTGCGTGCCTTACTCCACACACACATTTTCTTTACCCAGAGCTGCATCAATAATTAGGACTTCATATTAGGACTACCCAGTATGTCTAGGTATAGTAGTGTTATGTCTGCTGCAGCTCATGCATAAGCAGAAGACACTGCTGAAAAAATGGGTTTAGAGCAACACCTAGATTTGGGTTGTCAGGACCTGTGATGTGTCACAAGTGTCATAATACAGAATGTGATCCAACTCTAGATTCAGAAATCTAAATTCAGGTAACTACAATATAGACATTTACACGTCAGCTAGGTGTTTAATGTAATAGGGCATCTAATGAATATAAGACGGGTGATTCAGTGCTGACCCATAAACACAAAATGTATTTTGAAAGGCTCTAGGCTAACTGATCCTCCAGAAGGCTGCAGATATTCTCTGTCTTGTGTATAATCCATCTAGTGTATAAGCTATCCAGATATCTTAGAAGCTCTCAGGTTGCAAGTGGAAAGCGATTTGCAGGCTACATCATCAGTCTCCAAAATTTTAGGATAAAACTGCTGAGGACTACAAGCTGTAACATTAATTCTTACAGGCTTCAGTTTTGGGTTATGAAGACATGGATCTAAGACTATAGGAATTGCCTGTGCCAGTTTCCAGACAAGCACATAAACCTCGCAAAGTTTATGGTTTATGAGAAGCCTCTTCTACTATGCTAGTGCCAGGCAATAAAAAGCAGCAACTAGAGCTTCTTCCAGTAGGATGTAATTTTCCCCCTTTCAATCTGTGATGACAAGATGTTTCCATTCTTTGGACTTAGAAAGAGTTTTTCCTTTCAGGAAGCCCAAAAGTTTTGTGGGTTTTTTTTTGTCTGGTTGTTTTGTTTGTTTGTTTGTTTGTTTTGGTTTTGGTTTTGTTTGTTTGTTTGTTTTGGTTTGTTTGTTTGGTGTGGTTTTTTTTGTTGGGGTTTTTTTGGGGTTGTATTTTTTGTGTGATTTTTTTTTTTTTTGTGGTTTTGTTTTTGTTTTTCTTCCAGTACCTGTCTTACCATGCTTGTCTGAATGTCCAGGTACTCAATTTGAGCAAGTTCTCTGGAGAACAGCAAGGAGTGCTCCTGCCTCTCTTTTTCTATAGAGAAATTAACCTCCCTTTCCACATGGTGTTCAGTATTCAGTAACAACACAAGATTTGTCTTTATTTGATTATTTCCTTTTGTGACTCTCTACACCAGAGCTAAAATGTTAAAAGGAGGAAAGATTGTCTGTATTTACGGAGGAAAGATTGTCTGTATTTCCAGGGAACAATATAGGATATAACTTTTTTTCCTACCCACTTACTTCAAAAGAAGTCTTCTTGGACAACTGCATATAGTGTTCAGGTCCGTGTTCAATGTATTCTCTCTCCCAGCCCTTCACATATCTCACCCTCTCACGTGGTCTCCTAGCCCTCCTTGATGGTACACCTCAAAGACATTGCCACCATGTACAAACCAGTTCAAGACAAGATGAAAACATGGAGCTATGAACTAATGTTTCTTCTCATTTCAACAATTCTTAAAGCCCCCATGGTGACACTAAGTTTTAATTTTCCATCAGTTTCTGGTGCACCCTCCCCAGATTTGTTTAGAGGATGTTTTTATGCAAGCCCCAGTGAACACAATCAAACTTCAATGAGAATTAAGTTTGTAGGGCAAGCTCCATTCAGCTTAGGAGTTCTGAGGACTTTTTTCAGCCTATTTACCAGAGTTCATCAGCATAGAGAAAAGTTAACAGCTGCTTTTCTCCTGGGATATGAACTTCTTGTCTTTTGTAGATGCTTATTTCCATCACTTAGATTGAAACTATGGATGTACATGAAAGTGTATTGTTTTAAAGTCAATTCTACTTTAGTTAGTGAAAGCAAAAAAAAAGAAAAAAAAAGTTCATTCACTTGCAGCCATGTATATCTGTACTTAATGAAGTTACCAGCCCCATGCTCTGGTTTATTATACCTCCTGGTATACTAATTTACACTCACGTAAGTCATGAGAAAATTGTTCCGAATTCAGAAATGTTGTGTTTAAAACAGAAGTAAATTTCAAATTCTGAGCCTCTTGCAAAATCAATGTGGAGAAGGGTGAGTTAATCCAAAAGCCAGCTTTTATGCCTTTATTCTCTGGAGACATTGTTGTGGTTTGGGCCTAACACAACAAAAAGAAAAAGCCCCATGGCAGCTCACTCAATGCCTCCCCACACACACTCTGGAATGAGGAGGACAAAGCTCATGGGTCAAGACAAAGGACAAGGAGTGTTCTTCACCGATTAAGGTCCTGGGTAAAACAGACTCAACTTGGGGAAAAAATAATTTAATTTCACACTAATCAAACACACATGGGACACACAACGCGAAGAGCAGCACTTGCATACGTTACCCCACCCCTCCCTTCTTCCCAGGCCCAAATTACTTTGTTCCCGGTTTCTCTCCCTCCTTCCCCCCAGCGGCACAGGGGGACAGGGGATGGTTCACAGGCAGGTGGTTCTTGCCATACCATCCTCCTCAGGAAGAAGGATTCCTTACAGTCCTTCCCTGCTTCCCCATGGGGTCCCTCCCATGGGAGACAGTCCTCCACGAACCTCTCCTATCCCTCTAATGGTTCTTTGGCTGGTTTTGGAGCAGGGGGAGCTTCTCATCTTCTTATAGGAGCCACCCCTGGGACTCTTCCCCAACTACCAAAAAATCCCACCAAGCCAAACCAGCACAGACACTTTGCCCCACAGTGTTTGAACCTGGCATGTTCTTAAATAACAGCTAGAAAATGTACAATGTGTTCTTTGATACTTCTCTCCCTCCTTCCTATGGGAGTGCAGACATGATGCTGCAGTCAGCTGATGATGAACTTCCAGATGTTTTAGCACATTAGCAATATAAAATTATTTTGACTGAAACCTGCCAATGCCAGGACACTTCGGCCTTAGAAATTAGTAAAATGCTAATATTTACTCTTAATACTCACAGGTACAAACACACATAATATTTGGGTCTCTTACTTAAACCTAGTTGTCAAGTATTTAATTACAAACCCAACTTATTTTGCCAAATCGGTAAATTCATCATACAGTGGATGTGTGTATTTTTTTTTTTCCCCAGGTCTGAAACTGTGAGAGTAGCTTAGATGGAAAAAGGAATAAGAGATAAAGTTAAGATTTTTCTGGTTAGTGAAGACTAGTGGTGGAGAGGAGTGCAACCTCATAAAGCTGACTGAATACTGTGAACTACTGATCAGTTAAAAAGGGAAGAATAAAAGCTAACAGACTGTGATGGCTATTTATTATGATGAATTTAGAGGTGAGCATTTCAAAGAGGATTTTTTTTCACTACCTCAACAAACCAGAATGTCGTTAACTCAATTTAAGTCAAATATCATTCTTAAGCCATAGTGCTGGAGAAAAAAACCACATTAAAATATTCTCTGATTAGGAGTTCCAATTTTATTCCATTTTCTCCATGATCTCAATGAAGGAGAGAGTTTGAGGAAGGGATAAATGATTTTATCAAATAAGCAAATAAGCTTATTATCAGTTTGATACCATATCTTGTGATAAAAAATTCTGCATACTGCAGTGTTTCATCCACTGCTTCTTACGCTATGTCCAGGAATAGATTAGCATGCACTGAAAATGGACAAGCAAACCCAGATTCAGAGTCAGTCTGTAGTTAGATTCTAAACATGATGAATGTCACTGGGACCTAGAAAGAGGGAGTAGACAAAGACTATTGTTTTTTTTAGCCTAAATAAATATGTGAGGATGCAGCATTTCTAGGGGATTTTAGAGAAGTGAAAAGCAGTTAAATCTGTCCTTGAAGGCATATAAAAGCACGTAATCCATAACTGAGAGAAGTGGGGTATAATACTGCTAGCAAGAAGAAGTAAGTATGTAAAGGGCAGAACATTAAAAAAGCAGATCTAAGATCAGATTAAGTCAATAAGCATAAAAGACTGATTAGTTTTTCATTTATAGCTCTGAAAATTTCTAGTAAAAGAATATCTGGCCTGTATTTCTCTTTAATTGAAAATATATCTCTGAGGCCAGAAGTTGGACAAGTATTAATTCAATAATTGATTTCTGCAATAAGAGGGGCATTCCAGGACATTCATACACTGGTCTAGGTCACTCTGCAACATATTCTGCTGGTATGCATTTTCTGTGCAATATTTTTTGTGTTAGCACTTGCACATTGGAAATGTGTTCTTTATCATAGAAGAGATTCCTTATAATTAAGCAGACATCTATGCTGAATTAAGGCTAAGTTTTTTTTATGAGTGTGATGCTGCCAGTGGTACGATCTCTCTTATTTCATGCCTGAATCTGTTCTTTGCCTTTCCATTGACTGTAATTTGTCACTTCATATGAATATTTTTTTCCATTTTGAATTAAATTAAACTGCAGTATCACATATGAGTGGAATACTTAGTACTTTATTTTTTTGCTTTGTAAGTCAGCCTCTCTGCCACATAAGTTTTCCCGAACTCTCACAGCTCTTTGTCTTAAATTTTATTGCTTCCATAATTGCTCATAGGAAATACAAAGTCTTTTGGCATAAGTATATGAATTCAATCTTGGTGTGACATCTTTGAAATGAAAAACAGTTCCCTGCATGAAAACCAGAACAGCAGCAGCAACAACTCTTAAATCTTTTGCACAGAGGGCTGTGTAAGAAAATCTTTTGTGTGCTTAAGGAATATCAAGCACAATGTCAAAACACAAAATGGTGCACTGAATAAAAGCCATGCCTCAACTATAGGCGATCTTTAGGGACATGGAAACCCTGTGTTTTCATTATGAAACGAGACTACCAGTGAAAAGGGATGTCGGTACAATCCTTCTGGGAATAACAACAACAAAATAAAACAGTTATAAAAATATAAAAGATCACACAACAACACATTTGCTCATGCACAGGAGTCGCAGAGCTGCCAGGCATTTGGAAGATAAGTTTCAAGAGTTCTTCCAACCTCAGCAGGAAAAAATAATTTGTGAGTTCATAGAATAGAAAATCATATTCTCCCCAAACAGTGCCTAACTGACTCCATGACAGAGCCTTCTGGAACACAGCTAGGCAACATATACTGACTTGCTCTTACAGGTGAGCCCCCTGCACAACACAACACGCATCCACTCATGGCAAACGCACAGTGGCTGTGCAAGGAGGCTGTGTGGCAAATCTGCTCTACTCTCTCTGCAGATCTGTGGATCTTTCCTCCCTTCTGTGGCAGGGCATCTAGAGAAACTGTTGCAGGCCTACTGCAAGTAACAGCCCAGCCAAGAAGCTCCAGTGGGAGAAAGAGAGAAAGGGAGACAATATTGCTTCAATAATTAATAAGAAAAATAGGATTCTGGTCTCTTGCATCAGGGAAGAAGAAAGGGATTTAGCTTTTAGAGTAAGTCTGATGAGCACACCCTGGCTTGTACTGGGAAATGAATTTATCTATGTGAAACAGAGAGCTGGCCCCTCCTGTTACAGAGACCCATTGTGTGATATGTCAGACAGCTCTGGCATGCAGTGTACTGAATAAGACTACTAAAAGAAAACTTTAAAATAGGTAATGAAGGTACAGACTGAGTTTGAAACAGGCAGTCCCAAGAGGCACTTGCAGTGTATGTGTGTAAGAACAATGAGCAATGTATAGTCCATGGCTTCCAGAGTACATTTTCACCTGACTGATTCCTACCTAAATGTTTAAGTGTATGAGCCTTGCTTATAAAACTGTTGTTTAAATATGCTTATAGAAAGGGAGATAGGCACAAGAAGATTTAATCTTTCACGCAGACAAACGTGACACTTGACCATTCCTACTAATCTCTACATCTAGCAGCTGCACCCTGTGAAGACTTTGAAACCATTTCTCATTCCCTGCTCTGGCCTGGAGAATTGAAGAGCAGGGGTAATAATTTGTTTCACGCTATGAAGAAAAAGGATTATGTGTGTGTAAAACAGAAGGAAAGGCCTTAGGGATATAAGACCTGCAGTGGCAGAAATTTTCTAGAACAGATTATACAACAGGGGTGGTGAACCCATGGCAGGTATGGCTATTGCAAATGTGTGCAAGTAGGGCTTGAGATACCTGCTCTCATTTTTTGGCTGCTCTGGAGCCATTGCTACTCACACGGTCCAGCAAGCAGTGGCTGGCTATAGGAAATGTTCAAAGTATCAGCTAAAAGATAAGGAGCTTAGAGGCTGTAAGGCTCAGAAGGAGATAAGGTTGAATAAAAAGCATATGGGAGGTAAAGAAATACTGTAATGAAGTGTGAAAAAGGTTCATCAACACCATCTTAATTTTATAGCACCTTTCACAGAAATGCATAATATTTAAATGTAATATTTAATCATGATTAATATGTCCAAACATGTATTATTGTGCTCTGGACAGTTTAACTTAGATTATGTCAGCTTTTCTCCATTTTTTTAGTGTTTGTGACTGTTCAGACATTACATTTTCAGACATGAAAAACATTCAGAAATAATTTCAAATAATACTTTAATATTATAATATTTTAATAAAAGACTAATTTAGACTTATAATTTATATTTAACTCGCCACCAAATACACTGAATTTATAGCTACATATATGCATGTTATGCACATACAGAGAGTGGTTAAAATGTGACAAACAGTCTTTCAAAATCACGTTAAAAATAGCATCACAGCTGTAAAACCTGTAAATGGTGAGCTACATGTGCTGTCAAAGTGTTGTGAAATGCATGAAAAATGCGCTGGGAAGAGAAGGTCGGTTGCTTACTGGTAAAAGTAGAAACAGTTCTGGTGAAATCAAGGGTCTTCTTCTTGAGACTTGCTGTGTTTGGGTTTGTTGTTTTTTTTTCCCCATGGGTGTTTTGCCTGTGAAGTTAGAGGCAATGCAGAGTGACACGATAATTAATGTTAAAATCTCTATTTTGAAACGGAATATGATTATGTAATGAATCATCTATACAGAGAATAAAGTATATTAAAGCACACTAGTAATAGGAAATATATTGAGAGTTTAAAGCACTATGAAGTTTCCTCTTTTCTCTTTTTCTTTCTCTCTTTTTTTTTCTTCCTTCCATTTTTTCCCCTTTCTAGAGAAATCTTAACTGCAATACATATATATATATATACACACACACACACATATATAATTTTCTTTTTCTCTGTAAAGGAGCTTATGCCTAAACTATTCTCACTGAAAAGATAAAAGAGGAAGATGTGCAAAAGCCTGTGTTAAAATGAAGAAAAATTGCATGAGTTGCTGAGAAAGACAAAGTAGGGTCATTTCCTCTGATCATCAGCTATTCTAATTTCAGTTCCATGGCTGTGACCTGGATTCATGACTTGTGGGTTTTCTATCAGCTTCACATCGTCACCTGCAATTTGCATAATGTAAAACTCCAGGAAACATGGGGTAGGACAAGCTTAAATTAACCTTGTAAAGTCTGAGTTTCATTCTGGCTCATTAATTTCAATGCACATGTAGTTTTAATGCTGAATGGGCTGAGAATGTTTGCACATGTAACAATGAATTGTAATAAAAATTTGAAAAATTGTAACTTTAGTACTACTGATAAGACTGAACTCTGATTTTGTTGTTGTTGTTGTTTTCTCATATGAGACACTTAATTACTGCTATGTAATTGGGTTCCTGCACTGAGGCACTGTCACAAAGAGTGAAAATCTTCTGAAGGCATCTTTGAATCTTAATGATGAGGAGGTACTATAGCTTAATTTACTGAAATCAAATCCCTACTATGCAACTTTGATAGTAAGCTTGGTATCGTGGTTTTATGAAACCACATTAACCACTTTATTTCATCAGATAAGAAACCTTTTGTGTTCCTTAAACTTGCTGTGGTCTAGCAATTAATCTAAATGGATTTCACTGCCTCTGAAACATATGTACATAATCCAAGGAAAATTACCCTTGAACAGTATCATGGTATATTAAAAGTATAATTTGCTATTGCTTTAATCTTTACTAGATTTAAATACTGTTTGGGCTGCCCCAGAGATATTTTAAGTAACAACAAATACCAGCACAATACCAGCGTGCTTGTCTCAGTGCTTTCCTGAGTGGTATAGAGGTTCAGCATTGTCAATGTAAAGATCTAACCTTCTCCTGAGAAGTCAATGCCTTGGAATGTAAAATAGGTGTTTGGCTGTACTATGACATTAGCTAAAAGAGCTATTTTGTCCTTTTAAAAGTACATTATATTTTTCAGGGAGTCCCTCCTGGAATTTAAGGACATGAAGTACAGTAAGGCTCATGTCCATTCCTTAGGACTAGCGGTTTTCAGTTCAAAGAATCTGAAGTAACACACTTGAAGAGTAGGCCACAACCCATTGGGATATATTGGCAGAGTAAAATGTAGAGCAGCAGAAGCTCTCGTTCTGGGATGCAGCATAAGAGTATGGGGTAGTATCTTGGGTAGTAAATGCTTCTGTAGGGCCCTATAGAATGGAGGGATCCAAACCTGACACAACCTTGATCTTATTTTCTAAGGAAGCTCTTGAGTTAATTATTTCCCCAAATTTATGCTATTTTCTAGGATAGGTCTAAGCAGAATGCTGCAAAATAATCATTATTACAGAATGAACAGTTCTGAAATGCTCAGGTAGGTCTCAGGGCTATATCTCTACTGTTAATTAGAGGGCCAAGAGTGAGCCTGATTATGGACCTCTATCATATGTACTACTAAAATGTCATCTCTATTCCTAGCTCTGTTGTGGAATATTCTGAGTAGCTATATCCAAAATAGGTGTGTCATGTAGAGTAGGTTAACCATAAGCAGTATAGGTTCAAATATTTTTTGACCACGTGATGTATGGCCCAGGTATCAGCCTGTGTCCTTTCTTCATTTATTGAGTAACACAGACATAAACTTAGGATGTGTAATAAGTCTTGGAAATATGTTACAAGCTTCTCTAACTTGAGTAAGGGGTTCAGTGAATTCTCTGGCCTAGATTACAAGGAAAGAAAACTCAGCATAGCTTTGAAAAAAAAAAAAAAAAGTACACCAAACAAGCAAGCAAGCAACAAAACATATTGTCTTTGTTGTTCTTTCCTCACTAATAATATATTTAATAGTATGTTCAGTACTAGTCAGATCTTTGAGCAATTAGGCTTTAGTACAGGTGTTTAGATTATTCTTATGTGGATTTCTACTGGAAGTGTACAAAGTCTTTTTAAATTACTTGTGAGTTGCTTGTTTACTTAATTAGATAATTCAATAGGTACTTCAGTCTGCCATTTCTGCTATCTTCCTTACCTCTTTTGCTCTGGTGACCTTTTTCTGCATATTCAATTTACTTATTACTCAAGTGGGCTTTTGACTTATGCTCACTGGTTAACAGCCCAGTGCTTGATCTTTGCCTTGAGTTCAATGAGTCATAAAAGCTATTTCCAATTCAGAAGTATAATACTGCAGCAGGGATGTTTGATCTTAATTTAAATGCAAGGAAGTTGTTTGCATTGTTGGTTCTTTGTCTTAGGACTTCCTTTCTTGTTAACTAACAAAGGCTAGATGCACTGAAAATTTGGCTGGTTTAAAGAAAGTCTTAGATAAACCAGACTCAAGGCTCTCAAGAATGTTGAACATTGTGTATAGAGCAGAATGGCACAATTGAAGGGTCTTTTTTCAGCTTCCATAGTTTCTTTTAGGAATAAGGTCTATAGTACATGTATTGCAAATATGCTCATTGGGAACTCCTATTGCAAGGTATTTAGAAATGAAAGCAAACACTTCAAAAGCATGTGACATATTTTGTTACAGGGTAAAAGGAGTCTATCAGGTTTTAACTGAGGTGATAAGACAGGTTTCTGTCCTCCTACAGCACTTTTTACAGATATCAGCTTTCATCTTCAAAAGATCTGTATGAAAAGGTTCTACTGCTCTCCTGTGACCTCAGTAGAGTTTCACTCATAGGAATACTAGCATACTCAGATACATTAAGTTTTAGGCACTGTACATTAAGACATGTAAAGCCTTAGAGCTTAAAAGAGAGAAAAAGGACAAATGGTAAGAGAGCAGGAATAGGAAAAAAAATCTTACGTCTCTATGTAAGCTTTGAGTCACACTGTAAGTGAGATCTAAACAAAGTGATAGACACTGAAGTAACAATGTATGTTACCCCTTTTCAATCCCACTGTCCTATTCACTGTGTGTAGCACTGCTAGAGAATTACTTTTCCTCTCCTGATATAAAAAATTTACAGTCACTGTTGTTTATGGACTGTGTGGCTGTGTTCCCTGTGCTGGCATAATTTCAAAGTGTCAGGAAGAGAGTGACTGAAACACATCACCTTTTTTCCAAAACCTCACAAATGGGAGAAAAAATTCCATCTTCTCTAAGGTGGTGATGTCTGAAACTGTCCTCTTGAGAACAAGAATGTGTGTGGTGCAAGAGTACACTTGCAATGAATAACTTTTGTAGTTGATTAGATGTCTCAGCTCCACAAAGGCCATTTATTGCTTTGTCAATTTCAGCACCATAGACATTCTCCTTTAAATAGAACAGATGCCAATTCTGGAAAATGTGACACTCAAAACTTCAGTTATAAAGTAGAAAACCTTGACAGAGGATTTTTTTAAAGTGTTTTTTGTTTTTTGTTTTTTTTTTCTGAGATGACAGATTCCTATACTTTGCCTCAGTATTTCAGATTATCCTCATTCCAAAACTAAGAAGATATGACTGGACAGAGAATGTCAAGAGGGAAATATACAATGCATTTTCACATACTCAATTTTCCAATCCATTTGGATTTTTACAGCCTTGGAGACATCCTATGCTTTTGTTGTGCAAGAAAGGATTTAAATATTATTGAAAACCCATTAGAAACAGTTAGAAAGTATTTTCAGAGCTATAAAAAAAAAAAACTGGATGGGTTTATATGGCGTAAATTTTCAGTGCAGTTTGTGTGGATTTAAATCTAAAAGATGTAATTTTAAATAATGGTAATAGTAACTGCTGTAGAATGTAGGCATATGTTGCATAGACTTGTTTCCAGAGAGAAATATATATATATATATATATATATATATATATATATAAAAGCCATTTTAACCATAAAACTGTGTATAACCAGAAAAACACAAGGAATGCATGCTGGGGTTTGTTTTGTTGATTTGTCTGGTTTTCTTTTCCTGTACCAAGGTCAAGTACCTTTTTCTCAAGGTTATTCTGTTTCTGAATGTTACCACTAAGGTGTGGCATGTAAATGGCATGTAGTGTCCTAAGGTGAATGCCTAGCAGTGTATGTGACACAGCCACGGTTTTGGTGCTATTGTGTCTGTCACAGTTTTGGTTTGAATCTCAATTACAATAGCAGGTGTTTTATAGCCACATTAAAGTACCCACTATCTAGCAGTGATCTTAATAAATGCACATCTCAGTTAGGAATACACCAGTTGAATATTAGACCCCTTAATTTGGTAAGAAGCTCTACATCTGAAGGAACGGTTTGTAACCTTTCATTATCTCTGCAGCCCTCAAAGAATTCCATGCAACTGCTATTACATGGTGTAGAGTAGTCAATGGAACAGGCATATCTATTATTTTTAGTTAAGATATACTCCAATAAAGAAATATTCTTGAGCAACGGGACATGGGTAAAAGCAAATCAAATAGCTTTAGTAACACAAAACACTCTAGAAGATCAAGCTCAAAGTCTGGTAGCACTAAATATTTTATCTTGCCTACTTTGTGCTATAAATGTGCCTTGAGTTTAAAATTTGACACTATAATAATTATTGATGTCTTGTCAGCTGTAAAAAGAGCACAGTCCTTGTTTTCAATATTTATAACTGTTCATTGCAGTTTACTGGGACAGTCAGTATTTAGTTTTAATTTATATGGGTGAAAAGATTGGAGAATTGAAAAATCCTACACTGAAACTTGCAGTTATCATGTCTAGTTCCATGCCTAACAGAACAAATTGTCTCATTAGTTTCCAGCATATTTCAGAAAAAGTGTTTGGTTCAAATATCTATTACACATTTCAGGGTGCTACCATGGTGATGACTACTTACGTGGAGCTGGTACATGAGAAAAAAATAAAAATTAGAGCAACCCCAAACCCTACACAGAATACATGCAGCTACTCTTAGAGAAAAAAAAAAAACTAAATTACATAAGGGATGAATCATGTTTGTCCTTTCATTATGTATCCTCTGCCTGGTAAACATCTACTACATCAAAATACTCCACTGTATTAAAGTATTAAGAAACATACCATAATCTCTGCAAGGTAAGTAGTGCTATAAACTAATAATCTAGGCATCTGACGTTGATTAACTTAAAACTCCTCATCTTGGCCGTGATCCAGCCCATGGTAGGAATTTTAATTCAGTGAAATTCACTGTAATTATCTATGTGATCTAAAAAGGGGGGTTTCAAGTCATAAAAATTAGTCCCATAAGCAAATATTGCACATTCAAAAGGTAGGTTTGAGAGAGGTTTAACTTATGTTCACACTGTAAGATACAGAAAGGCAGCCTATGCAACTTTTTATAGTTATAATACATTTATGTACTCGATACTGTCCTTTAAAGTTGTAGTATCATAGAATCATAGAATCATAGAATCATAGGGGTTGGAAGGGACCTCAAAAGATCATCTAGTCCAACCCCCCTGCCAGAGCAGGGTCACCTAGAGTACATCACACAGGAAGGCATCCAGGCGGGTTTTGAATGTCTCCAGAGAAGGGACTCCACAACCTCTCTGGGCAGCCTGTTCCAGTGCTCTGTCACTCTCACAGTAAAAATTTTTTTACTGATATTCACCTTAAACCTCCTATGCTCCAATTTGTATCCATTACTCCTTGTCCTATCACTGGTCATCACTGAAAAAAGCTTAACTCCATCTTCTTGACACTCACCCTTTACATATTTGTAAACATTGATGAGGTCATCCCTCAGTCTCTTCTCCAAACTAAAGAGACCCAGCTCCCTCAGCCTTTCCTCATAAGGGAGATGTTCCACTCCCTTCATCATCTTTGTGGCTCTGCACTGGACTCTTTCCAGCAGTTCTCTATCCTTCCTGAACTGAGGGGCCCAGAACTGGACACAATATTCCAGATGTGGCCTCACCAATGCAGAATAGAGGGGGAGGAGAACCTCTCTTGACCTACTAACCACACCCTTTCTAATACACCCCAGGATGCCATTGGCCTTCTTAGCCACAAGGGCACATTGCTGGCTCATGGTCATCCTCCTGTCTACCAGGACCCCCAGATCCCTTTCACCTACACTGCTCTCCAGCAGGTCAGCCCCCAACCTGTACTGGTGCATGACATTTTTCTTCCCCAAATGCAAAACTCTACACTTGCCCTTGTTAAACTTCATCAGGTTTTTCCCCGCCCAAGTCTCCAGCCTGTCTAAGTCTCTCTGAATGGCAGCACAACCTTCTGGTGTGTCAGCCACACCTCCTAGTTTAGTATCATCAGCAAACTTGCTGAGTTTATATTCTGTTCCCTCATCCAGGTCATTGATGAAGATGTTGAACAACACCGGTCCCAGTACCGACCCCTGAGGGACTCCACTAGTCACAGGCCTCCAACTAGATTTTGCCCCATTGACTACAACTCTCTGACTTCTTCCTTTCAACCAGTTCTTGATCCACCTCACTGCCTGATCATCAAACCCATACTTGATCAACTTATCTACAAGGATGCTGTGGGAGACGGTGTCAAATGCTTTACTGAAATCAAGATAGACCACATCCACCACTCTACCATCTATCCACCTAGTAATTTCCTCATAGAAGGCTATGAGGTTAGTCAAACATGACTTACCCTTGGTAAAACCATGTTGACTGCTCTTGATGACCCCCATCTCCTTGATATGTCTCGAGATAGTGCCAAGGACAAGTTGTTCCATCACCTTTCCAGGGATGGAGGTGAGGCTGACCGGTCTATAGTTACCCGGGTCCTCCTTCTTGCCCTTCTTGTAGACTGGAGTGACATTTGCTATCCTCCAGTCCTCAGGCACCTCTCCTGTTACCCATGACTTACCAAAGATGATGGAGAGTGGACTAGCAATGACCTCCGCCCGCTCCCTCAGCACCCTTGGATGCATTTCATCCGGACCCATCGATTTATGGATGTCCAGATTACGCAACTGATCCCTAACCCAATCCTCATCTACCTGGGCAAACTCCTCCTCTATCTTGACTTCTACTGGGGCTATATGAAACTGGGGCTCATGGGGGAAGCCTGCAGGAGTAAAGACAGAGGCAAATAAGGCATTCAGCACCTCTGCCTTCTTTAAATCCTCTGTCACCAGGGCACCCACCTCATTCAGCAGTGGGCCTATATTGCCTCCGGTATTAGTTTTGTTGGCTATGTATTTGAAAAAGTCCTTTCTTGTCCTTAACCCGACTTGCAAGGTTAAGTTCCAAGGAGGCCTTAGTTTTCCTAGTTGCCTCCCTACATTCTCTGACAACAGTCCTATATTCCTCCCAAGTAACCAGCCCCTCCTTCCATGATCTATAGATTTTCCTTTTCCATTTGAGTTTGCCCAGCAGTTCCTTTTTTAACCACGCTGGTCTCCTAGCTCCCTTACTAGATTTTCTACCCATTGGGACACACTGATCCTGTGCTTGCAAGAAGTGGTCCTTGATTGTTGTCCAGCTATCTTGAGCCCCTTTTCCTTCTAGCACTCTGTCCCATGGGACTTCCCTTAACAATTGATTGAGGAGGCTGAAGTTTGCTCTGTGGAAGTCCAGGGTTCTGGTCCTGCTGGGTATTCTGTTCCTCCCACACAGGATCCTGAACTCCACCATCTCGTGGTCACTGCAGCCAAGGCTGCCATTGACCACCACTGCTTCAACAAGGCCCTTCTTGTTGGTGAGCACAAGATCCAGCAGCGCTCCTCTTCTAGTCGGCTTATCCACCATTTGCATTAAGAAGTTGTCGTCAATGCACTGGAGGAACCTCCTAGACTGTGAAAGGCTGGCTGTGTAAGTCTTCCAGCAGATATCGGGGTAGTTAAAATCTCCCATGAGGACCAAGGACTGTAATTGTGAGGCTGCTTTCAGCTGCCTGTAGAAAGCCTCATCAACTTCCTCATCTTGATCAGGAGGTCTGTAGTAGACCCCCACAACTGTATCACCCATACCACCCTGCCCTTTAATTCTTACCCACAGACTTTCAACTTGCCCCTCATCAGCCCCTGCACAAAACTCGATACATTCTAGTTGCTCTCTCACATAAAGAGCAACTCCACCACCTCGCTTCACCGCCCTATCTTTCCTAAAAAGTACATAACCATCCATGGCCACATTCCAGTCGTGTGAGCTGTCCCACCATGTCTCTGTTATTGCTACCAGATCATAACCCTTAGACTGCACACAGACCTCTAACTCTTCCTGTTTATTCCCCATGCTGCGTGCATTGGTGTACAGGCATTTCAGGAAGCAAGTAGAGCACACTGGTGGGACCAAATCCTCCTTAGACCACCCCCCTTCAGGCCCTGGTATGTTCCTCTTGGGCTTGTCCCTAACAGACACAGTTTTCTCCCCTTCCCCCTTCACATCTAGTTTAAAGCTCTCTCAATGAGCCCTGCTAAGTCCTGCCCCAAAAGCCTTTTCCCCCTCTGGGACAGGTGCATCCCACCTGCCACCATCAGGCCAGGTGTCTCGTAGAGCAGCCCATGGTCAAAAAAACCAAAGCCCTGCCTTTGGCACCAGTCTCATAGCCATTCATTGATAAGTAAACTCTTCCTGTTTATCTCTCCACCCATTCTTACAGGAGGTATGGAGGCAAACACGACTTGTGCTCCAGACCCCCTAACTAGCCGTCCCAGGGCCCTGAAGTCTCTCTTCATTGCCCTTACATTTCTTGTAATAATTTCGTCACTACCAACCTGAAAAATCAGCAGTGGGTAGTAATCAGATGGATTTACCATACTAGAGAGTTTCCTTTTAACATCCCTAATGCGAGCCCCAGGGAGGCAGCAGACCTCCCTGTGGGATGGGTCTGCTCCACAGATGGGCCCTTCCGTTCCCCTCAGAAGGGAGTCACCCACCACAATTACCCTCCTTTCCTTCTTAGTTGAAGAAGTCCTAAGTTGTGGAGCTGAGCGACAAGTCCTAGGCGGTTCACTAGACAAATCTGTCACTCCAGCTTCATTTTCCTGTCCCTGAAGTTCCAAGGCCTCATACCTATTCTTCAGGGGCAATTCGGAGGATGGACGGAGTTGGGAGGGTTTTTTCTTGCCTCTCCGAGGACGGACCTCCCTCCATTCCTCCATGTCCCTAACGTTCTCTCCTTCTGTCTGAGGACAGGAGGGGAGGGGATCCATCACTTCTTCTAGCACCTCTTCCTTCTGCCCTTGCCTCAGAGTTTGGCTCCACCAATCTATTTCGCTCTCACATTCTCTGATGATTCTAAGTCTTTCAACCTCCTCTGTCAGTCTAACCACCTGCCTGAGGAGATCATTGATTTGCTCGCACCGCACACACGCGGTGCCACTGGCTCCCTCTGGCACCAGTGCCAAGCTCAGGCACTCGCTGCAGCCAGAGACCTGCACAGCTGCGTGCCTGCTCAGAACCTCCGTCTGAGTTCCCATATCCTTTTTCAATACGGTTTTAGGGCGTGTTGTCACCATGCTAGAGAAATTTACTGGTGTTCTCTGCTTCCTGCCTGCCCTCGCACTCCGCGTGCCCTCGCGCTCTCCGCCCTCGCGCCCCTTCCTGTGACGGCCGCTGCCGCTCTCCGCTCTGCGCTGCCGCGCGCTCTGAGGAGCTGCCGAGATGGCCGCTTTTAAACCTTGCCGCCGTTCTCAGCCACGCCCCCCGCCACGTCAGCCTTCCTGTTCCTCTCAGGATTCCCACTCAGACTCGGGTCTCCTCGCTCTGCTCCGGCTTCGCCGTCTCCGGGAAGCCCGGCCCCTTCTCTAATCCTCAGTAATTAAAGGAGCAGCTCTCACCACTGCCGGTGCAGCTGCCGCTCTCCGCTCTGCGGTGCCGCGTGCTCATAGTATGTGTCTGCAGAACAACAGGAGAAGCCAAAAGAATCTCTTGCAGAGTCTCCATTATTCCTTTTGCTTTTCAGGAAGAAAGTAATTCAGGTTAGAAGTGTATAGTTGATCCTTGTCCACGAAGATTTTGAACACACCATATGAAAAAGGAAAGATAGCAGAAAAGTCAGTATTCCAAGTAGTTGACCTGGCAAAAATATGAGAAGCAGAGGACTGAATGTTCTTCAAGATGACTTTAAGTGTCAGATGGTAGTGTCCTGGCCTTTTTTTCACCGGCTCCTGAATGCATACCATGTCCTGTAAATCCAAATCAGAGAAAGAAATATATTCACTGTGTTTCACACTACTTAGGGTGATCCTGCATATTCTGTTCCTGGCAACCCAATGAGACTAGTTCAGGAGCAAAGGATGGGCAAGTACTGCTCACAAAATATGAGTCTCATGAATGGGATTTTTCTTACAAAATATCAGATGTTGAAGGCACGACTTTTGGGCAGTAATGTGCAAATGTCAAAGAAACCATCATGGATGAGCTACCAGACAAAGCATAGTTCTTTCCTTAATAATTAAGTAGGTAAAGTGTCACAGATTTTACTTGAAATACAGAAAATATGGGTTCAGAGTATTGCCTTTATAGTATAACTGAAAGCTTTAATTTGAATGCTAATGTAAGCGTGAATTTATCATCCTTGTCAGAATAGTTTCACTTTGTGTAACTAATTAAATATTTATAGGAACAGAGAATGCAAAAATAACTCCATGATAGAGGCTGTGACATTTATGTGGGAGAAGAAAACCTCAGGATAAGTGCTCTAACTTATAAGGAAGCAGATTTGGATCAGGGCACCCACATGATAAGCAAGAGCTCTAAACTTGGATTATAGAACATACTGCTTTGGACTCATTGTAAGTTTCTTTAAAGTTGATTTTTTTTTTTCAGTTCAGTAAAAAGAGAACTTTAGACACTTCTTTAACTTTTATATGAAGTGTGACAACTCTTCTAATTTGAATTTTATGCACTGTGTTCAAATTCCACCAGAGTATTTCATTGCAGTTAAAAAAAAGGAAAGAGATACAAAGGGTTTGAATATTGACCTCTCTTGTATCTCTTTTAATATATCTATTCAGTTACTAGAAAACTAGGACTTGTGAAAATAGCAAGAAAGTTCAAGAATAAAATTTCAGCTAATATACAGCATGCAGAAATGTGTAGAATTCTAATGCTGAAAAAGAGTCTGAAAAAGAACACTGATAGCCTATATAATTACAGTGTTTGAAATGGTACGTCTTTCAGTTACTGGATCTGTTTGAATATAATGATACTTTTCAGTTCTCAGAACCAGAAGCCTGAGGATGAGTCAGAATAGCAAGCAGGAACTTACATTAAATGTTCCAAAGGAAAAAAAAATAAATGGAAATGGAATTTAGGAAGAGAAGACACAACATCAGAAACAACAGAGTGTCTATAGCACCACCAGTAAGAACGGAGAAACTTCAAAAGATTCTATATTGAGGCTCATTTGTTAACTGTCAGCCTCCTCACTGCTAGTTAACATTCTTCTGAAAATCTTGTATGAACAGATTTTGGTTTGATATTTAGAACTTCCAGTTCTAGTCTCAGCAGAGTTCAGAGCTGTAGAAATGAATGAAAAGAGAGAAAAAGGTTTTGGAAAATAGGATATATGAATCATTTTCAAATATTAAATAAAATCTTTGATTTGGCTTTGCTTTTAAATAAGGAGTGGTTTATGTTGTATTTTTTTAATTTATGTATTTATTTATTTAAAGTGGCTAATTCCCTTTTCCATTTTAAAGAGGAGGCTGGAAGTGAAGCTGAAATTTCTAGGTCTGTCTGCCTTGCAGTATGGAGTAAGATGTCTGTGTTAAATAAACAGTGCAGATATTAGCAGTAAAGTATCTCCAGCAACATATAAGCTAACTTACTTCATTAAGGTTCTTCACAGTACCACAGGTGGAATGATTCTAACACCTGAGATAACTATTTGATACCTTCATGTATCTCTGCATCACCTCTCAGGCTTCAAAAGGGTATTTCAAGATTACTAAAAGTTTGATAGTATTTTTTAATTTAGGATTAGTGGTAAATGCCAGTAGTATCTTATCTAGGTCAGCCTGTCTATGCCATACAAAAAGGTGTTGTAAGATGGAATAAAAGTCCCATGACAGAAAACGAGGATTTTTTCATCACACCAGCAGGTATTATGGTGCTCTGAGTGAAAGTCTGATCTTAAAAGATCTGTAAGGAAGGATCTGTAGTTATAAGATGCACAACAGTACAAACATAGTATTCAGCTCTACTCTGGCGGTCTGACACACTGCTATATTCTGCAGAATGATGGTAGCTTTATTACAAACTTTCTAAACCAAAGTAGCACTGCACTACAAAGTGTCAGAATTTCTAGGTGAGAGTTTTCTGAGGAATGAGACAACAATTAATTAATGCTACAAGAGCTACTATTTGTAGCATATACAATTCTAGCTGAGACAAAGGTAATACTTTACTACGACTAAAAATCTAGTAGAATCACAGAATTGTTTGGGCTGGAAAAGATCTCTGAGATAATCAAGTCCAACCTAAGACCTAACACCAACACATCAGCTAGACCATGGCACTAAGTGCCACATCCAGTCTTTCCTTAAACCCCTCCAGGGATGGTGACTCCACCACTTCCCTGGGCAGTCCATTCCAATGTCTGATCACTCCTTCTGTGAGGTGAACACTTCCAATGATGGTGCTTCCACAACCTACCCAGGCAAGCTGTGCTAGTGTTTCATCACGCTAAAGAATTTCCTCCTAATGTCAAGCCTAAATCTACCCTCTTTCAGTTTTGATCCATTACCTCTTGTCCTCTCACTAGTAGCTCTTGTAGAAAGTCCCTCCCCAGCTTTCCTGTAGGCCCCCTCCAGGTACTGGAAGGCTGCTATAAGGTCTCCCCAGTGCTTTCTCTTCTCCAGGCTGAACAATCCCAACTCCCTTAGCATGTCTTTATAGGAGAGGTGCTCCAGCCCTTGGACCATCTTCATGGCCCTTCTCTGGACTCTCTCCTTGAGCTCCATGTCCTTCTTATGTTGGGAGCTCCAGAACTGAACACAGCACTCTAGGTGGGGTCTCCAGGGAGCTGAGTAAAGGAGGAGAATCACGTCCTTTGACCTGCTAGCTATGCTTCTTTTGATGCAGCCCAGGTCATGGTTGACACCATCACCCCTAAGTCCTTCTCCTCCGGACTGTTTTCCGTCCATTCTCCACCCAGCCTGTATTTGTGCTTGGGATTGCAGGATCTTGCACTTGGCCTTGTTAAACTTCATGTAATTTACACAATCATGCACGGTGCTGCAGCTTCTGGTGATAATACAATACTATCAGGAGAGGACTTAATCTTATGTATGGTTATTGAGTCATACTACAGACTAGAATTTTCTTAGTGGCATTATGAAAAAAAGATTTTCAGAGATCCCCAAAAATCTATCATGTCAAGGTGAGACTGGAACCTGTTGTTTGCTCACGCTATTTTTACAGTCATAGCTTCTTTAATCAACATAGGAATTCTTCAATCATATCTTAATGTTCTTTTTCTTCTGAGGTGCAGCCTTACACATCTTTTAGTAAATGGAGTATAGAGACCTAGGGATTTACTTCCTCAGAATTAAAAGGGATATTTAGGGTATAAGACGTAACTGTAATTTTTAGTACATGTCTGATGAATATTGTAATTGCACCTCAGCCATTGGGAATGCTCTAAATCAATGGTGTATGAGCAAGGAAACAGTATTCCTGCTAAGTTGTGGCCATGTATAGAGGACAGATCCACTTAGCATTGGAAAAAAGGAGTGTTTTGGAAATGTTAGTTCAGTAAGAGTATGTGGAACATGATAGAATCTGATTCCTTAAGCTACCTGGACTATTTAATATAAAAGAAATACAAAGGAACAAGGAAAGTGCAAGAAAAGAGATACACAAACTTGAGAAGTTGATAACAGAGTGGTGTTTATTGTTTCCCCAGGTAATTTAATCTTATGTGCATGTGGGTGTATGGAGAATTCACTAGCCAGCTTCAATCAAGTCTAACAGGTGAGTAGAAGACCGACATCTGGGAAGACTCCAGATGTAAGTCAGTGGTGGGTATGGAGTCCACAGTCTGGTTGTGCATTTTAGCCAGGCTGAAAAACCTGTGTTAATGTTCAAAGGATCTGTGAGTGTGGGAGTGACTGTGGAGTGAGTGGGGAACTGCATCCACTTATTTGCTAGTAAAAAGCAAGCAGGACAAGCCAGTGAATAGGATGAGACCCATACACAGGGTAAAGGGCCCTGAGATCCAGAGAGGGATGTTAAGTGGATATTCAAGGGACCTGACAATAGGGGTGTACTTGTGAATCTGGAGAGTAAGGGCATGCACATTTTTAGTAGTGAACTTCAATGACAATCAATTAGATAGGAGGTAACATGTCATGGCCATCTCTACTTATATTTTACGGGAGTACTGGTTTATGATTTATATGTGGCTTTGGTTAAAGGCAGTGGCCTGAACCTGCAAACAGGGAAGCAGGAACTGCATCCATCAGCCTGGGATGGAGACTCTGTGCTTACTCTGATCTGTAGATAGTATTAATAAGATGAGAGTAGTTGTGTGTACCACTGAAAAAGTTGTAAAATAAAACTAACAATTACATTTTAATTTGAACTTTTAGGTTTCATGCATAGAATTCTGTCACAACCATTGTTTCTTAAATATGTTAATTTTTTATAAAGTTTTGTGTACTTATTCCTATTTGTGAGTATTTTTTCTAAACTCATTCCTGTTTGCACACGCTCCTTGAAAATTCTGCATTTGTAGGGGAACTGTTATTTTTTTCCCCTGTGTAATTTAATACATTATTTAGATGTAGTCAGCTCTAGGGGACCCATCAGCTTTGTTTATTTCTGTTTTGGTGGTATCTTAAAGGCAGTATCATTGGTAGGATCTTAAAGAATTAATCAGATTTTGTTTTTATTTTTGACAGAACCTGTCAGGTATACTTTAATTTACAAATAAATTTAAAGGAAAGTAAAATAAAACAAACAAAGGCCAGAAAAAAAAAAACACCTCTCAACCCATTTCTCAGAATAGAAGAGCATCCACAGAAATTTTAGCTTTTTCTTCATAAATTATGGATAGAGTTACATCTACATTTCTTGAGTGGAAAACTCACAAAAAAAGATTGTATTCATTAGCACTCTATCACTTCTGTGAATCCGTGCAATTTTTGTGCTAAATAAAACATCTCTTATTTTGACTAAGAGAAACTAAAACGGAGTGACAGAGAGATGGATGCAAAAATCCACCTTTTCTTAACCAATCCAAACATATTGCATCTTGAGTACTGTGTCCAATTCTGGGCTCCCCAATTCATAAAGGATAAGGATTTACTGGAAGGAGTCCAGCACAGGGCCACAAAGATGAAGAGAGGAACAGAGCATCTGCCCTGTGAGGAAAGGAGGAGAGAGCTGGGTCTGTTTAGCCTGGAGGAGACTGAGGGGGCATCTCAGAAAAGCTTATAAATATCTAAAAGGCAGGTGTCAGAGGGATGGGTCCACTCTCTTTTCCACTGTGTCCAATGACAGGACAAGGGGCAATGGACACAAGATGCACAGGAGGTTCAAGTTAAACAAAAGTAAAAACCTCTTCACTGTGACTGGAACAGGCTGCCCAGAGAGGTTGTGGAGTCTTCTTCTCTGGAGACATTCAAAACCTGTCTGGACACTTTCCTATGTGATCTGTGTGTGATCCTGCTCTAGCAGGGGGTTGGACTTGATGATCTTCAGAGGTCCCTTCCAACCCTGATGACTCCATTACTCTAAAGTGAGAAAAAAGGAGAAAGATTTATTAAAGGGATATACTTGTTTAAATACATCAGTTTTAAATGCTAGTAAAAAATTGATGCTAGGCAAATACATATATATTGTTTTGATAAACTAACCAGTCACTGTACCCATAAAAATAATTTTATGTAATCTGCAAGAAAGAAATATGACTTATAGCAGCATGAGATTCAAATGAAAATTTAGTATTTAATTTCATACTCTTTTCACCTGGGTTTTGGAGAGCCATTTCTCACAGTTTTGTGCGTTACTAACATCAATAATCCCACTCAGTCTGTGGACAGCACTGCCTGCAGCAGAGTAAAGAGACATCTGAACCAGCACACATGATCCAGGAGTGACGTCCCAACACCACTGAGTTCAATGTGAGTTCATTCCTTCTATTGATGTAATCACAATACAGTCAGCTTTCCATTATTGATGCTAATTGGAGCTTGGCAGAGTTTTGAAAACAGAGGTAATTCTATGGCTTCCACACTGAGATAACTTGCTCAGGATCAGCCTCCTGCACAGCCCATTTGGCTCCTTGAAAGATGCTATGGTGTCCAAATACACAGAGCCACATTGGGTCTGAAAATGTGTTTCTGGTGCACAGGACTTAAACCAACGAGCTCTTCAGATATGCCAGAATGCTGGGACAGCTTGTGATCACTGGCAAAGTCTCTACCCAGCATGGAAGCAGTTGCAAAGCTTCTGGGCAAAAGATAGATGTCATTGCACTCATGTGGCTTTACACTTGGTACAACAATCTGTGCAATTTGAACTAGCCTGCCTAGATCAGCTGGGTTCTTTTTGCACCTCTGGCATGATTTAGCTACAGCATGGATAACTACTTCCCTGATGATGCAAAAGTTAATAATTTTGAGTGGCACCTGACCATCTTTAAATGCTAACAGTATGTGTGTCCGAACTAATGAGCCCAACACCCTATGTGGTCAAAGGAGAAAAACAGCAGCTTTCGGGTTGTGATCTATATCCTTATGATTCTGACCAGAATCGCTCTTCAGTATGCCTGATTCTCTGCACTGAATTAAAAGAAGCCTCAGCTGTCTGTCTCACATGTTGACATTTATGACTGATGTCTAGGGCCAGCTGGCATCATCCTTGGCATCTACCATGGGTCCCATGCATTATTATTTTGAAGTATCTTATAAAAAACTCCTTGTAGAAAAATGCAACAGAGGCTTCAGGACAATGATCCTGTCTAGAATGAAGTTCATAACATCAAACAAAATCCACTTATTTTGTGGGTTTCTTAGGCACTTGGGACACTGGTCTAAAATACTATATAATTCTGCTGTTCAGATAATTTTGGATATAGAGGGAAATACACAAACTCTCAGTTAATTGAGGGGTTAAAAATTAGTACCTACATCCAAAGGACAGCTTTGGATGAATGAACCTCATTTAAAGACACCATATAGGTTTTGCAGGTTTGCAAATAAGCACATGTTATATTGATCGTGAGTTGCAAAGTACTGAGTCATGAATTTAAAGAATGGGGTAAGAGGAATGCTGCCTAGATTCCTTCTGACATTTTTTACACACTTTTTTTTTTTTTTTTAATAAAAATTAACAAAATGTTTCTTTAGGGAAGGAACAAAAGGGGGAAAGTACATAAAAAGATGTATAGCCAGCAGGGGGAGAGAGGTGATTCTACCCCTCTGCTTTGGTGAGGCCACACCTGGAGTACTGTGTACAGCTCTGAAGCCCTCAGCACAGAAGACATGGAGCTGTTGAAGAGGGTCCAGAGAAGGGCCATGAGGGTGATCAAAGGACTGGGGCACCTCAGCTATGAAGACAGGCTGAGAAAGTTGGGGTTTTTCAGGCTGGAGAAGAAGGCTCCATTGAGACCTTATAGTGACTTTCCAGTACCTGAAGGGGCCTACAGGAAAACTGGGGAGGGATATTTTACAATGGCATGTAGCTTTAGGCTAGACGTTAGGAAGAAATACTTCACTGTGAGGGTGGTGAGACCATGGAAGAAGTTGCCCAGGGAAGTTTTGGATGCCCCCTCCCAGTAAGTGTCCCTGCCCATGGCAGGGGGGTTGTATGATCTTTAATGTCTCTTCCACCTCAAACCATTCTATGATTATGTGATCTCTTATTTCGAAAGACAAAATATGAGGCTGCTGAAATGTACCTTTTTGACACCTTTGAACTTCCAGATTAGTGACCACAAATCCTTTTAAGACTAGAAAAACATTTATTGCCCATATATAAATCTACTGCTGTTGTATATATGCTTATTATAGTTATTATAATGATTATTTTAGCTGGAGGCAGTCTGAGAACAATGTTAATTTAAACACATAATTTACAGCTGAAGGATTTGGGAGTTTTCAGACACCTACAAAACATATGAGTAACTCAATATTGCTTATGAATACCACAGCAATGGAAATTGTTTGGCAAGACATTAAATGACTGTTTAAAGAAGACTGCTCCAAAACTGTACACCACTAGGTCACATGATAAGTAATATTTATCATATTATCTATTATATTATTTGGTCATATATCTACTCATTTATAAAACTTACTGAGCTGCAGTAATGTAATGTCAATATATTTTTGAAATGAATGCTAGTTCAGAGTTAGGAAACTGGATAAAGGTCAGGTACAATGAAAGGACAGTATGTTCTGGTCACTGTATTTGTTTTCAGACACTGAAACAGTGTGCTTCAACATCAGCTTTCTGTGGCTAACAAAGATTATGCAGATTGTTCAGAGATACTGTGGTGGGGTGACCCCAACCAGTAACTAAGCTGAGCCAGTCACTTTCTCTCTCCTCTCCTGCAGGATGGAAGAGAATCAGAAGAGCAAAAGTGAGAAAACTCATGGGTCAAGCTAAAGACACTTTTAAAAGTGAAGCAAAGCTGTGTGCATGAGCAAAGTAAAATAATAAATTAATTCAATACTTCCCATCAAGGGGTCAGATTTTTAACCACCTCCTGGAAAGCAGTGCATCACCATGAGTAATGACTATGTAACTCTGAATGTACCCTCTTCTTCTTTCTTTCCCTCAGCATGTATGGCTGAGCACAACACAGACTCACAGAATCACAGAATCACTTAGGTTGGAAAAGACCCTCAAGATCATCGAGTCCAACTATTAACCCTACTCTACCAAGTCCAGCATTAAGCCATGTCTCCAAACACCGCATCTAGACAACTTTTAAACACATCCAGGGATGGTGACTCAGCAGTGAAAATAACCTTTTTGTCAGTTGGGGTCAACTGTCTTGGCTATGTGTCCTGCCAGATTCTTGTGCACCCCTGGCCTACTCACTGCAGGAATAGAATGCAAAAAAGAGTATCTCAACACTGCATGAGCACTGCTTAACAATAGCCAAAAAGCTGCTGTGTTATCAACACTGGTTTAGTCACAGATCCAAAACACAGGACCATACAAACTGCTGTGAAGAAAATTAACTCTGTCTTTTCCAGACCCAACACAAAAACTGAGGAAACTTTGGTCAAATCATGACGAAATTTTTTTTTATTATTTTTTTTTTTTTGGTCAGCTTAACAAGAGGAAAATCATAAAACTCTTTTACTTTTGAGCTTCTAACAGGTGATTGCAAACAAGAGTTTTAAAAGCTGTGTGTAAAAGGAGACCATGTCCATTAAATCTAATGTGTACTGGCTGTCTATAACTCTGCACATGGCAGCCTAGAATACAGCTCCCAAGGGCTTGAATGAAGTCTAAAGAAAGAAAACAATCAGAATTACAGCTGAAAGACTTTTCACAGTCTGTCCTTAATTCACCCTATTGACATTGCAGAACAGTCTCTAAGAGCAGTCAGGAAGAAGGAGTCCCATTCTACAAGGCAGGTTAAAAACAAAGTTGACACAGACTCCTTTCACATTTCTATTCTGAGAATCTCAAAAAAATCACATTTCTGTAATACTTCCCATTCAAAGACAAAACTGTTAAAGTGTCAAGCCTTGAAATATATCTATGCATGAAGCATTTATGATCACCTCAGAAATGGACTGAAAAACCCGAAAAACTTTCACTGTCACTAAAAGAAGTTACCTGTTAGCTGGATTTATTCCATACACATCATGCATGCTCAATTTAAATTTACTTTGAGCACTTAGGGCCTTCTGAACCTGTGGGGGTAGGCCAGAGGCTTTTGCTCATACCTGAACATATCTGTATATAATTGTATATATTCTCTTATATCATTCATTAGTGTCTTAATTAAAGCTGTGTAGTTTAGTTTTCAACCCAGCCAAGTCTCTCTCTTTTTCCCTCTCTCCTTCCCAACCTGGGTGGGAAGGGAAGGGGATCCAGAGCATTGTTGTCAGACCTGAGTCAAACAGTGATAATTTGCTACAGTTTTATTGCCTCTATTCTGATGTGTGTGGTGAGATGTGCATATCCAAGTAAGATAAACTGTGGCCTTCACTTGGTATTTAACCTGTCAATCAGTCGCTATCTCCCAGTGAATTAGTGCCAGATGAAGGAAAAAAAATCAGTTTTCCTGACTTCAGTAGAAAAATTCAGGAGTGTGCATCACTTTTGGACTCACCTTTTTTCTGAAGATCATATTTTTTACCTACATGGTTTGATCTTGTGGTCCAAATTAGGGCTTTTAGTACCTCATGAATATTTAAACTTCAGTTACCAAAATTTTATCTCTCTCAATACCAAATTATTTTCTGTGGTATATGTATTCTTAGCATGTACTCCACTCACTTTGAAGTAGAGTTCATCCCAGATTCTCTAGTTTACTTTAGATGGTCACTTACAATCTAAATTATCTGAAGGCATTATGTTCCAAAGATAATTCCTCTAGCTAAGGCCTACCAGTGAGATCAGGTAGGTGTGAATATTGGAGCTTTAAAGTTCCAGGACATCAACTTCAAAGGGGCAAACCACACAAGACCAAAAGGAGACATGAGTTCCACCTTCAAGCACGAAGTTCCTAAGAATTAACATAATGTTCCTTCTAAAGAGCATTTTCTCTCTATTCTTCAGGCTTTAGATTCTTGCAATGTGGGACTAAACTACTTCCATCTGTTAAACTAAACTACTGTGTGAAGTAATTGCTATGCTTAATAGCCCCCCCAAATCAATATTTTATTTCCCCAGTGTAACAAAAGAAAGGAAAAAAAAAAATCCTCAAAGTCACTAATGCTAATGTTAATTATCTCACACAAGAAGCATATTTTATCCACTTGCTTTATTCTCAGTTGGGTAATAGAAACCTTATAGTTTAGGAGGTCCAGCTTAGCAATTTCCTTAAAGGGTTTTAGGCAGAAATTTCTCTGTAAAAATAACCTCTCAACAAAGTATCTGTGAACTTGGCATTTGCAGTGTTACATTGTGGCCCTCCCACAGAGCCATGTGATACCTAGTTGTCTCCATGGAGCTCCGCTGTGAAGATCAGGGAAAAACACCCACCCAAAGGCGTGCAGACCCCTTCTAAAGCTGGCACATTTGCTGCATGCAGCCATGGGTCTGTCTGCTTCCCTCTGTTCCTCTGAGAAACAACAGCAGCTTATGCAATTCATGAGCAGGCTTCAGGCTTCTTTCCATGAAGAGGCTTCCTACTGTCTAGACATGTATTATTAATGATAAACCCAATTTTATATAGTGTTTTCTGAAGCAGCTATACCAGCATTTTGCATCATAACTATTGGGCATTATTTCAGAGCCGGCATATTGAAGTGATGGTGTTAAAAGACAGTGTAGGCTGATCTAGTGTTTCTATGAAAAAAAGAATGATCTGATCTGATCCTTGAATTTTCAAATGAGACTGGCATCCTTAGATGTGGAGAAAATTTTCCAGTTTGGTACTGATGCTTAATTTCAGCTTTGATCAAGGTTTTGTAAGAAAAGACTTGCCCATGAAACAAGAATAAGTGATAGGCTGATAATTATAGCAATGGTAGAATGTACTGTTGTAACATCTTTATAGCAACATTAGTGAAATACCCCCTACAGTAAATTGCATTTTTCATAAATACCAAACATTTGGGGATAATTACTGCAAAGCCTGAAGGCTTGCTTCTTTGTGAATGGAACCAACAGTGAGAAACAGAAATGGAACAGCCAGGCCTTGCTTGAGTCTCAAATGCATTAATTATAGCTTGTTCTTAAAAAACCCTTTAAAAGGCTTTTTTACCCTTTATGAACTCAAAACACCATTAAACAATCACTGCTTTTCTTCTTGTTTGAACAATATGCTCCTCTCAGCTCTACATTTCATAATAAAGTTTAAAATTTCTGAGCTGAGACACTTTCTAAATGAGCCATCTTTCTTGACTGAGAAGATGAGTCAAGTAAAGCTTGCCAAGTACCAGAGTGCTGACTTTGTTAATATAGCCGAATATGTCTGTTTTCATGACTTACCTTTTAAAAGAGCAATTGAACAATCTTTGTAGGAACTGACAGCTTGTATACAAATCTTCCCCTCAAAAACATTCCCTCTTTCAAATGTGTATGATTTTAAGCCTGTATTTTTGTACTTTCCTTATTTCTAAAGTCCTTTTTGAGGTCTTTGTTTATCTCTTAATTTCATCAGTTATTCTTTCTATCTAATGATGCTGTCATATATTTTATCATCATTTTAGTAATTTCTTACCTGTTGATACTGGCTTGGTATTCACTGAAAATGTCCCTATGAAAGATAATTCTTTCAATATGAATCACTACCTTGGACATAAGCACCTGTAGGTATGATTGATTATTCTTACAAAAATAGTTTGTTTTCCTATAAGTTATCTGTTATTGGACATACTGTCTTCCAGAATTGATAATTACAAAGAAAATGTCACATTCCCCTTATGGAAAGAGTGGAGGCTAACTTGTCCTAGGTATCAATTGCAGCATTTCTTTAGCCTCATTTTTGCAGTTGCCTTACTTTGATTCCCTGTTTTTATTGACTATTTTGTTTTAGAATGATTTCCCCAAATTCAGGCTTTGAAATACACAAATGAATGAGTTAATAATTTTTGTTTTATCATTAATGTGGAATTCAGGTTTCAGTTCAGATACCTATGTACTCAGGTGTCTATATACAACATAGGCACCTATGTTATCTCTCCAGTCAGTGGATCTCAGTTAATTTACCTTGATATACTCATCTAATTAATTTGAGATGCCCTGTAGGAGTTCACCTGGGTTCTAGCCAATTCTAAAGCAGTCTACAAGTTATGTAGGTCTATGCAGATGTCTGTCATACTCAAGGGTGCCTCAAGGGTGACCTGGATGAGGGGATGGAGTGCATCTTCGGCAAGTTTGCTGATGATACGTAACTGGGAGGATTGGCTCATACACCTGAAGGCTGTTCAGCCATTCAGAGAGATCTAGACAGACTGGAGAACTGGGCAATGATGAACCTAATGAGGTTCAACAAGAATAAATGTAGAGTCCTGCACCTGGGGAGAAAAGCACCATGCAGCAGTATAGATCATGGGTTGACCTGCTAGGAAGCAGCCCCATGGAGAAGGAACTTGGGGTCCTTCCAGACAACAAGTTATCCATGGGACAGCAATGTGCTCTTGTAGCCAAGAGAACCAATAGTATCTTGGGATGCATTAAGAACAGTGTGGCCAGCAGGTCAAGAGAGGTTCTCCTCAGCCTCTTCTCTGCCCTTGTAAGACCACATCTGGAGTATTGTGTCCAGTTCTGGGTTCCCCAGTTCAAGAGGGATAGGGATATGCTGGAAAGAGTCCAACAAAGAGCTACAAGGATGATTAAGAGACTGGAACATCTGTCATATGAGGAAAGGTTAAGAGACTTGGGAATGTTTAGTCTTGAGAAGACTAAAAGGGGACCTTATTAAAGTCTACAGACACCTGAGGTGTGGATATCACTGTGTTTGTCCAGATGAAAAAAACCCAATGAGTCAACACATTAAGTGAAGTCTAAAAGGTAAGCCAGTTGATCAATCACTAGGAGCTTGATTCAATCTCTACCTAATACTGTTACAACTTGCTATAGTACATCTATCTACATGAATCTGGCAGATATCATAGGGGACATAAAGGAGATACATGCATTTCTGTATTAGCAATTACAGAATGGCTAAAACGGCAATACACAGCAAATTTCATATATGGAAGAATTATTTTAAGTGTTGTCACTTAAGATATTGATGCCCAGAAATCCAAAAAGTGTAGAGTTGGCAATATTCAACTAATAAAATAAATAACTTATTTATTAACATTGGCAATTGTGGATTGAAGTAATGAAAATTGTTGTGACAGTTGAGTACTTAAGAAAATCAGGTAAAGACAACAAACCACATCACATAAAGGTTTTGAACTGCAAAAAGTGACCTGATACCTTATAATTGATATGCAATTTGAAGTACAGAAGCATGTCTTGGGTACCTAAGTTCCATCAAAACAGAAGGAATTAAGTAATACAGCAAGGTGAAAAATAATCAATTTGTTGAAATTACAATATGAAGGAAGTTTTATGACACTGGCTAATACAGAAATGTTGGGTACAAATGGGATCAAAAATGTCATACTGGAGGTACATCTAGGCGCAGAGAAAAAAGTTGATGTTTGAAGGTGTACAAACCTGAACCACTAGCAGTCTCATCCTTTCTTTCAGAGATCTGAAAGTCTGGCTTTTTCAAAATACAGATGAAAGATGAGCTTTATTTTAGTAAAGTAGTGTGATTATTACAACACACTCTTTTCCTTTCTACTTTACACACAGATGTGGACTTAATTTCCTCCTTTGCTTGAAAGAACTCAAATATATTACTTCAATTTCTAGTTGCATGTTGTGAAAAATGCAGTAAAGGAATGGGAAAAGGAAAAGGGTGGTGTAGTCTATTTTTTTCCATGCATTGGACAGAAAGAAAAGTCAAGAATAATTTTACTGGAATTGAAAGCATGAAGCACATTACCCAGGTATTTCACTTCGACCAGAGAACATTTATAGGAAAAGAATAGCTTAAAAATATAGTGAATAGAATTAATATTAACTTCCTCAGTATTCTGAATACTCAAAGTTTCTCATGATTAAGACATTTCATCTGAATAAATGTAATATCATTATTATTTGCACTGGATAGTATACTGAGATGTAGTTTGTATGGTGTACTGTCAAGGAACTAAAGCAACAAAACACAAACCAGAAATACTAATACACTTGCCACAGATGAATGGGGCAGAAGACACTTAGTGTAATTGGGATGCAATACTGGTACCATTCTGAATGCCTTAGCATTATTTCCCATTGACAGGTTGCTGTTAGTTCACTGATTTATTTATATTTTTGTTTTCTAAAGTACTACTGAGGTCTTCTTTAGAGACAAAAAGGTCTAACCAGAAAAAAAATAGCGCCACAAACTGTACTATCTATAAAGACCACAGTCAATAAAAACTGATTTTTATATGTGACTGCCCATGTTTTTGTAGAATGAGAAAGTTTAAGATAAAATTATAAGATACTTATCTAAAATCAATTGAGTGTGCTTTTCATGTCTAAGTGCCGAGTTTGTTATTAAGGAACAAGAAAGTAATCAATACAGTGGTACTATTCTAAAGGGAGAATGCAGAAAACAATAATTTTTCATATTAAGTTGATGCCAATTCCAAGATTCTGTCAAAGCTACTGTCAGTCCTTGCTGTCATCACATAATAAACTATCTCACTTCAGTGTAGACATGATTCTACACTTTACTGGCTATTCAAACTGAATGGCAATCAGATTGAGCTCTTAGGTTTACCATGTTAAGGTATGATGCAACTCCCACTGACTTAAAGCAACTTTGTATCAAGACTTGTCAATATAGTGATGCATCTCAGGTTATCTTATATATTTGTGATTAAAAAGAAATCTGCTTCTCCTCTTACTATGTAACCAGTGTTAATATGGAAAGGAAAAATATGCAGCGGCACAGCTTCTGCTTACCACATGGCACAGACTGCATGCCGTGCAGTAAAACAGAGGGTAAGGATGGGAAAGGGGAAGATATCAATGGGAGCTACTTCTTTCTGCAATTTAAGAAGAAAATATGAACAAGACACATTCTTATTTGCTATGAAGTGTTTTGTCTCATTTATGTCTGCAGTGTGGAATTAGAATCATAGAAACATAGAATGGTTAAGCTTGGAAGGGACCTTAAATAACATCAGGATCCAACCTCCCTGCTATGAGCAGGGAGACTTCACACTAGACAAGGCTGCACAAAGCATCATCAAACCTGGCCTTGAACACCTTCAGGGAGATGGCATCCACAACCTTCCTAGGAAACCTATTCCAGTGTCTTACTACCCTCATGGTGAAGAATTTCTTCCTAATATCTAACCTAAATCTCCCCTCTTTCAGTTTAAATCCATTACCCTTGTCCTACCACTTCACACCCTGCTAAAAAGGTTCTCCCCATCTTGCCTGTAGTCCCCCTTCAGGTACTGGAAAGTCCGCTATAAGGTTTACCTGGATCCTTCTTTTCTCCAGGCTGAACAGCCCCAGCTCTCTCAGCCTGTCTTTGGAGCTGAGGTGCTCCAGCCGTTTGATCATCTTTGCAGCCCTCCTCTGGACCCTTTCCAACAGATCCATGTCTTCAACTTATAGTAGCTAAGTATTATCTTGTAATAACTAATTCTGATCTTCATTTACACCACTAACTGCATGGCTGTGAAGGTAGGCCTGATTTACAAGCGTATTCGTGAGATCAGAACCAGAGCCGTAGTTTTTACAACTACACTATCAGAGCAGAGAAGTAAAACAAGCACTATTTCTCCTACAAGCTATTTTTACGGTTCTCAAATCTGTATATGCTGAGTGTCTCATATATATTAATAAATTTATCCTCACAAAGTTCATTTGAGAAAAGGGAATATTTGTAGGATTTTGAACAATTGCTGCTGTGGAAAAGAATCAGGTGCATTAAATGTCGAGCATCAATAATTTTATTCCCAGTAATACTAAAAGTTCATAGTCCAGAGAAACAAGAAATGAAAGGCTAAATTCAATAATGGTCTCTCAATGTCAGTTCTGTGCTGTGTGAGCCACTGCCACACAGAAAGTTATTTGCAGATTTTTAGAGCAGCCATTCTTACCCTTTTTCAAGTTAACCTTCAGAATAACTATCTTCTCATCAGCTACATGCCCCATCTCTCTGCCGCTTTAGCAAGGACTCTGTCTTCATTCCATTCTCATTTAGCAGGGCACAGTCCTTTGGCAGGAAATCAGTGGAATAAATGGAACCATGTTAGTGCATCCACTGAGACAATTTAGCTAATCCTATTTTTTCCAACCCCCTGGACAGAAAAAAATGCTATGGAGTGCATTGGCCTGTATCTTGAACTGAGCTACCTGTTTTTTGTGCTCTGACACAACAGAAGAGATGCCACCAGTTATATTCAGCATGGTGAAGCAATTAAGAGAGCTGATGTACCATAGAAGTGATGCAGGCTGCGATAGTCAGTTTTGGGAGAAATGGTGCCTCATGTTGCAGATATATTGAGAATCCGCATTGCAAGAAGGAATAAAGGGCAAAGGATGAGTCAGTCAGAGCCACAAGGAAATTGAGAAGGACAATCTGATGGCAAATTCCAATACACAATGAGCAGCCTTTCCATGGATTACAATTTTCTTAATTATCGTGTTCAGGGAGGATGGAGACACTTCTGACTGTGCTTACGACTGGGTCTTCTTCCTCTACATTTGATGTTTTACCTAATTGTATTCTTTCAAAGTTAGTAAAGACCAAAATGGTTAATTGTCTGTATGAAAAGTGAATCCTAACTCAGTTGAAAATATATTAACAACTCTGGTGCCTGAACTGGAGAACAAGTTACAACTGATTACTGTAGGTTTAACTTTGATATTTTAATTTAGATACTTGAAAGGCCTTGTATGAAAATTTTCACCAATTTTTGGTCAATATTTATTAAGTCATTGCAGACTGGACAAAAGTTGATATCTCCATGGAAGATGGTAATTGCTTCCATATTAAATTATTGCCCCACGGCAGACGTTTTTTATTTAGCTCAGTCATCCGCACATAAGTATCTCATACCAATTGGCATGCCCTTAATAGTCCAAGATATCATGCCCATTAGGCTGGCAGCCATAGTAGATGTTTAAGAGAGATATGTGCTCTTCTGCAGTATCAGTAGAAATACAGCAGAAGTATCCTAGTGCATCTCAAGTTGCACTATTATCCTGTGTCTGTACAACTGGACTGAGTTTCTTATTTCTCCATTTACTTACACACTGGGAAGCACAACTGTAGGCCACCCACTAAGATGTCTACCCTTCACTGCAAAGAAACAGAGTTTTTTAGGGAAGACAAAAATCTGCTTGGTCAGATTTATATAGCTCCAGGTTTTCCTACACAATCTTGTTTCTTGTTTTCAATACAGGCTGGTGCTAGTTACAGTCACATCATGTGCTGGGTCAATCAAGCAGAAAGACCACAGTAAACATCCCTTGTAATGTTTATAGAGATGGGCCTACAGCTGGCAAAGTGTATTCTTTATGTGTCAGTAATGACCATGGCTATATCAATGTGTGTTCTAGCTATCTAGAATGAGTAGATGAATCATGTGACAGGAAGAGGCATAGGTTGTTGTGACTATATGCGTTGTCTGTCTGTGAGAGACACAAGGCTGAATTAGTGTGTCTGAACACCTGTGTACAGCTACCTAGCAGCTGTGTTTTATGTTAGGAAGCCAGCCAGGGAGCTTACAAAGGAATGACAAAAGAGTAAAGAAAAAACAGAAATGAGAACTTAAAAGTCTAATGGGTCTGGAATTTGACTTTGAGGCTGACAAATCACTCTCAGCATAAACTTAACAAATTCCTCAGTTAGTTCAAATAACATTTAAATGGTTGTTCATATTCCTAGTCAATGTCCTTTGATTCCACACTTCTACCTAAAATCATCCAGTTTATAAGAAAGCTCCACAAAGAGTAACCAGTGGGTTATAAGGGTAACGAATCATAAGCTAGCAATGGAGATAAGTTCATACAGAAAGATATTTAGATTTTATCTGTGCTTCACAATCTTCAAGAGTTCCTATCCAATTTAATAACTAATAAGCCATGGGGAACCTATAGATACTATAGAATCACAGAATCATAAAGGTTGGAAAAGACCTGCAAGATGATCAAGTCCAACCATCAGCCGTATACCCCATGACCACTAACCATCTCCGGAAGCACCACATCTACCTATTTTTTTAACAACTTGAAGGATGGTGCCTCCAGCACCTCCCTGGACAGCCTGTTCCAATGCCTCACTACTCTTTCTGTGAAGAATTTTTTCCTAATATCCAATCTGAACCTCACCTGACACAATTTGACCCCATTTCCTCTTGTCCTATCAGTAGTCACTAGGGAGAAGAGGCCAACACAAACCTCGCTACAACCTCCTTTCAGGTAGTTGTAGGGAGCAATGAAGTCTTCCCTCATCCTCCTCTTCTCCAGGCTTAATAGCCCCAGCTCCCTGAGCCTCTCATCATAAAACCTGTTCTCCAGACCTTTAATCAGCTTAGTTGCCCATCTCTGCACCCTCACCAGCACCTCAATGTTCTTCTTATACTGTGGCACCCAAAACTGCACACAGTGCTTGAGGTGCAGCCTCACCGAGGCTGAGTAGAGGGGCAGGATCACCTCCCTGGTCCTGCTGTGGGCCTTCTTGGCCACCTGGGCACACTGCTGGCTCACGTTCAGCCAGCTGTCAATGTGCAGCCCCAGGTCCCTCTCTGCTGGGCAGCTCTCCAGCCACTCCTTCCCAAGCCTGTAGTACTGCTGGGGGTTGTTGTGGCCAAAGTGCAGGACCCAACATGTGTCCTTACTGAAACTCATGCCATTGGCCTTGGCCCAGCTGTCAGTCCTGTCCAGATCCCTCTGCAGAGCCTCCCTACCCTCAAGCAGATTGACACTCCTACCCAACTTGGTGTCATCTGCCCACTTAATGAGGGTGCACTCTATCCCCTCATCCAAGGCATGAAAAAAGATGTCTATTCTGCTCCCTTGTCCCTGAGGGCAGTTTCCCAGGGAATCCTATTGACTAATTCCTTGAACAGCTGAAATTTTGCTTTCCTAAAATTTTGGGTTCCTGGCTTTACTCTTTGCCTGATCCATATTCCTCAGGACTTTGGACTTCACCAGTGTGTGATGTGCTGGTTTTGGCTGCTGTAGAGTTAATTTTCTTTGCAGTAGTTAGTATGGGATTATGTTTTGAATTTGATCTGAAAACAGTGTTGTTAACACAGATGTTTTTGCTATTGTTAAGAAGTGCTTACACAGATTCAAGGCCTTTTCTGCTTCTCACACCACCCCCCCAGCAGAAGAAGCTGGGAGGGGACACAGCCAGGACAACTGACTCCAAATGACCAAGGGCTCATTCAATACAATATGACCTGGGGGAAGGAAAAGGAAGGATGGGTCATTCAGACTGATGTGTTTGTCTTCCCAAGTAACCATTAGGTGTGATGAAGCTCTGCTTTCCTGAAGATAACTGAGCACCTGCCTGCCAATGGGAAGTAGTGAGCAAATTCCTTATTTTGCTTTGGTTGTGTGCACAGCTTTTGCTTTACCTGTTAAACTGTCTTTATTTCAACCCACAAGTTTTCTCACTTCTACTCTTCCAGTCCTCTCCCCAAGCCCACCAGAGAGGAGTGAGCAAGTGGCTGCATGGGGTTTAGCTGTCAGCTGGGTTTAAAGCACAGTAACGATCACTGCAGCTCAGGTTGCCTCCAACCTTGATGACACCGATTAGCTTACTTATGGTAGACACCCACCGTTGCTTTGTTTGCTTCAACATTTAATAATTATCTTGGACTTCTCATTTAATGAGCAACCAAATCCAACTGCATCCTATTAGCATTTTTAAGTATTTTGTGTATGAATGTTTATCACTGAGTATCTCTTAAGAACTGCAGTAAGAACAATATTTTAAATTATTAAAAAATTAACTTCTAATTAATCGCATTTGTGTATCATATTATATGGATCTAGGAAAAAAACAAAACAAAGCATCCTTACATCACTCATCTTCTGAACTGATCTTCTGGCATGTGTTCACAATTTTTTTTCCAAGATAAAAGATGATTCACAGTTGTCATTTGATGCAAGAGTTTCAGAGTTTTAAATGCATTGTCTACAAAGGAGGACTCTCTGTTGTCATTTTCAAGAATAACATGTATTTTTTTTTATGTAACTTAACCTAGCCAATTACTAGTGTCTGTGATTCTGAACAATTCTCTGATTGCTTTCCTGTTAAAATAGCTGTCAGTCAGACATGATCAGAATAGTTTTATCCAGAGCATTGTAGACCATTATATCTCATTATCTACAAGAAGACAGTTGGATTGAAAATTAAGTCAGATTGCTTTTGTCTGAATTGTCAGAATTACTGTCCTTTTGAAGATTTTATCTTTGTGTTTCTACCTTCAAAAACAAGTGCCTGAATTACCTCTTTTTTTTAGTCATGTGGTCAGTAATTTAAAAGTTTTAAAGGACAGTATGGCAATTAAGTTCCTGACATTAACTTCTACAAATGCTCAAGCAATTCCTGAACTGGTTTTCAAAAAATCAAACCATAGTTTATGAACTGTGTATTTTATTCTACTGCAAATCAAAGACAATAAAAGTTGTGTTGAGAGTTTGTTTATAAGGTGCATTTACTTTGAAATAAACCAAATTCACTAATTAATTTATGCTTACTTTTGTATATAAGTAATTTTATTTTTCTGAGTCTATAAATTGGATATAAAAGCTCTTGATTTAGTTTTCTCTTTATTACTAAGGTTACCTGTGCTTCAAATTATATATACATTGATTTTTTAGCAAAACTTGTTAACATTTGGAACTTTTTTAAAAAAAGTATAAACAAAATAAAAACAATACTTCATTGTTTGCATATATAAAAAGGATACAGAAATATAAATAGAAGTTTGTAATGGGCAAAATTTAAAAAAAGTTCAAGAGCTTGATTTATAATTCACATATACAAAGAAATTCGCTGAGCTATCTGAGCTGTCTAAATCCCTGAGGTCTGCAAAAATAGGTTTGGAAAACTAATGAAAACATACTTTTCTCCTGGTGCCAGCTGGTTTTGGAAGTAGTTAAAGTAGCTTTTCTTATCTTATTTAAGCACCAGTTCTCCTGGACAGATTAAAATGTGTAGAGGAAAGCAAAAATGATTAGTAACAACAACAAACTAAATGTTATGGAGCTTATAAAAAGATTTGGTTTGAGTCCAAGGCTTTTGTTATCTTTTAGTCTTTGATTATCCAGCCACAGCCATGTACATCCCCTCTAGGCATATCTATAATTATTTAAAATATATGAGAATATCCAGCAACTCTTGTTAGTTTGATGTCAGTGACAGTTTGCCATTGACTTCAATGCAGGCAGATTGAATCATTACATACTAATGTAATTTCATATACATCTTTTAAAATTTGTGAACTTTCAAGAATGATCTAATCCTGCAAACATATCAAGGTTCCAATGCTCAGATACTATTGCATATAAAATGTAAGTCTATGATGTATTCCCTGCTAAAACACTTAAGAAATGTATGTGATCCTTTTCACTGCTCCTCTGATTTCCTGTGTAAAAAGAGAGAGTTTCACTGAGTATGAGATTTATTTCATTTAATGTTAAGCATCTTATTCTTGGTAGCTGCTTAGTAAATGGTAGGGTACAGGGACTTCCAAAGCTGATTTCCTCCTTCTTCAGTTAACTAAAATAGTGAGGACAAAAATAACCATATTGAGCTGTTTGCATTTCTCCATTGAAAACTGACCAAGTTAAGCTTTGGTTGAAATGAATCCCAGTTTTACTTTCTCTGTGTCTCGATGCACTTTTAGTTAAGGTGCAGACAGTGCCCTTTTTTTCCGAAGTTCCTGCAGCAAATTTTAAAGCTCTTTAGGATTCTAGCTGTACCACAGCAGCTGCCATCTAATAGTTACCATTACTGCTGGTGATTCATTCTAGCTTTTGAATTACACAGCTTTCCTACATATTTTAAAATATAAATGTTTGATACATTAACACATAAAATTTTAAGCAGCTATTGTGAACCATGGTACTAGGAAAGAGAATAAATGCTGAGGGTAACAGCTAAGAGATCTGCTCTGTGTGCTGAATTCAGCAAGATTACATATCCTATTAGTGCCATTTTCTTAGAGATCCTTAGGGTTCAAAGAGTATCCACATTTATTTTGTAAGTTTGACAAGCTGTCACTATTAACTTGCACCCTGTCATATATCACTCTATTCTCTCTAATGGAAGTATTTCACATTTATTGCCATTCTTTTCTTTTTCCTTTTTCTTCTGAATATGTTACAATTTTAACTTCATGTAAAACTGCTTTAAACAGTTTCAACAATCCATGCAAGTACAAGTAAATTAAATCTTTCTTAAGTCAGTTACTTTCCTCTCTCTGTCCTATTTGCAATACTACCAGTAAATGTAGCCCACACCATAAAGATATCTTTTATCTGAAAAAAAATCTGTAATCCCCCCAGTCTAATAAGTTTTCCTTTAAAATAATAGATAAGAGGGCAATTTGTTGTGTACTGAATATTTGTTGAAGCAGTTCACAGGACAAGGCTGCAAACAGGAAGCTTTTGGGCACTTCCATGTCACAATCTAATTTGTATTGTGTGCATTGAAACATTTAAATTTTTACAAGGCACTAATCTATTTTAGTTATTTAAATTAGTCACATGTCAGGTAGTATGTAAAATGGTTGTTTGCTGCATAAAATTTAAGTTTTTAAAACTAAAACCACTTGCTTTCAATTTTTTTTATTTTTTTTTATTTTTTTTTTTTACGAGAGTCTCTTGACTTTATTTTAAATGTTGCCAAGCTTTCCCCTGTCTACATTTTCTTATGCAGAAACTTTTACTTTATTCAGTGACATTTTTGTAAAGGCTTATAAGCAATATTAGAAATTTTAGTCACAATGGTAAGAATCATCGATAAGGAGAAAGTACTTACCCGGTTAAAGAAAGCTTCCACTTTTAACTCCCATTTAATTATTTTAAAACTCCCATTTAATTTTTTTTAAACTGCCTTGATCAGTTAAAACTGACCAATTACCTTAATCCTCTGAATTTTCAAAGATCTTTCATAAAAACCTTATATTGTTATTAAATTTTGCTTTTCTAGAACCTTGGAGGTTAGTGTTACAACCAGGCAGAGAGAAGAAAGGTTAAATGAAACATTTAATTTTTATGTTATTCAGAAATTCCTGGACACTTTCTTCCAGAAAGATCATATGTATTTTATGTATGATCAGATGTATTTTAACCTTTTTTTGTTTAAGTATAACAAGGGGATTCATAGTGTTTTAATGTGTGGCTGGTGAACAGTAATGATGCTCTAGACTAGTCAACTAGTTCAGAAGTCTGCTTTCAGAGTCTATCGTGTGGAGTAGTACCAAACAAGTATCACACTTATCATCATGATGCCTTAATATGTTTAGGCCAATGTCAGGGCTCTGAGTGCATTAATAAGCCTTAATGGATTTGACCAGCCTCACCTTAGGCTTCCAGCCACATCTGTGGGGCAAAGGCTCCTGATTCTAAGTTTCTCCTTGGGCCATAAGCCACTTTCTGAGCTATGTTGGAAGACTGTTGGTCTTCTGTTCAGCCACAGCCATTTCCATGCCTGGCCATGGAGCCCCATCACCAGAACCACAATCTGTGGAGTGATGTCCTAGCCAGATCTTACTCTGGTGCCGTCATGCAGGCAGTATATTAGATGAAATATGCATTACTGCTGTACTAAACTATAGTTGTATGTATGTAATTACTATTGAACTATTGAAACAGGGATGTAGGTATACCTTCAGACAATAAAGCAAATTGCTTTCTAGGAGTAGCATGTCTAAATTAAAAGTTTTTGCTAATCTGCCTGAAAAATAATACACTTGCTTCTTTGGTCTAAATGTACCTGAAATTCAATACTGTGGTGAATCTAAAACCTGTATAAATCCCCAAAAAGTGAATGGCTGAAGATGTAAAGTATTTATAACTTTATTTCACACATGAATAGCTATATAATTAAATAAATCTTCTTCATATTCAGGAAAATATCATAAAACACTTTGCAGAGGTAGTTAATTTTCAAAATGTAAAATAAATAAGTAAATAAATAAAAGATTGCTGTCAGCTTCCATCATTAAGTACTCAGATTGGTAAATAAATGCATTTTGTAGTTGATGTTGGAAAATATTTTTTTTTCCCCTTTCTTTTTTTCTTAACTTCTTTTATATATAATTCTTCATATATAGTTGTCACAGTTTGATTCAGGATCAGCAACTAAACCAGTAACAACAATGCTCTTAATCCCCTCGCACCCAGGCAGGGAAGGAGAGAGAGAAAAAGAGACTTTGATGGATTGAAAACTAAACTACACAGCTTTAATTAAAAACTAATGATATAAGAAAATACATACAATTATATACAAACATGTTCAGATATGCGCAAAACCCCTACTGCCTCCCCCCACCCCCAGCAACTCCCACAGCACTCTCCTTAGCTGCAAACAGTCCCAAAAAGTCCCGGAGCTGCCAGAGAAAGCACAGAGTGATGAGGGTCAGGAGAGCTTGAGCCTGGGGGGCAACGGTGATGGATGGATGGAGTCCTCCCTGGATACCGGCCATGGATGGAAGAGAAGGGAAGAAGAAACAGGAAGGAAGTTGTCTTCTGTGATCTCTGACCTTCCTCTGAGCTTATGTAGATATATGGAAGGGAATATCTCTGGCCAGTTTTGCTGTCTGTCTAACTCAGCCTCCTACGGGGGGGGTCATAGTGTCTGAGCTGGCAGGGTGAAGATATGACCTTGGAGTCCCAGCAATAGCATAAACATTCTGGTGTTATCAGTCCCAGCTCATTAGACAGTACGGTAAAATTGTGTTAAAAATTGATGCATTGGTATTGTTTTATTTTATTCTGAGCTACTGGAGGGTTCTGACATGTCAAAAAAGAAATTAATATTTTACCAGATCCCAAGAGACACAGCCAAGATGAAAATGTTTATCATTACAGAGGAACTGCTAATTCAAAATATTGTTTTTATTTAAATGCTAATGCATACTTATATAAGAATCCCTCAAAACTCTTTCTTTCCATTCTCAAGCAGTAACAATATATAGTATATTCTGAGCACTCTTTTTGGAGGAGAAAAAAGTAGCTTTTCAACTGCTCTTACTTCCCCATGTTCCACCCCATCTTTCTGTAAAATAAGAAAGAAGTCCATGTATTGAGGTTAGTATTTTCTTATCTTCACTTATGTCATGTCACATCTAAAGTAAAAAAACATACTTATTTTTGGCAGATGGTTCTAGACTAAAAGTGCAGGAATAGAATAGTTCTGGAAAAAAAAAAAATCATAGAGATGAAAAAAAAAATAAATCAGAGCATGACAGTTGTGGCTTAGACAGACATACTTGGAAAGTGTCTGAAGTAGGATGTTATAAAAAGTAAAGATTATGGCTTTTGTCAACTTACTTAGGAAAGGTGTTCTGTTAATAAATATTAGAGCTGATGGGACAAAAGAGGTAGCCAGGGCCCCTGTACCATGCAAAGGATAACAGATAAGTGGAGAAGGGGAGAATTCCTTCAGTCCTTTGCAGTAAATTTGAAACTCTGTTATTGACCAGGTGAGTGATAAATTGACACTGAAAAGTTGCTAATGCAGTAAAAATTAAAAAAAATCTTTAAATTGAAAGACATTATTCAATCAGAACAGAAGGTAATACACTGCATATAGGCAGTATAATTGTGGCATAGCTGAATGCCTGTGTAGCATGATTAGCTACATTTACGAAGCCATCAAAGAATCCCCGCTATTCACTCAAGTTAACATTAGGAAAGAGCAAGTGATGTGTCCAGACAGCTGCTTTGATAGTCTTACAGTGTTAAGGAGAAACTTTTTAAAGAAATAGTATTAATACATCATCGTTCAAGATCCATTTTTGACCAAAGTATATGGTAAGTATTTCCAGCATATTAGTGAAAAAGCAATGCTGAAAACCCAACCTTCATCACTAAAAGCTAGTGCTAGCAATCTGAATCTGAAGGAGCTGCTAGTGGTTTCGTTATCTCTGTGCAACTATTTGTGGTTTAGAACTCAATTAAAATATAGATTTGTCAACATTAACCATTTCCTTGGTAATGTTAAAAATGTATGTCTTAGCAAAAAACTAACCAAACAAATAAATCCTTTCCCAACAAAACAGTACCTTTAACCCTCATGTGTTACTGTATTACAGTGATTAAAACTACGTTGTGATGGAGCCAAATTCTGGGACTCCTATTTTAAGGATGGAAAAAGAATAGAAATTGAAACCTAGGAAATACTGGTTAGATATTAAAAAAATAATAATGAGGATGCTCAAATACTGCAACAGTATCTTAGAGAGATTGTAGCATGTCTGTCCTTAAAGGTGTTCAAAAGTCAATTACCACAGGCCTGAGAACCTGATGTAATTAGATGTGCTTCGAGTTGGGAGTGGGCTAGGCAGCCTCCAGAATTTTTTTCCAACCCAAATTATTCTATGAATTTATGATTCTGAGAATGATGTAATTTCTGGTCAAAGCTAGTGTCCTGATTTAAATATTAAAGCTGAATCCCAAAAACCAGAGAACGCGGGTAACCAAAGGAACCAGGCAGGGAGAAAGGAGCAGCAAGGGAGAGGGGCCCGGCTTTTATAGATTGTGACAGGAAGTGGGCGGGAATACTGACCCTTCCAGTATTTCAGGGTCCTAAGGACTCTCTCTCTATATATATATATAGGTGTCCAACACCGGGGAAGGGTCTTCCAAACCATAACAGGGAGGATTAATACCAGTAGAGTGTTCAGGACTACCACCTTGAATACCTGTACAAAAGTCTCTTTGTCTGATTTTTGTTTTAAAGTTTGCTCTGCAGTTCCTTACATCTTTATGTTGTCTCGTACTACAATCTAGTTTTAAAAATATACCATTTTTTAAGTAACAAAAGATGGGAACTTTTTCTAAACTTGAACATGAGTGTTATGAAATTATCATTTCCTGCTCGTATCTGTTTCTTTACTTTTTAGGAAATGTTGATAAGAGTGAAAAGCAATACATTTCCGAGGGACAGAAGTCCCAAAGATTGAGGTAATTTTTGCAAAGCTACTTGAAGTAAAGTCAGTTTCATAGAGTATATTGAAGTAATCAAATTCTACAGTTTCTCACCCTTCTTATTTGTTTGATATACATTTATTATCCTTCCGTTTTCCCCATATGTTTAAATTTTATACAATTTTTGTTGTTTTTCTGCACTTACTGCTTTTCTTTACCCTGGCTTCAACCCTCTTCTAATACCTTTCTTCCTTATCAGATGGTCAGTCTGGAATTCTGTCTTTCTCAACCCTTCAAACTTTTAGCCAGCTTTCAATTTAACTTGTTTTTTACCTTCACATTAAATGTAATGATTCTGTAAAGCTGGATATTTCTGAACATCATAGGTTGTCTCTCCATGGCCAGATGTTTCTCAGAATTTGTTCACTGTGAGGAACTTCTCTTTTACACCTAAAGTAAATATTAACAACTCTGTGAAGCAAAATAAGGTCTAGTAGGAAATATAACTAACCTAGTTTTCTTGATTTTTCAGGTACCCAGAATACATTTTTTTACATAAAGTTCTATTTGCTAAAAGTTCTGTTTATCCTCAATGGATGCAAAAAAGACATTGGAGTTATTAGTTACCCCTGAGTTCACTTTAAAATACAAATGCTTTTAAAAATAACAAAAAATAAGTTTTCAGCTGTATAATAGAATACAAAGTTGATCTATTGATTATAACATTGGAGATAAGCTTAAAAAGAAATCAGAAAATACAGTCTTAATCCAGTAAAATCAGAACATGCCACTGAGTCTTAAAACTAATCCCTTTACTACTTGTCACTGTAGAATGCTCTGAGATAGGTCAACTTCAACAGCTACTGAACTGCGTCTTGTCGTGACTGTACCATTTTCCAAAGAGAAATTAGTTGCACTATATGTATTGTGATCTCTCTTACTGCTTTTACCACAGACAGCATGAATTGTCATAGGAAAATTTTCACTTCAAGAAAGTTCATAACCTGTTATTTTTAAGAGTAGGTATAATGTATCCACCATGTTATATTTTCACAAGCTGGATTACTATGTTGCATTTCCACATATGTAGTCTATTAATAGTACATATGACCAGATTTTATTCTGAAGTGACTCCTCAGTCATCGCTACTCATTATCAGTTTGCCAGTTCAATCTGTATGCAGTTTACAGATTCTTCAGATTCTTACATCTTCAATTCTACAAAAAGGATAGCTTTAAATATAATGGCTCCATAGGCAAATTATATAAACAGAGACCTGAAAGCTCTATCAGCTATGTGTTAGGGGGCAGAAAATCAGTGTAAGTTAGTATAGAAGGTATTGGGGGAGACATTTTTCCTAGCATAAACTTCTTAAATTTGTCTTTAATATTAAAGATCTTTGAGTCTTGGTTCATCTTTACCCAATTAAATGAAAATTCCTAGAAGAATGCTGAAGTATGTGCTCAAGGAATGTCAGATGAATATCTATTTCATATGCTTGTTCCTCTTTCAACTATTAAAATAGAATTTATATGTCTAATATTCAGCTGTCTAAACTTGAGTGATTCCCACTTACCCGTGCAACTCTGTGCTTACTCTTTATCATACAAAATAAAAGAACATAGTAATAAGTCAATATGTCTGTGTTTAGACAGAGAAAGAAGTCCTCTAGAGAAGGATGGAGGATTGTAATATCTTGGATTAATTCCTTCTTCCTTTTTCACTGAAGATCTTCACAAGTAACAGTTTATAGATGCTACACCGTATTCAAATCACTAGAAGATCCTAACTATGGCACCAGTGGATGTTTCATAAAGAAATCAGCACAATCTAAAATAAATTGCTATGGCACTAGTTGGTTTTGCAACCGAAGACTCTCCTCAGCCACTGCAAGAAATTACACAGTACTTCAAGATTTGTCAGTTTCAGCTGGAATAACCTTTGGCATATGCTACATGTCATGCCTATGATACACTGTCATAACCTGTTGCATACATGTTAGCATAGAGAGTGTTGTCTAGTGAACTTAAATATATTTCAGAAATATATTTTTGAAAAACAAGGAAATATGCACACATTTGCACAAAAGGGCAATAGGAATTGTTTATCCTTACAAAGCAAAATTGTACAGGCTCTTACACAGCTGGATCCATAGTTTATTTCAGACTTAAGGATCAGTGAAATTAAACGCATTCCCTACTGTTACACAGAGAGGTAAATGTTAGATATTCTGCCAAATTGATCCCAACAAATGTGTTTTTCTATCCAGAATACCTGCTCCAAGTTGCCACTCAATCTTTTTACCCAAGTGTCCCACCACAACTTGTATAGTCTCCTTTCTCCTTTTGGCCAAATAAGCAACTTTTCGTTCCAATCTCTATTTAAAACCTACTTTTATCTGGCATTCCAACATTCATCTACAGTTCTGTATTTACATGCCCAGTCATTGGCTAGCATGTGAACAAAATATTACCTACAAAACAACACTTTTTTTTTTTTTTTTTTAACCTGATATTTTTAAAAGTAACAAAAATACTCCAAGGATTCCAGGGTAAGCTTCAAACAAGCAATGAAAATGCTTTCTTTCTTTCAGACAATCCGCAAGTCTTCTTTTCCTCTTTTCAGTTGCTATGGGTAAATTGAGTTACTCTAATGAAAAAGTATCTCCAGACCCTTAACTGAAGTAGTTAAGAACCTAGTCAGCCTACGATCCTTCTAAAAATTAGTTGGGAAAAGAAGTGAAGTCTCTAATCTCTCTCTCTCTGTTTTTGTCAATGATTTAGAAAGCTGTATCAGCTTTTGCTACAGTTAAATATAATTAATCTCAATGTGTTTTAAATAGATTTTGAATTCCTGGGATGAAGTCATGGAACATTTGAAATTATTTATAAACACTAATGCCACCACAAAAAAAGGTTCAGTCCTTGTGTTTCTTGCAGAGAAAATATTTGCTAATATCGATATTTACCAGAGGTGTTTTAAAATTGATACTCATCCCAGTTCCTCCAGAAAAATCAACAATGGACCAAAAAAAAAACAAAAAACACAACAAACCCAACAAAAAAAAAAAAAAGAAATTCCAAAACCCCAATAGTGTAATTTTCATGACTCCAGATACTCTGTTATGTTTCCCTTGCTTAAGCAAATTTGAGAGTTTACTTTGAATTAACTGTTGAATTATAATAGTTTACGATAAAAAAAAAAATAAAATCACAGCTTTGATTCCATCTCAGCATTCACGTTGCTTGAAGATGAAGCATGGAGATGAAACAATGTGCAAAAGACTTAAAAAAAAAAGCTATTTTTCAAGTTTCTGTACTTTATTATTTTTCAATGCTATCAGTATACATAAAGCATCTCCACCTTATAGAATTAGGCTAGCCTGCAATTCAAGCTCTAAGACAGATCAATCAAAGCCTGACTCTTTCAGACCATTTACTATACAAGTATTACGGAATATCTTTAAAATTGGCTACATCATAGGTTCCTGACTGGGATCTTTTAATTGCAACCTTAGAGTAAGCATAAAATTGTACAGCCAAAATTATAAAGCTGGGACAAATCATTGCTTGGACTGCAAAACTCAGGGTCAGCTGCACTCATGAATTTTATTGAAGCTAGCTGGAAACTACCACCCAAAAACACCAGGACAAGTCCACACATACTTCAAATTTTGAATGTCCCACCCTGTACAGCTGTGTGATTTGGAGTGCACAAGCATTGGTTTCATTATGGTCTCAATCTGTAACAATGTGACTGATTTTTTACCAGTGCTCTGATATCCTTCAGGTTTGTCTCAGCTGACAGATCACAATTTCCCACTCAGGAGTTGTTGCTTGACAGTGACCATTCAAATCAAGCGAGCTTTACCAAGGCACTGGGAGATATACCACACAGCTAGGAGGAAATGCATAGAATGCTACTACCTTTGTGATTTCAGGCAGGTTCTTTCCTTTTTTCATCCGTAAAGTGAGAAGAGCAGATGTTAATCTCTTTGCTGGGGTGCCAGAAAAAAACCCTGTCTGTTCTAGGTGAAGAATTAATGGTAAGGCAATGTGTTATAGAAAGAAAAGATAAAGAATGAACAAAAAAAATATTAACATATAAACCACAAGAGAGAAGATGTGAACTTGAAAACGGAAGAAAATGCTGAATTTAAGATAACCAGCTCCATCAATATGAGTAAGCAGATGGACATTAGGAATGAAACTCATGAACATAAGTATATGCTAGTGGTTAGCATCTCACTGTTTAAATTTTAGGTCCCTGATTGTAGAAAGTTGATAAACTTAACGTATGTCATGAGAGAAGATAGTTTGATGCTGGAGAAAGACCATCAGGAAAGTCAGCATCCTGCTCATAACTGTCCAAATCAGTGCAGAGGATACAGTAAATCAATAGTTGTTTGAAAATTCTCCTAATTTTCAAAGTTTAAGAGTTCCTTTGCAGCTGTGGATAAGGCATTAATTTAAGATTTTTATCTATAATCCCTTTCAGTTTATGTAGCACAATCAGCTGTGGTGTTGAAGATGAAAACTTATATTAGAAAATGGGTAGGGTGAAGGTGCTAATGATGACCACCTGCTTGGAAAAAAAAACAACACTAAAAATTAGAGAAGTAATCTGTCAGAATGAGAGCAGTCTGAGTTCAGTGTCCTTCATGGCTCTTGAGTGATAAAAACTCACTTTCTAGAATTCTCTGAAATTTTGCAAAAGTCTTTCAAAACTAAGCAATAGCGTTTTTTGTCCTAACTTGACTGATATGGAGACTAGAAGGCAGTCTCATGTTCAGAGATGAAATAATGGCTGGTGAAGTAGTGAAGAAGCATTTTTATAGTCTAGAGATCTCAGTCTTAACTTTTAAGTAGTGAGTAATTATTATTGTCTCAAAGCTTTATTTCCTTATAGCATTTCAATGCTTGAAAAATAAATTTCTGCTGTACAGACACAGGTCTCCCTTAATCAGAAGAATGCTTCACCCTGTTTTGCTTACTCTTCTTATGACTCCTCCGTTCTTGGCTGTGACAGAAAGTGATTCTAAGAGTGGTAAAGAAAATATTTCCTTCCTTCTCTCTGCTTTAACCTCAAACAGGATATTTTTGAGATGAGGCTGCACCTCAAATACTGTGTTCAGTTTTGGGCTGCTCACTGCAAGAAAGACATTGAAGTGCTGGAGTGTGAACAAAGAGCAATGAAGCTGGTGGAGGGTCTAGAGCTTAAGTCTTGTTAGAAGCATCTCAGGGAACTGGGGTTGTATAGCCTGGAGAAAGGAGGCTGAGGGGAGACCTTACTGCTCTCTACAAGTACCCGAAAGGAGATTGTAGAGAGGTGGGGGTTAGTTTCTTCTCTCAAGTAACATGTAATAGAACAAGAGGAAATGGCCTCAGGTTGTGCCAGGAGAGGTTTAGACTGAATATTAGGAAAAATGTATTCACCAAAAAGGTTATCACAGGCACTAGATTAGGCTGTCCAGGGAAGCTGTAGAGTCACCATCTCTAGAGATATTTAACAAATTTATAGATGTGGAAGTGCTTAGGGACATGATTTAGTGGTGGACTTGGCAGTACCAGGTTAACAGTTTGACTCAGTGATTGTAAAGGTCTTTTCCCACCAGAAAAATTTTATTATTCTGTGATTTGTAACAAAAGAACAGAAACCCTTACATTCAAGGAAGCACTACATCTCTATTTACTGTGTAAAGTAAGGTAGCACCATTAATACTTAAGATTCTGTCCTTCCTTGGATGTAGACTCAAGTTTGTTTTTTTTGGAGTGGGGACTACAGGAAGGAAGGACATTACACATCTGGATCTCATCCTAGCATCATTACAGGATGTGCTCTTCATTCATTAACATACTGTGCAAATTATGGTAATTTCAGTATTATTATGTATACTGTTTAGGTATATTTTCCCGAATCTTATTCAAGGTGGTTCATGTTGTACTACTCTTTAATGAAAGTTGGTGTTAAAGCTATTAAATTTCTCTTATCACATTTGATATTTCACAGAAGATCTGGAGTATTTTAATTCAATATAAATTTGTTTTTAAATCAAACTGAAAGTTTCATTTTCCTTTCAGAGGCTGGGACGTATAAAGAACAGCTGAGCATGTTCATATTCTGCAAGTAGATTGAAATAATAAATGTTTCATGGAGGAAAAAAGGTAATCTTGACCAAACCACTTTTTGTTTTGTTATATTTTAATGGTTGTATATGTGGGGAATGCTTTTAAGGAAAGTGATTTTTAATTATATGTTTTCATGTCACAAGTTCATAGCTTGGTTCTTTTTCCACCATTTACTTGCCTGGATGATGCAATGGAGTCACAATGATGCTTTCTGGTAATAGACATGGAGGATTAGGCTATCAAAATGTATTTTATTTTATTTTATTTTATTTTATTTTAATTTTTTGTTTGTTTTATTTTATTTTTTTGTAAATATTTTGAAGACTCACCTACATGCTTAAGAGCTTTCCTGTGTTAATGCACTTGATAATTGCAGCTGTTCCTAAAGGTCATAGTAGGAAAGACGGCTTAAACATAGAAAAATTGTATCAGTACTTGTGGCAAAATATAAATATTGAAATTGTGTAAAGTGTTTCTGTGAATGTATCCGTGTTCCTCTGAAAAATTTCTGTGTCAAACATTGAAGTGTATATGGATTGCTTAAAAATAGAAATAAGAGATCACAAAGTCTTTTTTATTCTGCTTGGTAAAAAAAATCTAGTTGTCTTCCACAGGTTTTTGAACAATCCTGCCTTGAAAACTTTCTCAATAGGCAGATGGGTTGAAATTGCCCAGCTGTGGCTCTCTCTGTGCTCCAGCCTTGTCATTATAAGTTTGCACCCAGTAAAAAAAGGAGCTGCATGTTCCCTCATACTAAATCCTAGAGTATGTAATATGTGCTGTAAGTTTTATAATATAAAAACATTGTCGTTCTGGGCTGTCATACAGATTTTACATTATTCCAAACACTCTTACTTGAGAAGGGAGGAGAAAATAATACCTCTTAAAATAACGATGACATTTTAGAGCCTTATGGGTGTCACATGAGATCAGAGGAGACCAGGAAAAGAACTTTGCATAGTAAAACAGTCTGACTGCCGTAGAAGGCAGCATTGTTAGGAAGGGTACATGAAAGCCACAGTACTGTACCTGGCTGGGGTTGACTCTGGCTCAGGTACATTTAGAATTTTTTTTCTTGAAAGTAAATAAATTCCTATTCACGAGATTTTTCATTCTTGAGGATACAGACTACAGTTTAAAAAGATAAAGATGTTGAAATTTTGATGACTAACATGAGTTAGAGCATATTTTTTACAGTGGCTTTCTGTTGATGGTGAGTCTCTCCACAAAAAAGGCTGTTTTGTACTGCCTTTGCTGCTATTAAGCCATTTTTAATGAAAATTACTCATACACAATCAAATTAGGTGGTGTAGCTGGTGTACTAGATTCATGGGTATGCTTTAGAGGCAGTTTGCAATATTTTTCTTTTCCTGTTTTCCTACCTTGTTTACTTTTACTCTTTCACTGAGTGTAGAATCTTCTGAATGCTTTAAATTCTGTATTCTCTCTCTTGGGCACACTAGAAATATGGGGGTTTTGCTGTGGTGACTGCAAGATGGTTAAGAGGTGTCTGCCTGATGATATGACATCTAGAGCAATAAGATTTCAAATTACAATTTCTTAGAAATTAAATCAAAGCAGTTGTGTGACGTAAATGCAGTGAAACAACAATAACTTGATATATGCCATTTGGTATGTTCCAGTTCTTAAGCCTTTTATACAAATATACGAATTGTCATTTTTCCTAGATGACAATAACTTAATTTATGGGAATTCAATTTAACATACCTGCTTGTAATCCAGTAGAGTTTATTCAGAGGTGTTTTCTCATACAAATGTCAGGCCTGAGTTTTATAAGTTACTTGGTGTTTTAATGTAAAAATTTGGTAACTGAACTCCAGATAGCCCTCAGAGCCTGTAAATACATTATTTCACTTAGTATATTGTTGTAGTTAAAACAACAACAACAACAAATCAGTAGCTGGTATCAACTATTTTGCTGCATGTGAATCTGTTGTTATGTGCCTGAGTCTATGCTATATGGTTATAATTTCTATTCTAGACAAGAAGAGCTGATTATTTGTAATTTGATTCCTACTTTTTTAAAGATGTATTAAATCCAAGTATTCTTTTGAAATGCAGTGTTTTAAATCCAATAGTTCTCATTAAAGACGTGAGGTTGTTACAAAGTGCAGTCAATGTTCTATCAAATTAACCATTGTTATTGAGTCATTGAAAGTGGAGCATTTGTGTCACTTGCAGATCAACGACAACACCACCTCTCTAAGTTTTCAGCACAGGTAGAACACCTAGAATATTAATTATATTCTTGCCTTGTCTCACAAGAAAAAAAAAAAAAATAAAAAAAATTGCTTCTTTTCTCATAGTACCCTGCCAGGGACTCTGAAGCTAATGCTGACAAAAGTTTATCTGAACTGATCTCTGCTCCACTAAGCACTGATGTTTGCAATGTTTTGAGTAAAATTTTTGACAGTCACCTTGTTACAGGTCAGCAGCAGGGAAATAGGTATCTTCTCTTTGCGGAAGCGTTAAATTGCAAGAGAAACTTCCATATCAGTTTGAGTATTATAACATTACAGTAAGTTTTATTATCACTTTGGTAAAAAATACATAACCCAAGATAGTAATACGAAAACCAATGAGTTTTACAGAATTATTTGGCTACTTTTATAACTGTCATAAAGACATTGCTATGAAAGAAAATAATAAAATGAAAACAAAAAGTGTTTTCATAAATTATTTCCCAGGTTTTCTGGATTCCCTTGTTGCAGCTGATAATGAAATGTTGCTACTGCTTTAAAATCAGTCACTCCTGTCGTAGTCCTAAATCAATGCAATTCATGAAAAGGAAGGACAGAACTCTGAATTAAGATCTTGACAATGAGAAACATGTTCACTTTCCAGTTTAGTCCCTATGTCACATTATTTCTCATGCTATCAAAGTCTATAATATTGTATTCTGCCCCTAGGAAACACTGAAATACATTATAATGCAAAATCACACATAGTTTTCAGTAGGTATAGTAAGAGTTCAAGTGAAGGTTTATGGCTAATATTTTCAAAATTGGGGTTGTAAAGTCAGACGTTTAAAGCTATATTGCAAAGCAAAAGCAGACACATTTTAGTGTTTTTATTAAATTGGAACTTCTTTTTTCAAAGCCTTTCTGCAGAAAATCAGTGCAAACTTGAACATATAATTAATGTGCAAGCTTTTATGCTTTCCTCCTGAGCCCATGAGCCTTGTATTTCTTTCTGTACAGGGAATCACAACTTTAGTGGAAACAGGGAGAAATACTCCATAGTTAGATTAGTTGGAAGCCTTCCAGTAGATGTAGCTGAAAGACAGACAATGCTCATGTGTGGGATCTGGAGCTGGTTCTTCACTTAATGAATGAACACTTAATTTTCATGCAATTCTTTCAAGGGCCATTATCTCCAGTAGGTACACAGTTTGTTTGTGGCTACATCTTATTGCAGGATGTAGGTATCAATTTTTTAATTTCAGGAAGTACATACTGAGCTGCTTTGATTGGACTGGTTCCAGGTATGCACCAAAAACCCATGAGTATCTTCCAAACTCTCACACTGAACTCGGAAGCCTCTGCTACCTAGATGCTGAATTGATGTTTCAGTGTTTAGTTTGGGATTGTGTTGCAGTCCAAATAACTCCTAGTTTGTGGATCTGTGTGTCTTCTGTTCACTGGTGATGTGCTTAATATGAAATATTTCCTAATTCTGCCAGCTCTAATTTTTTATTAATATTTAAAACAAAATAAATAAATTTGAAAAATCAGCTAAAATCCAGCTTCTCTTCCCAGGAATACATGACAGCTTAAGTGTAATTTTTGCTTTCTAATACACAGGATTATCTTACTTCTTCCCATATGACATTTCCACAGATAGTGTAGTAACTGAAACATGACTGCACAAATCTAAAACAGAGTGTATAGAAACTGAAGTGCTGTGAGGTATATGAGCCACATAAAATGCTACTTCTGTACAAATTTCTTTAGCTAAGAAGTGTGAAATAATGAGTTACATACATCCCTTTCAGGTAACAAAATATGTTAATTGATGAAAGAAAATAGATATTTCCTCTTTGTCCACATTCCAGTTTTTTATCTTGAACAGATATCAAATAGACAGAAGCTCTAGTTTATTTTCAGTGTTAAAATAAAGATCCTGGGCTATTTGCATAACTCCTTGTCAGAATAAGCTTTCCCACCTGAATAGATTTCAGGTCTAAGTAAAAAAATTGTGCTTCCACAAGGCAACCAGAATAAAATGTAAAAAAAAAAAAAAAAAAAAAAAAGCTCAGGACTAATTAACTCATTTCAAGGTTTCTGCATTGAGCTGTAGGGAGTCTGTTACAACCAAAATGCTTGTTTGTTATTATACACCTAACGTGAAATTATTTCTTAAAATTGTGATTATATATTAAGGGTTAAATTGTTACTCCCACACCTTTATGCTCAGTAGTAGAGCCTGGAGGGATGCATTGCAACAGGCTAAAAGAAGATTCCCTAGGGGCATCAACCCTTACAGAAAATAGCTGGAGACCTAGTATTTGCTAAATTTTCTGTCTCCAAAGCTTGACACAGGGGTGAAGATGCAGTATGTAGCTTGACAGAGAAGCATATTGGCAAGGTGGATCATGTGGCAGCTCAAAGAAACTGCTCTATGTTTAACATAAATCCTTTGTCCTTCTCTGTCCAAAATACATGAGAGCAGCCAGGTTTAGAAAGAGCCTTGCTCTCCTTGCATTTACTTCTGTGCTCCACTGCTCTGTCTGCACAGGAGCTGTGCAGCAGGGAGGACAGATGAGATGTTATTCTAGCCTAACTACACTGAAGAAAATATGTCAGCATTGAGGATGTCACTCTTCTTGTACCAGCTTATGTCTGGAGAATTGAAGGTGGAATTATGAATACATTTTGATACATGACTATCCTAGTTCCGATGGGATAGAGCTAATTTTCTTCTTAGTAAATGGAAAAGCTTGGTGTTTGGATTTAGTATGGGATTTGGCATGAGCAGAATGTTGAAAAGAAACGGATATTTTTATTTTTGGTAAGAAATCGAGGACTTTTCAACTTCCCATTCCCTGCTAGCGTGCATGTGCAAAATAAGATGGAAGGGTGCATAACCAGGACAGCTGACCCAACTGATTATATTCCATAAAATTGTTCTCTATCTTCTGCAGATACTTGATCTAGGAGGAATAAAAGTTTCACCTTTCTACCTTCAAATAGAGTCTAGATAGCCAATTAAGTGGTAATGGACAAAGGGATAATAAACGACAGTAGTTCTCACAGACCAGGGTCAGGATCTCTCTTGCAGGAAGGCAGGCCTCTTCTGGCCAAGCATGTTGAGTTCTCTGTGCAAAGAAAATATCATGCACTAATTTTTTTTCTAATGCATATTAGAAAATACATTGTTCCTGAATTGAAAGGCTCTTGTTAGCTAGCATTGTATTACACAGGCAATATATTTTTGTTGGTTAAACCTTGGAGAGAGTATTTTTCTCTTCCTTGAGGGGAAAAATGAAAAGAGAGCAATGTTTTATAGCCACGTCACACTAATTTATTCACCACATTCTGTTAATATTTCCTTCTCCTCATACAGGCTAATCTGATCTTGACTGTGAAATGCAGCTTTGTGTTGTCAGGCCTGAAGCCTGGCTGAATAGCAAATCCAGTCCTTTACACCACAAATAATGCCAGAAAGCTGATTTAGTGTTTCTGCAGTAGACTGGCATTAGGAAATATCGAATGACTTCTAACTAAGATAAATTCTTGGATCAATTATCCCTTGACAAATTCATCACTGGCCTCAGGGATGACTGAAATTTTGTTCTTCTGTTTCTTGTGTTATACCAACACACTACCTATGTGCTGTCAATTTCATAATATTGTAAAATAATAGATGAATAAAAGAAAGTAAATAATTGTAAAGGTGTTATTCTTGGTTCTGAATTTCAGACAAGGCATAGTATTACTCACTTCAGGATACAAAAATGAACTTCTAAGGCTTTTAAGAGAAGGTTCTTGATTTTTAAAAAGCCTGGCCCCATTGCATTTCAGAAATTAAGTGTGAGCAACCTTGTTTGAGCACAGTTCTACACAAACATGTTCAGATCTCAAGAAGGATCTGAGTGATCTGTAGTTTCTCAGAAAACCTTTCCATGTGAACACAAAGAAACAATGCTTAAAGGAACTCTACACAAATGAACAAAATTTCCCCCCTCCATGCTAATACAAGATTATCTCCATTCCATTCAAGAAACTATAGCAGTTTTTGCATTAATAGTAGAAGCAAAACATTGAGGTTCGCATCCTATTTGATTTTTCAGATAATTTCATTAACACCTATGAGTCTAAACTCAGGCCAGGAATTCAGGAAGCCAAGGAGCAATGCAAAACCTTTTGAGCACAAAGAAAATGAGCGGTCAAATAAGCTGAAAGCTATGTAAAGCAGGAATGTCTTTGTACATGCTGAAAAATATGTTGATCACCTGATTGTCATGACACAGTTCAAAATGTACTTGCAGCAAGGATAACACTGAGGATTAATAGTTTATTATGACTGTTCATGGTATACAAAGAAAAGTCAGAGGAAGGAAATTTGATGTGGAATTTATCTAGGAAAGCATTAACTCTGTCATTGTGGGATTCAGTCAGTAATGGGTATGCACATCTGTAGCACAGATCCCAGTAACGGTATATAGCAGGAGAGCTGGAGACTCTCTCAGTGAAGAGCAGGGAAATCTCTTAAATTATAATTATATCAGTGCAATGATGTCAGCTGGGATTTCAATCCAAACTTGAGTTCAAACCTCTTCATTGTTCCTGTGTTGATTTGTACTGTGGTCTCTTGCTGAACAAACCATCTGATTCCCAGGTGGGGAAACAGCTCTGAGGCAAGGAGAGGCAAGGAGCTGGGATTTGTTCAAGTTTCATTGTTCTAAAGAGGAAGGATGTGACTTTTGGTCTTATTTTCAGTTTGGAGTTTTCCGAACTCTCAGATTTATGGAGTTTATCAGGCTTTAAATAAGAACCTGAATGAAGTTCACAAGCTCATTTAGTGTGACACACAATACTGCGACCCTTTCTTTGCTGAGTCTTTTTTGTCTATAATTTGTTCCTATAATCTTTTTGGGGAGCAGGCTAACTGGCCTACAGTTATCTGGATCTTCTTCCTTTTGCCTTTTTTAAGTCATCAGGAATATTTCTTAAAAACTATGGACTTTTCAATATAGAAAAGAGTCTTGCAATGATATTGACCAACTCCCTCAGTACACTCAGCTACAGCTACACCACAAATCATCACATTGATTTAGGTATGTCCAACTTGTTTCAGTAATTTCTAACTCAGTCTCCCTGCTGTGGGTAATGCTTTCACTCTCACAGGCTGCTGCTAGGCTCAGCTGCCTGGTAAGCCTGAGAGCAGCCCTTGTCACTAAAACCGAGACAGAAGTGGCTGTAAATCTTTTCTGCATCATTTATCACAAGATCGCTTGCCCAATGAAAAGTGAGATTACATTTTTTTTTTGTCTTCTTTTTGCTGCCTGTGTGCTTATAGAAATCCTTCTTTTTGCCTTTTGTACTCTTTTTTAGTTTCAACTCAAGATTCAACTCTGGGCTTTCATTTCAAACCTGTATGCTTGAGCAATATCTCGGTATTTCCCTCAGGCAGACATTCTCTATTTCCACCTTCTGTGTGCTTAGTTTTCTGCCTCTGAGCTTAGTTCTGTGTTCCCTGTTAATCTCTGCTGGCCTGTCTCACATGATTACTAGACTGCATGTTGGAAAAGACTGTTATCCTGAAGATCAGCTAGCTCTCCTAGTTTATATAGGACAGTCTTCCATATGCCCCCACCAAATGGATTCCTGAAGGAGATAAAATCATTTACATAAGTGTCCACCCATTATTGCATGCATGTTAAGTCCACTAGGGTCTCCTGGGGGTCATTTACTTCATCCTTGAGTCTTCCTCACAGGAACCTTTGGCTGAGTTCTGTCACTTCTCCTGTTTATCTCTGCTGACTCCACCATAGAATTGGTTACAGCAGGTATCCCTAATCGCAGCTGAATGGCTTCTTTCTTGTTCAAGGACCCTTGTATTTCTTCCCTAAAACTACAGATAAGCTCACACAAAAGGCTTTTACAGCTCACTAGCAGTAGGCCCAGATGAGAGATGTACACCCTACAAGCAGTTAACTACTGGAAGTCAGAGTGTTGTTAATGCTCTGTTTCATTCCCCTCTTTTCTTTTCTCCTTGCAAATTCTTTTGCAACAACTCTATAGTAACTCACCCTGCTTTACTGACTTGGTAAAATACTTTCCTGTTTCTACCTGATATCTGACTTTATTTCTTTTCTGTTCCCAGGATTTTTCTGTTGAATTCCAGCAGCACCTTATAAAACATTTCAGCACAGCAAATATTATTATACTTAATACCAGTAACCCTGCTAGGGAGGTCAAAGACAATAGGAAGGGCTTCTTCAAATACATTGCAGATAGAACTAACACTAGAGGCAATATAGACCCACTGCTGAATGAAGCGGGTGCCCTGGTGACAGAGGATATAAAGAAGGCAGAGGTACTGAAGGCCTTCTTTGCCTCTGTCTTTACTGTTGCAGACTCTCCCCAGGAGCCCCAGATCCCTGAAGCCCCAGAAGAAGTCAGGATGAAGGAGGAGTTTGCTTTGGTAGATGAGGATTGGGTTAGGAATCAGTTAAGCAATCTGGACATCCATAAATCGATGGGTCCGGATGGAATGAACCCGCGAGTGCTGAGGCAGCTGATGCAGGTCATTGCTAGGCCACTCTCCATCATCTTTGGTAAGTCGTGGGCAACAGGAGAGGTGCCTAAGGACTGGAGGATAGCAAATGTCACTCCAGTCTTGAAGAAGGGCAAGAAGGAGGACCTGGGTAACTACAGACCGGTGACCCACAGCTCCATCCCTGGAAAGGTGATGGAACAACTTGTTCATGGCACTATCTCTAGGCATATCAAGGATGAGAGGGTCATTAAGAGCAGTCAACATGGTTTTACCAAGAAAAAGTCATGTTTGATGAACATTATAGCTTTCTAAGCAGAAGTAACTAGGTGGACAGATGATGGTAGGGTGGTAGATGTGGTTTATCTTGATTTCAGTAAAGCATTTGACACTGTCTCCCACAGCATCCTTGTAGGTAAACTGAGGACGTGTGGTCTTGATGATCAGGTAGTGAGGGAGATCATGAACTGGTTGAAAGGAAGAAGTCAGAGAGTTGTGGTCAGTGGGACAAAATCTAGTTGGAGGTCTGTGACTAGTGGAGTGACTCAGGGGTCAATACTGGGACCGGTACTATTCAATATTTTCATCAATGACCTGAATGAGGGAACAGAGTATAAACTCAGCAAGTTTGCTGATGATACTAAACTAGGAGGTGTGGCTGACACACCAGAAGGCTGTGCTGCCATTCAGTGAGACCTAGACAGGTTGGACAGTTGGGTGGGGAGAAACCTAATGAAATTCAACGAGGGCAAGTGTAGAGTCTTGCATCTGGGGAAGAACAACCCCATGTACCAGTACAGGTTGGGGGCTGACCTGCTGGAGAGCAGTGTAGGAGAAAGGGATCTGGGGGTCCTGGTGGTCAAAACGATGACCATGAGCCAGCAATGTGCACTTGTGGCCAAGAAGGCCAGTGGCATCCTGGGGTGCATTAGAAAGGGTGTGGTTAGTAGGTCAAGAGAGGTTCTCCTCCCCCTCTATTCTGCCTTGGTGAGATTGCATCTGGAATATTGTGTCCAGTTCTGGGCCCCTCAGTTCAAGAAGGACAGGGAACTGCTTGAAAGAGTCCAGTGCAGAGCCACAGTGATGAAGGGAGTGGAACATCTCCCTTGTGAGGAAAGGCTGAGGGAGCTGGGTCTCTTTAGCTTGGAGGAGACTGAGGGGTGACCTCATCAATGTTTACAAATACGTAAAGGGCAAGTGTCAGGAGGACTGAGCCAGGCTTTTTTCAGTGAAGTCCAGTGATAGGACAAGGGGCAATGGGCACAAACTGGAACATAGGAGATTCCATGTAAACATCAGAAAAAGCTTCTTTACTATGAGAGTGACAGAGGACTGGAACAGGCTGCCCAGAGAGGTTGTGGAGTCTCTTTCTCTGGAGACATTCAAAACCTGCCTGGACACATTCCTGTGTGATGTGCTCTAGTTGATCATGCTCTGGCAGGGGAGTTGGACCAGATGATCTTTTGAGGTCTCTTCCAACACCTAAGATTCTGTGATTCTGTGTGATTCTGTGATCCTTGCTAAAAAGCCTGTATCCATCTGAGTCATACCCCGTTACATATTTGCAATCTGAATGAGACCACAGCTCTGGAACTGTTCATAGACAGTCTCCTTAGTAAACTGGCAAACCACTTGGCAAAGATGTACTCCCTCACTTTGTCAGATTGTGTCTATCTCTCCTCAGGCAATCATGATTCCTTAAAGAAGGTCTGTTGTCAGAAACAGCAAAGACAAATGCCAAAGATATTTTAGATAAGAGGTAATTTTTTAACTCTACCTGCTCTTTTTATTTTTTTCTGGTAGTTTTAGTGGACTCTGGGTGTACAAGAGGTAGATTTTAATAATTAGGAAGCAAGTAAAACTACTGATTAATTGTAAAGATGTTACTGAAGTCAGTGAAAATGTTGTAACACTGACAATTATTTTACCCTGAAATGCTGAATTTTTAAATTTTGTTAATATTTTCTAGCTACCACTGCTGGGTAAAAAAACATGACCAAAACAAACAAACAAAAAAAAAGCAAAAGAAAACAAAGCCCCCAAACAAACAACAAAACAAACAAACAAGCAAAACAAACAAACAAACAAAAATCCCAAAACAAATTCATACCATTCTAGGTGGAAACACAGCTATACAAAAATAGCACCTTCTTCTTCCCTCATAGATTTTTCTTTTAATCCACCTGCCAAATGTGAATATTCCTATGTTATGATTCATTAACTCGTTACAAACTGTGCATATCACATTTTTCAAGTTTCCGAATTTGGAATCTGAGCTGATTTCCCCCCACCCCCACCCCCACCCCAAGCTAAGTGCTTTACTGGTTTTCTAACTTGGGAAGTGGTAAACAATGTAAACACAGCCCAATACAGTCTATAGTTGTGCCTTCGACTGTAGGTATTCATTAGCTATGAAACTTATGCTGTTATCCATTTCACTTCATCTTCATTGTTCTGCATTGCTTTCCAAACTTACTCTAATCAAGCTAATTCAGGTTAACGAATGAACTATTTTTGTTTCTCTCAAATGGGCACTTAAGGTAGCCTTACTGTAGAAGGAGAGACTTTATGCACGTATGAAATGGGTTGTAAATTCAGCATAGGCTGGCAGTCTCTGTTTTGCAGAAGAAATATACCAGCTTGGTCTCTGTACAAGACAGATTCTCTGCACAAGAAAACTTCGATTTGTAGAGGATGGTAATTCTTCCTGAGTTTTTGCAAGCATTCTAGGCATTTAACTTAAGAAAAGTTGTTACGATTATTTTGCAAAGCACAGAGAAGCTAAAGGTAGTGACGTATCCCACTTCTCTTAGAGAACTGATTTTAAAGAAGATCTGTCCTGGCTTTCCCTAAATACATTGATGAAACCACCACTCAGGATTTAAATACACTTATCACTGGATTGCAGTTGGGTTTTGAGGTTTTTTTAACACTTATTTATTTCCTGTATCCAAGACTCAGATTAAGGTCAAAAGAGGAAATTTCTACTATGGAGAATCTAACTTACAGTGAAGCTTCAATGATTTTATGATGTTGTTGCAGTTCTTGGTATTTTAGAGATGAGCGTCAATGTCAGTGTGCAAAGTACCTCTGTTCTTAAGTCAGACTCAGTTTTTAAAGTCAGCATTTATTTTGTGACATTTCCATAATGAAAATCCTATGGACTATTAAAAAAACCCAATAACTTTATGCTTATGTTTTTCTCAGCCCCATATTTTCCTTAAACGCCTGCATTATCTAAGGACTTGCGTTACTCTTTCCATCATTTCTAAGTAAAGCATTCCTATGTAGGATGAAAGAACAATTTTCTCTAAAGTATTCTCCCACTTCCTTTTTTACAGCAGGCATGTTTCTGTTTTGAATACGCACTTCATGAAAAGTAATGATTGAAAAAAGTGATTCTATTCCTACTCCTTTCAGTTTTTGGTATTTATTACAACACCAATATTGGTCTCCTGACTTAAGTCAGTTCTTTAGGCACCTTTGCACTATGCAAGAGTAGCAACTTTTTCTTGTCTGTTTGTACTTACCTTCAGTCATATTAGAACACTAGCTTTATCATCTTATTCATCATTATACTTAAATTCAATGTATGGTCATGAATTATTACTATAATTCTTCATGTCCTCCTTGCTTTTTTTTTTTTTTTTTTTTTTTAATGTGAGATGCTGTAGGAATAAAGATGATACCACTATAAAAAAAACATAAACTGAAGAAACAAGACAAACTGTATGTCAGATAAAAGGATCTATTATACAAAGAAGGGAAATTGATAGGTTTTTAGAGTCATGGTAGCACCATCATTTCCCCTTTCAATTGCTGCTCTGTGTGTGGAGGTGTTTACTGAGTTTTTATTGTCTATAACAAACTGAAAAAGCCAGTATTTTGGGGAGGAATTCTGCATCCAGCTCTGGAGTCCCAAACACAAGAAGGATATGAAGCTGTTGGAGTAAGTCCAGAGGAGGGCCATGAAGGCTGGAGCACCTCTGCTACGAAGGCAGGCTGAGAGAACTGGGGTCGTTCGGTCTGGAGAAGAGAAGGCTCTGAGGAGACCTTATAGTGGCCTTCCAGTACCTGAAGGGGCTACAGGAAAGCTGGGGAGGGACTTTTTATGAGGGCATGTAGTGATAGGACAAGGGGTAATGGCTTTGAACTGGAGAAGGGTAGCTTTAGTTTAGACATGAGAAAGAAGTTCTTTAGTGTGAGGGCGGTGAGACACTGGAATAGATTACCCAGGGAAGTTGTGGATGCCTGCCTCCCCCCTCCTCCCCCGGAACAGTTCGAGGCCAGTTAGTGACAAAAGGAGGGGAAAAAAATACCAGAATTGTATGGCAGAAAGTAGTCTGACACCACAGACTTCTGATATTCCTGGCTGAAGCCACTTCTTGTTTTTGTTTCTGTAAGCCTGAGTGGTTTTGGCATTGATCCAGTACAAATAAAGCCAACAGTGGGTCTGTTCAGTCTTCAGTCTTTTTGTTTGGGTTTTTTTCTTGTTCTCTTTTGGTCTTTCTCTTTTTCATCTTCTTTTCTGTCATTGCTGAAATGTGTTTCCTTGTAGTTTGTCAGTGCACTTAGTTTATCAATGTATAATGTCCTCTGGCTTAGTGGGAAACTAAATCTTAGCAAGTTAACTTGAGACTTTAGTTAAAAAGCTCTGAGTCATCTTTTAGACAATAAATGAGAGACGCCCTCAGATCGCCTTTCTGGTAATATTTACAATAAAAAAATGCCCACATGAATTCCAGTCACTCGCCTTTACAATGAAACATCAGTTATGGCAAGAGTTACAGACGCTAATGGTGTGATACTGAAGAAGGTTCTCATATGAAGCTAATCCCTTTAAGTTTGCAGTCCTCTGGACAGCTGCAGTGTTATTTGGTAGATATACATCTGGAAGACTTTATTTTACATAGATTACTGGCTTCTGAACCAAGTCACAAAGTCCATCAGGTTAATTCCAGCTCAAAATACATAGCTTAAAAAATATTTTTTAAAAGTTGTCCAAGAAATAAGCAACCAACTTATATATTTATTTTCTCAGATTTCAGTCAGCATTCTGTTTAACAAAATTGCAAAAAAATATTAATACACCTTATTAGTTACTACACTGAACTAATTGATGTGGAAAAAACCCAAAGCTAGCAATACAGGATGTTTCCTTGTCATACAGTTCCTCAAGAACCAAAATAATTGAAATCAAGTGCATGGCATTATGAAATCAGTAAATATTCATGGGCAAAAATTGCACAGAATTAATAAGTTCTCTTTAAGAACCTTAAATTCTCTGGGTAAAAAAGAGGCCCAAAGCAGACTACATGCTTGCAGAAGGGGGATATTTTCTGCAGAATACTACTTCAAACTTAAGTGGACAGAACCTGCTGGCCTTCAGAGGGTGTCCCTTCCCCCTTATATAGTAGTCTGGTGATATTTCACTGTTTGTCTGATCCTGAAGTTTAAGTTGTTAGTTGCTAAACAATATCCTTATTTAAAAGGAGAAAATATTGCTTGTAATTCTTATAGTATAACTGAAAGTAATTATTGGTAAAAATGGCTCTTAAACTTTGAGTCTTTATTTTTTGTGCTGCAGTGTTTATGCTTCTGAGTAAGTTAAGCCACTTCTTACAGTGATATGAAATAGTTAAGCCAGTGAAATTAACTGAGAGTCCAGAATAATTCAAGCTGAAAACAACCTCTGGAGTTATTCTGGTTCAATTCCCTTCTCAAAGCAGGATTAACTTTAAAATGACACTGGGCTTCTCAGAGTCTTCTCTAGTCACATTTTTAAAGACAGAGCTTCTTAGGCTCCCTGGGCAACCTGTTTCAATGTTTGAACACCCTTACTGTGAAAACATCTACTTCATATTTAATTCAGAGTTCTCTGGCTGCAACTCATGCCTGTTTTCCTCCTGTCTTTTTGCTGCACACCTGTGGTTGGTGTCTGACTCTTCTCAATAACTACCCACTAGATTACTGAAGAGTATAATTGTTGATTCATGTGTCATCTAAGAATCTAACTCAGTGTTCTTGCTGCTTTATGTGGAAGATTTAAAAAAATATCTATACTTAACAAACAAGCATGAACATACGTGGTCATTCCTGAAGTGACAAAACTAGAAAACTTTGTATACAGCTCCCACAGACCAAAGAAAAAACTGCTATTGCAATTATGAATTTACATTGTAAATCTATAAATGAATTTTGGTTTAGCTTAGAATTGTTGCATATTCTACTTTTTCCTTCTCTTCTCTAATTCTCATTTTCATTCCCTAACTAGGTTTTTGAAACTTGGGGAATATGAGCAATTAAGTACTAAAGTGAAATTTGAGTCAGAAGCACAAATAGCTATACTAACAGAAACAAAGTCAATTTTTTAAAGACTTTTACTAAATTGCAGGAAAATAGAGTACATCCAGAACTGATGCCTCTAAATGGCAATGTTCAGAATTGGATTAAATATATTCTACATTTTTTCTAATTATCTATTCAATTATCTGACCTGTGCACAACAGAAGTATTTATTCCCATTGGAAACTGGCATGGACACTGGAATTTAACTAGACAGTGATGTAGAGATAATCTACTGTACTGTGAGAACAAAGTCAGAAACGTCTGCAACTGCAAGAAGTGTCAGTTTAGCTTAGATGACTGCATTTTCCCATAATTCTGGATTAATAAAGGATGCAACTTAGTGAGCAGCAACCAACTGGAACTCAGCACAAAGTTGCTGCTAAATTGTCAATATGGTACTGCATTGTGTTACTCTGAATAAAACACTATGGTTGTTCTGCAAATAAAGGATTTGTTGTTTATGAGCAGTGTTTTCTGGCAGTCTTGGAAAAGCCTCCAAGATTTTTATAATGTCCTGATTGTATATTCCTTCCTGTAATGGATAAACTGGCAAGGATATAAACATCAGCAAATGCAAGTTGCTAAATGAATATCAGTAGACATGGTCCTCTACATATTAGCACTGTGCTGTGTGAATATAACTCATCTTTATAGTAAAACATTATCTCACAGTGAGCAATAGTGCTGGAACACCACACACTAATCAGACTTCAGTGATAACTCATACTAGTCAGAGCCTGCTTGTTCCACAGCAGGGACACCAAATCTTATATCATCACTGGCAATCCTGGTTTATGATTGCTATTATGTGTACTAGGGACTAAAAGTATTTATATAAATAAAAGCAATAAGTTTAAAGAAATCTGTGCAATGGGAAGTTTAATTACTCAGCTGAATAAAAAAATCAAAGTTAGCCTGTTAATAGTATTGTGAGCTAAGAAGAGTATAATTGCTTTGGGTAATTTTTTCCCGACTTTTTTTCTTAAGAATCATGAATTAGCAAAACATCCAAATAACGTTATACACATGGCAACTGGTTACACATAATTCATTTTCTCTAAAGATTTAGGGACTTACCTGTGTGAATTCAAGGTAATCATCATAAATTCAAGCTACTCCAATATGCTGAGTTCTCTACTAATGATTTTGAAGACTACAGCTTAATTAATGATATTTCAGAGTGTTTAATTTTAATTTAGACATAATTTGAGTTACACTTATCTTACCCAGTGATGGGCTAACCTTGGCTGGCTGCCAGACACCTATCTGCTGTTCTGTCACTCCCCCTTCAAAGCAGGGCAGGGGAAGAAAATACAATGAAAAAAATAGTGAATCAAGATAAGGTCAGAGACATCAGTCATCAGTTACTGTCACAGGCAAAACAGACTTGGTTTGGGGAAGATTACTTTAAGTTATTGCTAGTTAAAAAAAAATAGAGGAGTATAGCAACAAAAAGAAAACTAAAAGCACCTCCTGCCTGTTTCTCCTGAAGCTCAACTTCACTCTTTCTTTCCCAGCTCCCCTCTTTTCTCCCCTCCCACAGGCAGCGCAGAGGGGCCAGGAGTGGGGGTTGTGGTTAGTTCATAATACTTTTGTCTCTATCACGTCTTCCTTCTTATACTTTTATCCTGCTTCAGTGTGGGTTCCCTCTCACAGGCTGTAGTTCTTCACTAACTGCTCAAGAATGGTTCCCTGCCATTGCATGTAGTCCTTCAGGAACTGACTGCTCCAGCATGGGTCCTCCATGGGGCACAGGTTCTGCTAGAAAACTTGCTTCTCTGTGGGCTCCTTTCCACAGGCTGCAGCTCCTGCCAGGAGCCTGCTCCAATGTAGGGTCTTCTACGGGCTGCAGAGTGAATATCTGCTTCATCTTGGGTCTCTGTGTGTTGCAGGGTAGTCTGCTTCACTATGCTCTTCCCTCCATGGGCTGCAGGGGAATCTATATTCCTGTGCCTGGAGCACCTCCACTCCTCCTTCTTTGTCCATGGTGTCTGCAGTGTTGTTCTTCTCACTTTTTTCTTTTTTTTTTTTTCTGATTCCTCTCTCATATAGCTGCTGCACAGCTTGTTACCCTTTCTTAAATAAGTTTCGAGGAGGTGCCACTAGCACTGCTGATTGACTCAGCTTTGGCAAGTGGCAGGTCTGTCATGGAGCCAGCTGGAGCTGGCTCTGTCCAAGACAGGGGCAGCTCTTGACCTCTTCTCACACAAACCACTCCTGCAGCCTCTCCCACTATCAGAATCCTGCAGCATAAATGCAGTACATGTTCGTAAGGGGTTTTTGCAAGAATGAAACTGTAGTAGGATACAACGATGTGCAATGATTGAAACAGTACATTATAACAATATGCAATGTGATAACATTATTCCAGTGTCAATTATGAGGAATAATAGCAAGCATGAGAACTTGCATAAAACATAACAGATTTTTTAATATTTTTTTTCTGTAGCGAAATAGAGTGAGGATACAACAGGGAAAGTCATTGCCCCTGACATACTTATGGACCACAGAGATCCTTGAACTAATCTCCACTGAGCTGAAAAATCCATGTAGAAAATCACAGAGCCAAATGGCTGCACCAGATGATGTCTTCAAATGTCTTACCCTGCATTTACACAGCACCATGTTAAAACAACCAAGATTTGCCAACTTCCCCTGGCTTATGCTGAGCCAGTTTCATGAGAGCATCACAGAGTGGTTAACAGGGAGAACATATCCAGGAGTGGCTGAGAGTTGATGGTGCAGCTGGGCAACTGTGACATATTTCATGCAGGCATACCCTCGCTTCTAAAGGGAAAAGCACACTGCTCATGCTGCCTTTTGAAGCGGTAGTGTCCTGAACTTAACTGACAGGGTGGCTTTTTAAAGCTGTGCTGCCTACTTCCAAAAAACAGCTTGAATTGTGCAGTATCTCCAGATATACTTAGGAATTACAAGATTTTAGTGAATTAGACTAGAAGAAGTCAGCACTGTAGCTTTGATTATTTCATTTATTAAATATGAAATTAATTCAATTTTGTGATCTTTCCATAGCTTCAGTTCTGAGAGTCAGTTTTCACATTCAGTCAAACACTAACATAAATTACGTTGTCCATGTTTCTTTGATGATTTTGTTCCAGAGTAACAGCATGCTCTGACAGATATTTACGTATTCTGTCTGCTATCTTGTTTGCATCAGGATTTCAGGTTTATCTCCACGTACCTCAAACTATCATTTTAATGTGAGCATCCTGGAGCACAGCTCTGTGACAAGAGGTAAATTTAAAAGCAAATTCTGTAACTAAATTCTGTAACCACGTGCTCATACAATATCCCTACAGAGCTCAGTGTAAAACATATCAGAGATTTTATATTTTAATTTTTATTTCTACTTCCTATAACATTTACATCAGTGCTACTTCTGCTTTTCAGTGCAGATGCTCTTGGGAGTAGACAAGTTAAAGATCTCAAAAAAATAATCTGCAGCAATATGTAACTTTTCTTTTGGACTTTGGAGGCTCAAAAGAAAAATGTTACAAATAGATTAGATATTCACACACACAACTTTTCATTTCTTCATCATAATATGGAATATTTCTAGTTTAATAATAGGCTTTAAGTAAGATAAGAGTCTACAGTAGATGGGAGAACATCAGGCATGATTTCAGGATACCTACTGCCTTTGTAAACATTATTGTTTCATGCAATTTAAGTCACACTATATTCACAGAAAGCCCAAACCCAGTCTTTTCTTCACTTTTCTTTACATTAACTGATACTGTTTACAGATAGAACTATATACTTCACAAGCTGTGAAAAGAATGTCAGAAAATACCAACCACATTCATTGTCAGCTGTCTGGCTAACCTTAAATATAGCTTACACAACATGAGTTACTGTGTATAAAAATATTTGTAACTTCTTGTAGGAAAAGGCTGGTAGAATCACAGGTTCATTTAGGTTGGAAAAGACCTTTATGGTCATTGAGGCCAACCATCCGCCTAAACTATCAAGTCCATCACTAAACCATGTCCCTAAGCACCACATCTACATGTCTTTTGAATACCTCCAGGGCTGATGACTCCACCACTTCCCTGGGCAGCCTGTTCCAATGCCTGACCACTCTTTCAGTGAAGAAAATTTTCCCTAGTATCCAATCTAAACCTTCCCTGGCACAACTTGAGCCCATTTCCTCTCTTCCTATCACTTGTTACTTGAGAGATCAACATCCACAAGGCTGCAACCTCCTTTCAATTAGTTGTAGGGAGCAATAAGGTCTCTCCTCAGACTCCTATTCTCCAGACTAAACAATCCCAGTTCCCTCAGCCAGTCCTTATAAGACTTGTACTCTAGAACCTTAACTCGCTTCATTACCCTTCTCTGGACATGCTCAATGTCCTTCATGTAGTGAGGGGCCCAGAATTGAACACAGTATTTGAGGTGCAGCCTCACCAGTGCTGAGTACAGGATAACAATCACTGCCTGGTACTGCTGGCCACAGTATTTCTGGTATAAGCCAGGATGCCATTGACCTTCTTGGCCCATATTCAGCCAGCTGTCAACCAACACCCCCAGCTCATTTTCCTCTGGGCAGGTCTCCAGCCACTCTTCCCCAAGCCAGTAGCATTACATGAGGTTATTGTGACTGAAGTGCATGATCCGACACTTGACCTTGTTGAATCTCATACCATTGGCCTAGGCCCATCAATACAGCCTGTCCTGGTCCCTCTGTAGAGCCTTTCTACCCTCAGGTAGATCAAGACTATGGCCCAACTTGGTTGCACCTGCAAACTTATTGAGGGTGCACTCAATCCCTTCTTTCAGATAATTGATAAAGATCTGAAAGAGAACTTGCCCCAACATTGAGCCCTGGGGAAAACCACTTGTGATGAACTACCATCTGGATTTAACTCTATTCATCACAGCTCACAAGCAACCAAGAATCAGGTTAGGAAAGCTAAAGTCCAGATAGAATTAAATCTGGCCAGGGACATCAAGTATAAGAAATAAAGGTTCTACGGTTACATTGGTGATAGGAGGAAGACAAGGGATGCAATCAATTTTAACTTGCATGCAATTAAATCCACGAGAGTAAAATATTAAAACAAACAAATAAACAACAACAACAACAAAAAAACAACCCACCCAGAAACTACCACAGTATGGAAAACATTTTGTTTAATTCAGCATTTCAAGGCTCATGTTCACCTGTAGGTAGATCATGACCAACTGGTACTATCACCCACTCGTACAAAAGACTGAGAAAGACATGGCACTCATTGTACGAAAACCAATATTTTATACTATTAAACCCATTCAAGAGGTAATTGTCTTTCCAAGCACTCCATTGAAAGTATCTAAAGCTCAGAATTTCAATTTTAAGGATTTTTTAACCAAAGCACCATACAGCTTATTGGTGTCACCTCTGCAAGCATGAATGAGCTGAGTACAGCTAACAGAGGCAGCCAACAGATGAAGCAATTTGTGCAGCATTTCATGCAGAGAGGTACAAAGACGGGGCCAGCAACCCATCTCAGAGCAGAGTATATATCCTCAGTTATGGTAGTGACATGCCATGAGACATGATCCACAGCAGCAGCTGGAGCAACTGTTCTAGGGATGTTGGAGGCCTTGACCCAGTTGGAGGTTCAGCAGGAGGATGCAGCCGTGCAAGTCTTAGGCTGCAAGATGCTGAAGGCTCACTCTCTGAGGCCAGGAAAATTCACCTCCTAGTCTGCAGGAGGTCTGTAGCTGTTGAGATGCTCTCCTGCCTAGTGAAGGAACTGCAGGTGGAGGCTAGCAGACTGTGTCATCAGAGAAGACTGAGAAAGAGATTGACGAGCTCTTCTCTGAGATCCTGATGCTGGAGCATCTCTTATATGGGGAGAGGCAGAGAGAGCTTGGACTGTTTGCTGAGCCTGGAGAAGAGCAGGCTCAGAGGGATCTTATCAATGTTTATAAACACCTGGTGGAAGGAAATGAAGTAAAAATAAAGAGAAGTAGTTCACAGCAAAAGTACATGAGGCAATGGACACAAACGTGGGAAATTCCATCTAAATATAAGAAAAAAATATTTACTTTTAAAAATGGTAAAAATTATGCATTTGTTAGAAATGAATGAATAATATAAGGTTCAATGGATTCAGATTCTAGGATAGAACAGACCTACTAAGAAATAATTTAACAAAGAAGAGCATTCTGCCTCCAGGTTGTATGATTGCTCTAAGCAGAATTTTTATCCTTTCATCCTTTTGCTCTATGGCACTTTGTGGAAAGAATGAACCTAGGAAGTCAGGATCTTAAATGGCAGCTCAGGAAAGACTGCAAATAAATATTGATGTTATCCTTGGCATATGAAGGCTGTTCAGGGATACAGTATGTAATGTTATGCATTCTTACATAGTGCTTGCTCACACTGACCTAATCTGCAAGACTTCCAGTGGAAAACCTTAAGATAAGGACTACAGGATCTAGCTAATCTTATCTTAAGGAATTTCCTTCACATTTTATTGGGGATTTACACAGTCCACTAAGTTTTTAAAAAATATTTGTCAATAGTGATGAATGAGATCACCAACATCGCCTTCAGCTTTTTCTGCATTGGCTCACTTTAATAGCCCTAAATAAAATACAGATATGGTTTCTTTTTCTTACCTATGCATATTGGACTATCTACTCTGACAGCATTCACAGTGAAGTGTAAAAGACAATGGTGTATCAAGATGCAAGAAAATCTTCAGGAAAATAACAGATATTGAGACATTAACTCATTCAGTCATTGTATATGTTTCCCTTTTGGAAAACTGCAATTCTTTGGCTCAGTTTCTCATTGTACTACCCTGGTGTTCCTGGATGAACTGCAGTATTTCCTGCTGGAAGACTGCTTCACTGGACAGTTACACGGATTTACATTCTCATTCTAGGATGAACTATAGTAACAGTGGAGGAAATTCATTCCATCAATGGTCAAAGATGATAATACAGTTCTGATGGTAAAAGCTATAGGATCTGTGTTTATTACAGGCTGTTAATATACTCCTTCAGTTCCTTCAAGGCTCTCAAAACTCCAAAATCAACAATATCCAACCTTAATAAGTTAATTTATCATTCAGTTTATTCATACACATATATGAAATCAGCCTTTTTTCCAGAAGACTATTAATTTAGACTGTCAGCCAAACAACTGGGAGAAGGACAAGTCACTGAACAGGAAAACAAATAATCATTTGGGGAAAAATTGAATGCAAGTAGAAAAGGTTAAAATGAAAAATTAGAAGCATTGTTAAATATGGCAGAGTAACAGTGAGTACAACAGAAAGACGTATCAGTCATCATGGGGAATATTAACAAGTTTGGAAGTTGTAGAATTGAGAAAATTCCACTGAAGTTGCTCCTCATCAAAGCAGAGAGGTCTTAAGAATTCTTTTTAGCTGTGATTGTTGATAAAAATATCTGATACCGTATCTGCTATTATTCACCTCATTCCCCATTGTATTACATACACATAGATATTGAGAGGTACATACATACATATATCTATAATTTTATGCATACTTATTCACAAATACACACTAGAAAAGACTTTCAAACAAGCAAATGAGAATCAATTACTGAATTTTTATAGCAATTAGATGTTTAACTTCCTTATGCTGCTTTGAATATAATCCCATCTAGCAGTATCACGTTGGCAAAGCATAAAATAATCATGATGGATTTGGCATAAAGATATTTATTATTTTTTTATAATTATTTGTTTTTCTTTCACATAAAATCTAAGAAATCACATCAATAATATAGGAACATGAATGATATAGACAGTGGGATTGAAGACACCCTCTACCACTTTGCAGATGACACCAAGCTGACTGGTGCAGTCGATATACCAGAGGGATGGGATATTATCCAGAAGCACCTGGACAAGTTAGAGAAGTGGACCCATGTGAACCTCATGAGGTTCAACGAGGCCAAGCGCAGGATTCTGAACCTGGTTTGGGGCAATCCTCATTATCAATACAGGCTGGCAGATGATGTGATAGTGAGCAGCACTGCAGAAATGGACTTGGGGGTACTAGTGGACAAAAAGTTGGACATGAGCAAACAATGTTCATTCTCAGCCCAGAGGGCCAATTGCATCCTGGGCTGCATTGAAAGAAGTGTGGCCCAGTAGGTCAAGGGAACTCACCTCACACTATATCAGGTTTCTCAGACACCCATACCACCTGGCCTTGAACACTTGCAATGATTGTACATCCACAACCTCCCTGAGCAGCCTGTTTCAGTGTCTTAACACCCTCACACTAAAGAATTTCCTCATAAAGTCTAACTTAAATCTCATTTCTTCCAGTTTTAATCCATAACCCTTCGTCCTCTCAATACATGCCCTTGTAGAAAGTCCCTCTCCAGCTTTCCTGTAGATGCCTTCAGGTACTGGAAGGCCTCTGTGAGGTCTCTTTGGAGTCTCCTCTTCTCCAGGCTGAACAAACCCAACTCTCTTAGCCTGTCTTCATAGGAGAGGTGGTCCAGCCCTCAGATCATCTTTGTGGCCCTCCTCTGGACTTTCTCCAGGATCTCCATGTGGTTTGACACAGGATGTTATACCTGAGATGGGGGTATGCTCTTTTAGTACATATGATGAATCCCACTGCGTAAGAATAGACTTTGCAGACAGCGTTTCAAATTTGTGATAACTTATGAGAAACCTGACAAAAGAGCATGTTCCAGGGCCTGGGGAATGGGCTTAATCATAAATCTCACAAATATCTATTTAATTATTCTCTTTCATCTGGATTTTCTGTGTAGTTCATTGACAGGGGATTAATAGAATTTGCTATTTAAGCACTAATTTTCTCTTCCATCGCCTGCTCTACAGCTGCTGTTGGAAGGATCCTTGAAGTCAGGTTGTGAAAGCTGTCTTATGTGAAGGAACTATTTACAGCTGAATGTTGTCAAGATTGTTTTTATCAGACCGTGTTGTGAACTGCTGCCTCACAGAGTAGATCATTATCAATGACAGCACTAAATGCCTGGCATAAAATGCATCACATTAATGAGTGTTTAGCATTTATTAGAAATATGATCAGTTTGTTACTACTGAGAAATCTAAACAAGTATTTGACAATTTGTTTAATGAGAAATGAGTGTTTTGTATCATGACACTGTATCAAGTATAATACATGCACTCTGGAATGTGTTTTTATATTTTATCAAAGGCTGCATGTCTTTCAGTACTTTCTTGAATGTACTGAATATATACAGAATATTAGATGCACTGTTCTAGATAGAATTCCCTAGTTTTGTATGTATATGTACAACACTTAGGTATGTCAAGGTCCCAAGGATCCCTCTATTCTCAATTGGAAAGTTAGAGATGTTTGTGAACAAGGATTCTTTTAACTTGAATTCTTGCCTTCCTTAGGAAGAGTGAATCCATGCTCCAGAGGGGATTTCTACCCATTAACTGAAAGGGAAGGTAGGATGAAAAGTTCTGACTTACAGACTTCTACAGTAAGGACATATGAATCCCACAGATTGTTTCCAAAACTGGGAAAAGATCAGTTCTTAGCAGTATCGTGCATGATTTCACAATACTAGTAATTTATTCTGGAATTCTGTAACTGCTGGAGAAATAAAAAAATATTAAGTATAAGAAGCTTGTAAAAGAGTTTTTTTGTTGACTTTTTGTTTTGTTATTTTGGGTTTTTTTCAGGGGGTTAAGTTTTTTTTTTTTTAAATATATTTCACAAAGAAATTAGCATTGTGGGAGTGGACAGTGAGTTTGATTGGCTGGACAAAAAGTTATTTTTTTTTAATCTTCAAATGTAAAAACAGAATTTTAATTGAAAACAAAAAATATTTTTAAAAATACATAGAAATGAAAGATATTTTCATTGAATACATAGCAATCATTGTAATTTCATTGCCGTAAGTAATGAGATCCAAAAATTGAAATATTAATAGTAACCTCTTTTACCAACTAAAAAGGTATCAGGCAGATATTGTTGCTAAATAGATTTCAACTGAGAAAGAATGTCTGACGTATTTTCTCTAGTTTATTCAAGATAAATAAATAAAATATTGGAATCCTCACAGGCAACAGATTCTACTACCATGAGTGTTGTTTCAAAAGAAGGTGTAAGTTTAAATCACAAAATCATAGAATCATTAAGGTTGGAAGGGACATTATAGATCACCAAGTTCCAACCCCCCTACCATGAGCAGGGAACCCTACCACTAGACCTGGTTGCACAAAACCTTGTCCAACCTGGCCTGAAAAACATCCAGGGATGGGGCATCATCAACCTCCCTGGGCAACTCATTCCAGTTCCTCACCACCCTTATAGGGAAGAATTTCTTCCTAATATCTAACCTAAATCTCCCCTCTCTCAGTTTAAAACCATTACCCCTTGTCCTATCACTGTCTTCTCTGATGAAAACCCCCTCCTCAGTTTTCCTATAGGCCCCTTTCAAGTACTAGAAGGCTGATATAAGGTCTCCCTGGAGCCTTCTCTTCTCTAGGCTGAACAGCCCCAACTCTCTCAGCCTGTCTTCATAGCAGAGGTGCTCCAGGCCTTTGATCATTTTGGTGGCCCTTCTCTGGACCCTCTCCAACAGGTCTATATCTTTCTTGTGCTGAGGGCACCAGAACTGTACACAGTACTCCAGGTGGTGTCTGACCCGCTGCTCCAAGGGAAAGTCTAATACCCACAGCTTCCAGGTGGGAACTCCATTTAGGGACCAAGACAGATCTGACCACTGGTCATACATTCGTTCATTTACCTGGGCCAAGACATCCCATTGGCTGGGGAACCTGTTTGCTGACAGAGGGTCCCACCCCAACAATCCTCAAATCGCCCAAGAAAACCCCAGCAGGAGGTAAGACCAGAAATATTTCTTGCCACCCAGTCTAACCCAACAAAGTTGAGACCATCAGGGATTCTTTTGCCAGCTCCAGAGAGCTTAACAGATTATATAACAACCCTGAGCACTGGCAGGAAGGGGGGGCACCAGTGCTCTGCCACAAAGATTTCCTTAATTATTTATGAAAATAACATAAGTTTGGATTAATTAAGACAGTTAATAAACTCATTAAACTGTTTCAAAATGGAAGGAAAAAAAAAAATATTGCCATTGCTTAGATGAATGTTTTCACTTTTAGCTGAAATATACCACTGTTTATGTAATTTCCATTGTGAAATATTTGGTTTCCATTATTTTTTATGTTTTTAATGTGCATTTTGCTTTTCCAAGGATATGTTTTTATTTGAATCTCTAATAAGCTACTTCCAAAAATAATAAAAAAGGTTAAAGATTAAAGTACATTTTTTTGTTCTCCAGTGCGTTCTAGTATAACACAGATTACCTCTGCTATGAATACTAAGTACCTTTTCTCCAAAATTTAGGAACTAGATATAAACTGAAAAACCTACTTAGTTAGCATCCTGAGGCTCATCAGTTTTCTGAGAACAACTTCCTTAAAAAAATGAGGCCTTTCCTACTGCTGGCTATAGATGATGCATAAATCAGAAGGGGGTGAAATGAGTGCAACAACTTGTCAAGAATCCAAAACAAGGGGCAAGTCAGACACACCATAATATAATGTAGCCAAAGCTATTCTAGACACCTGAAATTTTGGAGCACACTTAAGATCATACATGATCAAAAATAAAGACAGCATGAGATTTTCTCCAGTTTTACATGAAAACAGTGCATAGAATCATAGAATGATTTGGGTTGGAAAAGACCTTTAAAGGTCCAACACTCCTGCCATGTGCAGGGACATCATCAATAAAATCAGGTTGCTTAAAGCCCTCTTCTTTGAATGTTTCTAGGGATGAGGCACCTACCACATCTCTGGGAAACCTGTTTGACCAAAAAAAGAAGAGAAGGCTCTGGGGAGACCTTATAGCGGCCTTTCAAAACTTAGGGCCTATAAGAAAGATGGGGACAGACTTTTTAGGAGGACCTGTAGTGACAGGACAAGATATAAGGAAGAATGCTTGTACAATGAAGGTGGTGAAACACTCAAACAGGTTTCCCAGAGAAACCTTTTAGTTTAAACTCTTTTAGTTTAAAACCATTACCCCTTGTCCTATCACTACAGGCTCTCCTAAAATGTCTGTCTGATTAGGATTAGGATTTCATCGGCATATAATTCTAGCTTTCTTTTCCTTTGATATAATGGCTGTGAAAGCTGGTTTTCTGTGTTTAATAGTATTGTCAATTAACGTGACTGTAAATGTTTTATTATTTGTGGTTTGTTGTTTGTTTAGGTGTTTGTTTGGTAAAGCACAGCCAAATAAATTCAGTTTGCAGTAATATATTTTCCTTCACCTACAGAGCTGAAGTAGAGGCTGAATGTAATGATTTGATTTGGCTTTATTACTTGAATGACTTTATGCTTTTGTGCTTAAACCAGATCTTGGCTTGCATGATTTCAGGAATTTGTGGCAGTTTGACTTTAAACATGGCTGAGAAGTCAGAGCTATTTTCACTGCAATAATCTGTCACATGGCTTTCATGTTCCTCCTTACCCTCCCCTCCCTTTAAAGGAGTGGCTTTGAAAACAGCTGGCAGTTTGCAGTCCTGAAATTCAGTGTTCCAGTTCAGGATATTTAAGCTGGTTATTCTTCAGCATATTGTCTTTTATGCTTAGATCTACTGCCCAGATCTTGACATAAGCTGTAGCAGTCAATGAGTTCCATTTTCAGAAGTTAAACCAAGTGAAACAGAAACAGTAACAGAAAAATGTAAATTTCCAGTTTCTTCTATCACTTTTACTATTAGTTTCACACCACTGTACAGATCTAAGTTTCTTATTTGATCATAGTGATATTTAAGATTAAAAACCCCTTCAAATTCTGAAAGATTATTTTTATTTTGTTTTTTAAATCTGGAAGCTGATTATAGGAAAATAGGACTGTTAATGGAAAAGCAGAGAAGCAGTATCTTCCAACAAACATTTTTTGTAATGATTTTCAAGATGCTTGCTCCTTGCATTTTTTTGGAAATTATTTTTTAAAAACTTGTTACTTATACAAGAGTTTTCTTAAGGATCTAGATAGGTAAGATAGACATCTTCCTTCATCACTGTGCAAGCATGTTATAGTAGTTACAGGGAAGCGAGTATTCCCTGTTCTGTTATATCAAACTGACAGATCTGAGGATCAGTTATTTTCTTTGAGGTTTTTTGAGTGTTTTGTTTTGTGTGCATGTGTGTATGTTTTGAGTGTTTTGTTTTTATTTCATTTACAGATGCTTTTATACCAAATCTATAGAAGTGTTAATATTTCTGTATAGTTAAATAAGAGTATATATAGACCATTTGTATATTAGCAGGTAAACATAGTTACTAATGAGAATGTTTTTGCCATTAATTGAGTCTGTTTATTTGTGCTTCAGCATCTTCCTCTCTTTTCAGCAGCAGCATGGTGAGCCTCCAACAGCAAAAGTGGTCTCTGAGGCTGTAGCTCAAGGAATACTTTAGCTCTGGGAAAGTTCTTTTCACAGAAACATCTGAACATTTTAAATTTTAAAATAAAAGGAAAATACAGACAATTCAGATATATAATTAATCATAATTAATCATTTGAGTTCTAGCATGGCTAATTTTGAAGTCTCAGTCCTTTTTATCAACTACATTTTGGAACTATTAACAGGAGTAGAAGTGTGGCCCTAATTTCCAAAGTCTCATTTGTTTTATGAAGGCATGTTCATGTGGGTGGAACTAGATGATGATGACAGCTCTGAAATATTATCAGTCATCTGATCCTCCAAGTGTAATGTCAGGAAAAGAAGAGAAAAATATTCTCAAGTTTCAAGGGACAAGAAATACAGTTTTATGTGAGCCATGCCATTGAGACCATAGAGAAGTTGATTTAAAATATGCTTACTCTATGTGGTAATGACAATCCTTATCAACCCAGTTCAGAGGATTAAAGATTAATCATTGAACATTAGAATGAGAGGAGCTTTAATTTCCTCTCACTTTACACTTGGATTTCCAAAGTGTTTTATTGTCAACAAAGACAGAGAATATATGTAATCTAGACTGTAATTCCCTTTTCTTTCACGTGTCATAGTTATATTTGACATAAAATAGAACAAAAATCTAAACAGTGTATCAAGTTAGACAAAAGCCTAGTGAGTTAAGAACAAAGGACAAGTTTGTTGTTGTTGTTGTTTTGGGTTTTTCTTTTAAGGAAAATGTCCAAAACTCTTTGGGAATTTAAATTTTCCATTGACTATAGCTTTTAAAGAAAAATAACCTTATTAAATTTGGATGTGTTGGATATGTGCTTTAAAAAGAAAATACAAACTGAAAAATATATTTAATTTTTACATTTTTAAATTGCATTCACTCCCTTATTTTAAATCTTTTTATTTTCTCCAAATGCTGGATTTGCAGCTTGTTCTCATCTGCCTTTTCAAAATAGCTATCAGTTAAGAAAGAAAAAAAGTGAAAAATAGTTTGTTTTAAGGGCCTTTGGCTCCACCTTGTGTCAATTGTGCTTTCCTAAGGAATCTGACAAGTCACGTAAAAAGAGAGAAAAATATTGAAGTTTACTGCTTAAACTTAGAGGGAAGTTTTACCTCATTGTCCACTAAGGAATGATGAAGTTCTGAAACTCTGGCATTTTACATTTTTTTCAATAAATATAAAATTAAAATACAGTAATACATTTCAAATGGAGAGGCATGTGATAAACTACTCAGAAGTGTTTTCTATGTATAGTTGTAAAGACAGTACGTACTGGAATAAATCTTCAGTTTATGCAAATGAATCCTGCTTTTGTATCAGAATTTGATTAGGAAGCTAGAAAAAGTAATATGTGGCAAATGGCAATGCGCTCTGCTCATGCTCTGTAGGTTGTGCCTAAACATTGAAATAACAGCCAGATTTTGAGATCATCATTACAGATTCAGCTAGGTCAAGTCTAAAGTCTCTTTTATGACAACTACCTTCATTCTTTTAGGTTCTATTGTACTAAAAGTATTTCTTCAATTAAAGTCCTCCATAATCTTATGAAGAAGTGTAGGGCCTAATGTTAGGCAGATGTCTTTCAGATGAAGTTACATGAACAATTTCTGTTCTTGTATCCTGCCTTTTTATGCCTTCCTGCTCCTGTTCAAAGTTATCCTGACCATGATGTGCAGTAAAGCTGAGTTAAGTATAACTGATGAAGCAGTGAGTGGTGTGTAAAAAATGGTGGGTTTTTTCCCCCTGACTTTTCAATATTTCATAGGATTACCTACCAAAATTAGTGACTGTTTCCCTCTTTCCCTATAGTAACCTAACTGGTAAAGAGTTGTTTGTGGAGGCTTTTTACCCAGTTGGAAGTGAATGCTATGCTTTGCTATTTCATGTATGTGCCTTTTCTTGTGCTGCACATCAGATGATCCAAGAACCTTTAACGGAAATCAGAGATACCAGTTGAGAACCCAGGATTTTGGAAACTTGTGAAATTTTCAAGAGGCTGATTTGTGTAGCCTTACCATATAAAGTGGGTGCCTTAGCACAGCCAGAAGCCACCTCAGAAACCAGGAGCATCTCAGTTCTTCTAACTTATGCAGTATAATGTAAGAGTAATCATTTCCAAATAACTGACACACAGAAAAATTTGTATTTTCAGTTATATCCTTGGAGGCAATTAAATCTGTTCACAATAAAAAGTCTCTGTTTTGTCTTGGTTCTGTCTATTAATCTCATTCTTTGCTGTATCTGCTCAGCTATTTCCATTTACTAAGTTTGTGTTTTTTTCCTCAGTTAGTACTAAGACATTCGTAAACATTTTTTTGTCTTCTTTCTCTCTCATACTTCTGTGGGGTTTTTATCTTGAACAAGAGGTGGTACCAAGAGTTTATATTAGCTTTGCTTCCTAAAACATTTGAGATATCAAACCTGTTTTATGATTTGTATAAACATCTAGTGGCCTCATATAATTGTTTTTTGGTTTGTTTTGAAATTTTAATGTATGGCTATTGGTCTACGTCACTGAAGAAGAGAATTTGCCAATCATAACTTTTATGAACTAGATTTTGTCAGAGTTTTTAAAAGCAAGACTCATACTTTTTTCCGGCCTTGTTAAGGAAGGACATGTTGAAAACAATTGCATAGTCCAGAGTCCTATATGACAGTTACAAAATTAAGATTAACCAGAGAGAAAAAATAGGATAGTACTCTATGGAAAGAGAAAGGAAGGAGAAAAACTCTGTCCTCATTTTGCTATATTGTTCTCCAAATTACACACTTTTCTTTCCCCAGATCTGTTCTTCTCTTATCCCTGGCATCATGACAGCTTTTATCTTTTCTGAAGTGGATGAAAGTGAAGGACTGAGAAAACTAATGTGCAGCCCAGAACACAAGAACTCATTACTGACATTACTTCTCTTTTGCTTTATTCCTTTTCTAGCCACAGAACTTAAATAAAAAATATTTCCAATTACTCTCCATCATAAGAAAGAAAGTTATAATATAGCTGGGAAGGCATTTTGAGCTTGATTTTATTAAGATCTAATTACTACTGCAAAGTATTTTTAGCAAGGAGACTGACAAAAATGGTAAATGCCATTATTTTTCATGGGCATACTGGGAACTCCAAGACTATTCACCTGCTACCTAGAAGGACACACACATACACACACACACACACCACCCTATGCAAAGATTCTCAAGTCCATTATTGTAGTATATGATAGGGAATAATAATTAGAATATTAAGTCCTCTCTTAAGCAGCTCTACAGAGTTCAAGTTGCATCTGTATGACATGGCTCATTTTTCCCAGTTCCCAAATTCTCAACTACTGGAAAAGTTCCCATGACCAAAAAAAGAAAAAAGCATGAGCCCAGGCTTCTACACAGAGGATTATCCTAAAGCATGAGCATGGCAATCAAATCCTACTTGTGGTAAATTTGTGGATCTTCATGGAAAAAATCGGGAAGAAGTGGAAAGAACTCACAACAAGACAGAGCAAATGCAAAAAAGCCCCATATAATCTGAAGGTCTGCATAATAAAAAAGGAAAACAGTAATTAGTCTGGCAGTAAGCCTCAGCAGTCTGAATCAGGTCACATTGGATATATTACCTATATCATGTGTTGATAAATTGCCAGAAACAAAACTCAGCTTAGCTGTTTCTCTTTTGAGTTAGCACTTCTGAAACCAATCTAAGCTCTGTGTCTAGGTAGTCTTCTATAGTCTGTTTTCTGTTCTGCAGTTGCAAAAGCTTAACAGAAAACAGAAAAGCACGTAGATTCCAAACTACATGCGTATAAACATTGTGTTTCTTCTCACAGAAAAGTAAATTAATTTCTATCTACTTACCTGCAGTCTACTAAGAATTCAAATAAAGCTCTTTATACCAAAGAACAAAGAGTTGTTGCATCTTTTTAGTCTTCAATGAATATGTAAAGAGCATGTTTAGAACTTTTTAAAAGTGCTAAATGCAGTCTTGTTTTATTTGCTTTCAATCAATGTACCTTGGCATTTTGAAGACCAATGGTTGTTGGTATTTGCATTCTTTTAATCCATGAATTCTAATACACATCAAGGCTATCCTTCCTTTAACAGAACACAGCTTTAGACACTAATGTAGGGTATTTCCTCTAAAAAACCTAGTTATATACTCAACACATTCTTGATTCACTTTCCCCATGGAGAGAAAAAAGCAGCTGGCTTTTTCTTCTTATGATTCAACTGTCATATTTTCATTTCTGGATGAAAGTGACCTACAATGAAGAGTGAGTCAGCACTAGGTCATGAGAGGAGAGTACTTCAGGAGTGCTTTCAGTGTAATTCTGATGGGCTTTGTCTTGACTGTGAGGAACTCTTGAAACTCATAGAACAAGAATTTTGGGGTAAAACTACAAATTTCTATTCCCATTGCTGAATTATTTTCTCTTACTTCTTGTTCCTAAAGCAGGTTTAATGGAACTCTGTCTTCTCTTTAGGATCAATCTGTGACAGTGTTCTCTCCTCCTCCGCCTGACCTTTGTCTCCCATAACCCAGCTCAAGTGATAAGCACTGGTAGCAATTGTAATGAATGCATCTGTTAGTGATGGCTGCATCCTGCTCAAAGTGGTTTTAAGAGAAAAAGATAACAACACAATAGGCAAGGACTAATGTAAGTAATGCACCCACCTAAATGCAGTGCTGATCAGTGTCTGACTCAAGCCAAACTTGGAAGAAACTATCATCTGTGGTCAGTGTGCAAATATAACTATGAGTCAATCAAATTATCCCCATAAATATTGAGTAACCCAGGAGCTCTTTGAGCTTTCCTCTATGGCAGTGGGAGCATGACAGGACCTCTCCTTGAGTAGCATTGCCTTTCAAGGTTACTCCTTGAAGTTGAGATATTCCTTGCCACAACAGATTCTCTGTAAGTGATTATTGCTAAGTGTATGAATACTGTAATTGCAAATATCTAATTCAAGATTGCCACTGGTGATAATTTTGTCAGTCAAAATGGTTAATGGTATACATGCCTATCATCGTTCATGAGTGTCCCAGGGTTTTGAAGCAGAACATTTCCTCCTTTTTTCTTGAAGTTGCCTGAAGGACACTGACAACTGGAAGCGTCTAAAGTTAGGTCCTGTTAGTACCTACACACACAAGAAACTAGAGCACTGTAACTATAAAGAAAGGAACCCAGAATTCCTGGATGAAGCAGCCGAAGCACAAGTCTTCAAAGTAAATCTCCCTTTTGTCCAAAGTGTTGTCTCCTCTCAAGTCCTTCTTTTCAGCCCAGGCACTTTCAGAGGATTCTGGTTTTGGAACAGCTTAAGTACAGCCATCTAAGATTTGTTTGCTAGTCCTGCAGACCAGTCTCTGTCTTCTCAGGCAGCTTCTGAGTTTTTGAACTGCAAAGTCCTAATTAGCTCCCAATGCCCAGGTATATGCTCCAAAAATATCCTGCCACTGAGAAGACCTGGATGTGCACCAGACTGTTTACATTCTAGGGTCTGCAGGAAGGCCAGTCATAAGCAGCAGAAGGGTGTCATGACATGCTGCAGCCATTTTCCCCTCTCAGTAGAAGTCTCCCAGAGTACACCAGTGCTTCAGATTTCTATGTTTTGTTGCTTGTCCTACCTTTTCCCATCTGTGCTTAAAAAAGCTTTAAAGGTTAAAATATTTCAAGGTTCCTCACCAAAGCCCTAAAAACTTTAGTCAGTCATGGGATGCAAGGAAGGGTCCTCAGATTAAGAGAGAACTGTTGGGAAGAGACTAAGTAGTCACAGGAACAGAGGACTGTGGCCAGAAGTTATGTTGTGACTTATCCTCTTTGAGCTGTTTGCATGTACTACTGTAAGGACACTGAGCAAGCCAACAAAATTTCTTGACTACTAACTTGTTCAGGGCAATAAAGGCAAGCACTGTCTGAAGAACTGCAAAAGGACCTTCCAACGTTCTTCAAGAAAATGGCATATTAGGTTCAGCTTAGGGATAAGTAATGTCATGCACTTGAAAATGAACAGTCCAAAATTTACACACATAATGATGTGCTTTGAGCAATTAGAATGAGATCTTGGGGTTATAATGAATAGTACAATTAAAACACAAATTCTTGATAGCAGTCAAAAAAAGGAAACAGGCTAACAGGAAGTATTTTTATCCTAACTAAAATATTTTTAAACCAGAAAAGGTACAAGGAAGAACAAAAGAAGATTATCAAAACTACATGTCTTTATCATATCAGAAGTAAAGCTTTTCAGTCTAGAAAAAGCAAAATTAGGGGGTAGAGTGTGACAGAGGTTTGTAAATATGTGAATGGAATGTGAAAAGTGGAAATGGAGAAGCAGATTTCTTAGTATCTGGAGCACCAAATGACATCAACGTCCAGATGAAATTAAAACAAAACAAAACAAGATCTTTCTTTGCATAATGAATACTGAGGCTGCAAAAGAAATTGTGGCTGCCAAACAAACACTTACATATGTTCAGTTATTGGGTGAACAAATCACTGGATCACTGACTTGCCTGAGCTTCTATTTGTCATTAGACATCCTCTTCCTGTCACTCTAGAGGCATGTGACCCAGCTAGAGCGGCATAGTTATCTGGCATAAGATGGCTGATAGTGTGTGACTTATTGGTTGATTCCCTTAACATAACTATAATTGTAAATCCAGAAATTGTTAATACAACTAAATACTGAGCCAATTAAATGAAGGACAGGACAGTGCTCTCAACTGTTAGGAAGTACTACAAAAACTAAAATTTTCCTCAAAGCTGCTTTTTTATCTAGAGTTTTTGACCAGGTAAGGATCTCAAGTTTTAAAGAAAAGGTTTTTAGACTTCTCATAATAGAAGATAAATTTACCAGAAGACAGACATAAAGATAATGTCAGGATAATAACAGTAACTCCAAACAAAAGAACAGTAATAACAGTAACAAAAGTAATTATGCTTTTTAAGTTCTCATAATATGTAGATCACTATTTTTTAATATCTTATGTCACAGGCATTGGGAAGAGAATGAGAGATGGTATGGATATATCTGAACTGTAGCCTCAGGACTATTTCTTCCACTACTGCCACAAAGAATTCTGGAAAGAATTAATTTACTGTCCCAGCCCAGAAGGGATGCTAACAGCAGTACCAAAAGAGTGCACCCTGAACCATTTAGGACACAGGATTTTGAGACAAACCATGAGCAATCACAAGCTTTTCAGGGATGACTGGTGTTACAGACCTTTTTGCAAGCCTTCAGCTTGATCATCCTTTGAACTGCCTAAAAGTGGTTACTTGACTGCAACTGAAAGTGGGAAAACCAGAAAAAGAGACACTTCAATACAGCTTTAAACTCATAGTTTTCTATAGTCTGTATTTGATGTCTTACTGCCCTCTATGGTGATGGATACGGCTCTCACTCTTTTTGACCTTCTTTTCTCCTATTCCACAGGTACCTTAGGCACCTAAGAGTGCCATAAATTTTATTTAAGTAGCTTAGCTCACACACACATATATATGTGTGTGGAAATATTCAAGGTTATAGTTCTGAACTTTCTTTGTGGATCTACCCTTAAAAGTTATTTACATAATATTTGGGGTATTGGTGTATTAATGACTTGTATCTTAATATCTTACTAATGCTGGAAAGACTAGTAATTTTTGTTTTATTTTTCCTACATAAAATATGAAAGCTGAAGTCTCACAGCTCCTCTGCAAAATGTCAGTGTGATTTCTTCACAGCTCTAGTTACTGGGAAAATGCAAAAAGTTTGTGCAAACTTCTGTTATTCCAATATTTTTTTGGTGAAAATAGGCAATAGACCCTACTAATAACAAAGTAAAAATTTCAGTCTCTAAGAAAGATGCTTTTTTTTCAGTAGTGCTGCAGACCCACAGCTTGGTTATAATTATGCCTCACCTCTGATTCCATTTTGCATGAATGGTTAACTTCAGAAGGTTAATATCATCCAGGTTAATTGCCAGTCAATGGCAAGGAAAGCTTAGCCATCTTTTATTCAAGCTCATTTAACTTTTTTGAGCCTAAGTTTTCCTTCAGAAATCTGCAGAATAAGCAGTGGCAGCCAGTTACTCAAGTTAAGTGAGGAGTGAGAATGCATCGTTTATTTTTTAGCCTTCATTAAGCCTGGCCCTGCTGCCTCTCAGAGGTGGTACTAAGAGTGTTGCCTGGCAAAGGATAAGAAGCAAGGAGGGAAAGACAAATACAAACCTAGTCATCCTGTGACCCATTTGGGAACTGTATCTATTAACGTATGAGAAAATTTTTAAAAATACAGAGGTATTTGGGTAATAAGTTGCTGTTGATGTACTTTCAGAAAGCAGTGGCTAATTTCAAATACTGAACATAGTATCACTGTCAAGAGCTTTTGATTTTATCCCACATTAACTGCTGTATTCCAAGGTACTGGACAAATAAGAAAAAATAAGGCATTAAGGCAATTTATGAAATTTTGCAAATATTTTTATCAGTGTATTTTACATTTCTTGTGTGCAAACATGCTTCAGTGTGTCAGCATTTTTTTTTAATGGTTAGCATTGCAGCTTCAAAGTTCTCCTATGATAGTTGTGTCTTTGCTTTTGCTTATAAGTCAATAAACAGATTTCAGACTAGAATCTCTGCTCTAAGATCTTCATAAGTATGAATGGCACTTGGGACTTCTGCAGGTTTATAAGATCACAAAACTGGAATCAAATGAAGAAAATTATGCCAAAATAAATAAAAATATGTCAATTTTTTCTTGCTGTTGGGATGACAAAAAAAATTCTATTATTTTGCTACTTACTCCATAATCAGTCAAACCCTTCTCCTTCTCTGGAGGCTTTCAAAACCTGCCCAGATGCGTTGCTGCGTGGCCTGCTTTTGACAGAAGGGTTGTAGTAGATGATCTCCCAAGGACCCTTCCAACCCCTAATATTATATGATTCTATGAAATAACACTTTGTTGTAATTCAATTAACTTATGAGAATAATCACAATAGTCACTGGGTAATGAGGGGTGTTGAATACTTGGATCTTTTTCTTGGGTCTGTAAAAGTTAATGTTCTTCCAACTGATTATAACAGGAAAAAATATATTATGGAGAGTAATGTAATTAAAGAGGAAAACAGATGGTATCTGCAGTGAGAAAATTATCTTTAGCTGTTAAGTGCCAGAGCATAGATTAACTCTTGTCCATACAGGAGACACTATTCCAGTAAACTTGTATGTATAAAATTAAATGCTGCACAGGTTGACTCAGCTGGCCAGCCAGAAGCAGGGGTACAATCTATTTAATGAAACCAGGTCCTGGATAGAAGTGCCAGGCAAGAGTAATTTCTAAGCATTTCAGGCAAGAATATGAGTTTGAGACAGCTTTGTGGATCTCTGGGGCCATCCAGAATTACTGCCATTCAGTATTGTGATCTCTTTGCCCTTTTGCAAGTCCAGAATATTTTTACTTTGTTGCAACTCTCAGCTTGTGGATGTTGGTTACTGTCTGGATCCTACTATGAGAGGGAAGATATGACACATTCTAGTTGTCTTTAGGACAAAGTCTGCCATTGGAGTCTATGCTGGAAGATGCAAATGTTTATTTGCAGTAGAGGTTGGGTGCTGTGCAGTATGTTTTCTTACAAAGAAAAGATGTCTGCTTGCTTTTGTTCTAGGTTTTTAAGTCTGGGCTAGCTGGGTTGCAGAGACTGACCCTTCCTTTGCTGCAACTGAAGAGGAGCTTATGTAGAGCAGAGTAGGGTTACCAGCAAGTGTGACAAAGATAGAAAAGAGCGATCATGCAGCATGAGTGAAGAAACAGTGCAGACAGAAACACTGGGGACTTTGCTGATAAATGGTGCTGCTGCAGAGGCACAAGAACATGACTGACAGCTCACCTTTCCCTGTCCTGTCTACTGCTGCATTTTGTTGTAACCAGGAGTAGCTCCTCTTACAAAGCAAATTCAGTTAAACTGGCTCTATTAATAGGAAATTAGGATTGTAAACTATTCAGAAACAGTGTACTTAACCTCTTGCAGACTCACTTGATCTGTTCCAAAAGTCAAGTGGAAGCTGTATAGCTTGAATAGAGCAGAGCTGTATCTAAGGCGAGGTACATGGACAAATTACATCATTGTGATGTCAAGTAATCTGCCAGCACAAGGCCTTTGTGGCCAAAATTAAACTTGTTCTTGTCTGCCAAGGTAATAGTGAACAGTATGATAACACAGAAATAAGAAACAGCTTGGTTTTGCAATTAAAAAAGACAAAACAAAAGATGTAACAGTACTATTATAGTTTATGTAGGACATGTGGTGTTTTTCATGCCAGTCATTCCTGTCCTTCTATTGGAAATACAAGCTCAGTAGCTGGTGGGTCAGGGACTGCAGTTAGTCTCTGCATTCTCTGGTAGCCATGCTTGACACACATCCACTTAATGTTATCAGAGCCATGCCATGAGACTATTAAAAATTCTGTTACTGAATCATGTGCTTGCAAGGAAATGGGTTTCTCTCCATTTCCCTTGTGATTAATGAAGAATGTGCTTCTGAAATGGAAGGCAGCTCTTTTCTGATGTATAGAAGCTATGTGCAACTAATGTGCTGTCCTGCCAGTTCTGGAAAAGGGCACCATCCTAATCATTCATGTTGTGAAAGAACAAGAACGTTATTTTCTCACTTGTCATCATGTGTAATGGTAGGAGTTGACTGATACAAATAACCTTGGATTACTTTTTATCATGTATAGCCAAGTTAATCCTGTACTGGAAGCCTGCAGCCAGTTTGGAAGGGCTGAATCAAAGTGTGAACATATCTACACTGCACTGATGCCTCTTGGGCTATCATGTCATCTTATCTGCTTTTGTAAGGGACGAAGTTCAGCCAGATCTCATTCATTTTAATAAGAGAGAATAATCTCATACAGGCCCTTTTCTCCCTTTTTCAGTTACCTACCTTCTGCTTTAGAAGAAGTTTTTCCCCAGCATGTTTTGGTTCTATCCTGAAATGACATACAGAATCTGTGCACAAACACTGTAACTGTTCTCTTTGATACTGAGGATTATGTGAGACAAAAAAATTTATTATGAACCTGATTACTTCCTCCACTTCCTCTAGCCCTTCCCTTCCCTTCCCTTCCCTTCCCTTCCCTTCCCTTCCCTTCCCTTCCCTTCCCTTCCCTTCCCTTCCCTTCCCTTCCCTTCTCTTCCCTTCCTTCCTTCCTTCCTTCCTTCCTTCCTTCCTTCCTTCCTTCCTTCCTTCCTTCCTTCCTTCCTTCCTTCCTTCCTTCCTTCCTTCCTTCCTTCCTTCCTTCCTTCCTTCCTTCCTTCCTTCCTTCCTTCCTTCCTTCCTTCCTTCCCTTCCCTTCCCTTCCCTTCCCTTCTTTCCCTTCCTTCCTTTCTTTTTTTTCCCTTTTTTTCTTTTTTCTTTTTTTTTTTCTTTTTTTTTTTTTTTTTCCCTTTCAAATCCAAGTGCAGTTCCAGGGAACAGAAACACATGATCCATAGGCAGCCTGGCTGAACTTCAGCAATTTTCTGTTAGAAAATAAATGCTTTGGGCAAAGGATGTGATCAAATACAGAAAGGCAGGTTCTCACTGTAGATATTGCTCATCTGCTGAGGCTCATCAGGACTGTTAGCTAACAAGGCAGTCTAAATCCTGAGTAGGAGGAAACAATCTCTTATTAGTCACTTTAAAGAGAAAGATGAAAAAGTTCATGTTCCAGGAAGAATATAGATGAAGGAGGAAGAGAAAATATTCAAGAGTGGAGAGAAAACTGAGGCAGGAAAGATATGAGAGTCTCATGTTACTGTGGCTTGATATACAATTGATATGTTGTGTCTTGGGTTGCAAAACAGAATGAGAGTCTCTTGTGAACCCTGTAAACTGTCATGAAATCTGTGTATTGTCTCTGGTTCTATAGAAAAATAATCATAGAATGCACTGATGTTTGAATCTGAATGAGCACATCAGTGTGTCAGCAAGGAGATGGGTAGTTAGGAGGTCTAAATGGTCCATCTTTCATGTAAAGATATTATTCTACATTCAATAAGACATACTGTTTAAAAAATGTATCAAAAGCAAGAGACACTAGGGTGTTCTACTTGTATTAAGAGATTTTTAAAAGCGTGCCAATCAAACATGCAAGATTAAAATACTGCAGCCAAAAAAGAGCATTGTGAAGTCCTTGGCCAGGACTTTGGAAGCTGGCAATCTAAAAACTGAAATAGGAAAATTTGATTATCAGAAGTATTGAATGTTCACTATTCCTATTAACACGAATGGAAGTTAAGATAGCTGCCCATAATCTTCAAAACTCCTGAACTGTTAAAAAAAATGTTCCTCAGAAGGTGCTACAGAAACATAAATAAATGGGAAAAAAAAATTGTTACAACTATGAGAAAGCTTTTTATAAAATGCTAGGCATAGATCATCAATCTGTCACCTCCAGTGTTGTTAGATTATTTTGGTGTAAATCACTATGCAGCTCAACTCAGCCTACAGTTTAATACCACATGAGGAAGCAGTCCAAGCTTGGAATCAGTGATTTTTATGTAAGCTATGTGGACCTTTAAATATAAAGTGTCTCAGCTTGTGTTTTCCTTTGAGCAGAGAAATGATTATATGTATGTGAAAAGCAATTATTCTGCTCTGGTGAATTCCTTCCTCTCATCACCATCCTCCTAAAGCACTTACTTTCTGGAAGTGTAAAGCATGCCGCTACCCTATTTCTTACCCCTGAATGAGGAAACAGATGTAAATACACTGTGGTTCTGTTCTGATGGATGGAGTTTTGCAGTAACTTCCAACTGAAAAGTGCTTCCCATCAATGATTGCCTTGGAGTTGAGAAGGTGGAAAATTGGTTTTATAAGCATACAACAAATTGAAATGAGTCCTTCAATGTTTTCCCTGTTAATTTATTACATAAAAAGCCTGCAGCTGGTGGAGAATCCTCTTGTTATTTTTGAGTTACTAGTATTCTCTTTATATTCATCATGTCACCTTCTGTGAAGCCTGAAAATGACTACCAGGAATTTATTGGCATGTAGGCAATATTAATAAAATGTCTGCAATGTGTTCTTGTGTTTTCAGTGTACCATTTTCAGGAAGGAGAATAATTCCATGCATGTCTTCTTACATTCCACCTTTAAATGTGAGATATTCACAAGTCCAAAGGGAGAGAAGTAGCTTGCAAAAACAAGATGAGAATTTTTACAAGGACATTCAGAGATAATAGTATTTCCCTAGACTATTGCCAGAGCTCTTCAAACAGTTATTTTGATTTTACGATGAAGAAATTTGGTTTCCTCTCTGCAAAGAAGAAAGAAGTAGTAAAACGCTCAGTAAAGCAGATAAGCAAGTGAACCCCCTTCAGTTCTGTTAAATATTTTAAAATGAAACATTACTAATTATAGGCAAAATGTGTCTGTTGAGTAGGAAGGAGAGATAACCACCACAAAACCATCAGTGGTGAGGGGCTGGTCCCAGAGCATTCTCACATAGCGAACTAAATTATAGTTTACCTTGATAATAATATAAAGATTTATTCCAAGGTTGACAGATTGATGTAACCCACTATTAAGTAGGCCAGGCTCACTAGTTATTGAATTTCTAGAAAACTGAGTAAATTCAGTCTTCTCTTGACAGATGAAGCTGCAGTCATTAATTTTCAGGATGAACATTTTAGCTGGGAATTTGATAATGCCTCCATCAAGTGGTACAACTGCTTCATTGCATAATTTTGGTATCGCTTGATAAGGAAAACTTGGCTTCTTAATTTTGATTTGGAAATGCATTTGGCTTATCTTGTGAGCAATGAACTCTACTAACAGCTTACACAAAATAGTTGTTCAGAGTTGAAAGATTTATTAACCCTAAAAAGGCCAACGTTCATGATGCAAATCCAAGTGATTTAGAAGATTGTGAGAGAATCTCAGACACCCCAGAGAAAAAGGGTTAGATGAAGGATAGATGCTAATTACCCCTCTCTACTTTTATTTTTTTTTTCTGACACATAAAGAAACAGTTTATTTTTATGTTAGCATTGAATAATGCATGTATCATTCCCTCTTGCAATAGATTAATTTCAAAAGGTCTTTTTTGGCTGAAAAGTGAAAAACACTGAAATGTGAGGTATTATATGGAGAAAATGCCTTTATTTTTCTTAGGAAGAGACCTGAAAGGATTTTCCTCCTTTTTTTTTTTTTTTTTTTTTTTTTCATCTGCAGCTATAAAAAACTGTATATAACTTAATATAGTGGATGTTATTTGGTTAGCTTACACTGTGGTTTCATATTGACAGATGGACCACTCGGTGGATAAGAAATTGGATGGATGGCCACACCCAGAGAGTTGTGGTCAATGGCTCAGTGTCCAAGTGGAGGCAGGTGACAAGTGGCATTCCTCAGAGGTCAGTATTGGAACAAATGCTGTTTAATATCTTTGTTGGAGACATGGACAGTGAGATTGAGTGTATCCTCAGCAAGTCTGCTGATGATACCAAGCTTCAAGACTTCCAGCTTCAGGTACATTGATGGGGAATAAAGAATATGGAGGAACTAAATGGAGAAAATAAGATAGGGGTTTAAAGGACATCCTGTTCTTGATTTTAACCTCTACTCATTTGAAAAAAGAAAGATTTTGCCTTAATCCCTTGACTCCAATAACTGTGTTTTTATGAATAGCATCAAATATCATAGTCATTAGAAGTTGCAGCAATAGAGTTGGTCCTGAAACTTGGTCCTCTTGATCTAGAAGAGTTGTTTTTGCTATGTTTTCTTAATTGTTCTATGATTTTGATTCTTTACAATCACTGGAAAATGGCGTTAAGGACATTAAAGATATATCCTTATTTGTTTATACAGTATATGCAGCAGCATCAGATGTTTTTCTTTATTGTCTCCATCTTTATCTCTAAGAAGTCTGTTATAAAGTTACAAAATAGCATTGTATTCCAGAAGGTGTCAGCAGAGTATTAGAAAATAAAAATGAGGATGCTGTCTAAGGTCTATGGCATTAAGACATTTCAGTGGTAAAAATGGCTGGTTTACATGGTGATTTGTAAAAAGAAAATATTGTCTTCAACTATTACATGCTACTCTTTTGTCATTATTGTAAAGAAATCATGTACTCCTGCACTTTCAACAAGTAAGATACTGGATAAGAAGATACTGGAATATATTTTACTGAGAAAAAGGCCTCAGATCTAGGTATTTTTGTGAAACAAGGAAACGAGGTGGGGAATAGCTTGCTCTTCAGTAACTTGAGGTTAAAATTTCCATTTTACATAAGTACAGTTGTGGAAGTTCACTATTTGTCAGTGTGGCACTATACTTAACTGATTATTGGGCAATCAAATAGTATGAATAATCTTGCCATATTTTCCAGTGGAAACTTGAGCTAGTGTGACCGAGAGTTCTTCGAGCATTTATTGTCATTTTTTTTTGTTTAAAGTATTAATTTTTAGGAATGTAATCTGGCTTTCATTGCTAACTGAAAGTGCTGGGCAGAAGGCTTAACTACTGGTATGTATACAGAGTTTTCTTAATCACTAATCAAATTTAGCTGTGCAAAGAGAAACAGGAGATAGGCAGAATGTACAGGATTAGTTTAAAAATTTGGAAAGCACAAGGTTTAGCTTTAATAAGTTCTAAGAAGCTGCAGCTGTAAGGGCTGACATTCTTAGTTTGGCTATTTTAGTAACCGATCATTAAGAAGTTTCAGAAATAATGTTACAGCTCTAGAATTTACAATCCTGAGTGATGAAAGTTACTCATTTTTCTAAATCTTCCTCATTCTGTCCCCCTTATCTCATAACAGATCACATTTTACTAGCAAGACAGCAAATTTGCCAGCTGCTCTAAACTTCAGATAGGCTTAAAATGAGCAGCTATTTTAAAGTTAAGTCAGATGAAGGACAACAACAGAGCAGAACTTATATAAGGTCCCTTCCAATGCAAACCATTCTGTGATTCATGATCCTGTGATATTAAAACTTGAGGATTTCATATGCAATCATGATACATATATGTGTAAAATTACTCTTCAGAGATGCACTTCTGAGCAGTGTTTATGTATAGTCAAAGCCTTTTCTGCTTCTCACACAACTCCACCAGCAAGGATGCTGGGGCTACACAAGTTGTGACGGAACACCGCTGGGATAGCTGATCCAAAAAAAACAAAGGGATATACTGTGCCATATTATGTTTAGCATATAAACCTGGAGTAAGAAGAAGGAAAGGGGAGGCCATGGGATGTCATGATATTTGTCTTCCTAAGTAACTTACATGTGGTGGATCCCTACTTTTTCCTGGAGGTGGCTGAATAGCTGCCTGCCAATGGGAAGTTGTGAACGAGTTCCTTATTTTGCTTTGGTTGCTTTGCAGCTTTTGCTTTACTTATTAAACTGTCTTTATATCAACACATGAACTTTCTTGCATTTACTCTTCAGATTCTCTCCTCCATTCCACAGAGGGAGAGCAAGGTGTGTGGGGATTAGTTGCCATCTGGGGTCAAACCACAACAATCTATCATTAAGCCAAGCTAACCAGATTCTACATAATCTTTAAACACCTTGAAATCGTACTGGCACCCAAAAATCATATGTAAGGGAACTGTTATTCATGGAATTAAAACATGGGAGGCTTGGCAGAAAAATTGATGTTTTCCTTCTTCTTGTAAACAACAGACAGTGACCTTCTTTTTAATTTTTCAATACTGTGAGAGAAACCAAAACAGACAGATTAATTTTCTCCTTTCTCCTGGAGGAGGTTGCTGTTTTAAGTGTAAGCAATCAGACCATAAACACTAGCTAGATTGCTATTAGTCGCAGGTAGAGGGGACAATAGTCTCATTCTGTTCTACAGAATGCCCTGTTCTACAGGGCTCCTGCCAGTCTAATTTTGGCCCTGTTCAAACATAAAAACCCCTGTAGAATTAGCTAATGGACCATACATGGCTTTTGCCATGTTATATTTGTTTGCTTTATGAGTTGTTCCTTTCTGAAGACTTTTGGCCAACTTTCCCCTCCACACTGTTTAGTACAAGCTGAGAAACTATGTTCATCCCCCATTACTGTTGCTTTTATCATTGCTCTAGGTACAGATATTAGAGTATATTTATGTTCTTCTTTAAAGTCCAGCTGAAAATCCTGCTTCCAATAGGGTAACACAATAAACTCTCCAGTCAGTGAGCCTAATTTGGCATCTGCTAAAACAGATGCAGAGTTGCACGTGGGACCAGCAACCAGGTACTTTGGGCCTGAGTCTTATATAAAGGAGATTAGTTCAGTCTTCTTTACTGCTCTTTTCCTTGTTAGATGCAGATTACAGAAGAGAAATCGTGGAGGCATTAAACTAAATTATATTTAGATGCAAACTGTAGATTTAAAAACCAGATGACTAGGGAACTAATTTTCTAGAGCTAGAAGAATCTGTTATGGTTAGATACCAGCTGTATCCAAGTCTATCCTTGGGGCATACCAATATAAAAGACATTTTTAGCTGTTATGTAGGAATTTATGTGTTGTTAAGGGATGTTAGAAGCTTCCACCTCCTCCAGTCACCCCAGTCCAGGATCTTCCTGCCCAGGCACTGGAGCCCATGCTAATGTTCTGGATACCTGTTCTCTCTGCCCAGGCTAAAGGACATATCTGCTGCTGTTCCCATTGCAGGATCCCTTGGACACACCAGCAAAGACTCTCAGCCCACATGATACCCCTGCCCAGACCTGAGGTCCTCCTATTTCCTCAGTGGTCCAGCTTGGAGTTTGCCAGTGAATCCACAAGTAAACCCCACGCACACCCAGTCTGGGGAAGGCACAGACAATCTCATCCAGTAGACAGCACTCAGCACACAGGCTATGACACATGGTCTCACTCCAGATGCTGGCGATGAGCCCCTCACCAGCGTCTCACATCTGTTTCCCCCATAGCTGGTTTTTAGGACACCTATTGTTCCCATTCCAGCACCTGCAGGTTAAAGACTGCATCAGTTCCAGTAGCTGACACTGAGACCGCACTGACTCCAATAGCTGAAACTACAGCCAGGGGTGCCCACATCTGACTACAGCAGCTAGCACCATAACCCTCCTTTTCCCCAGTATCCCATTTGACAATTTCATTGATCAGATAATCATATTGAAATAAACATCTCCATGTTCCACATAGCCTTATGAATTTATGTGACAGACTCGGTTTGGTTCTTTTTAATGTCTCCCTTATCACTTGTGCATCACATTTGAATCTATGCAGGTTCTTGTTCATAGCTTCCTTCTTTTCTTATTCAAAGAATTACAGAATCACAGAATCATCATGGTTGGAAAAGGCCTCTAAGGTCATCAAGTCCAGATGTCAACCCAGAAAAAACCTCACCATGCCCACTGAAGTACTATGTCTACATGTGGTTTTTAATACCTCCAGGGACAGTGATTCCACCACCTCCCTGGGCAGCCTGTTCAAGTGCCTGACTACTCCTTAGATAAAGAAAATCTTCCTAATATCTAGTCTAAGCCTCCCCTGGCACAACTTCAGGCCATTTTCTCTAGTCCTTTCATTATTTCATTGGGAGAAGAGGCCAACACCCACCTCCTTACAACCTCCTTTCAGGTTATGTAGTCGTAGAGAGCAATAAAGTGTCCTTTCAGCTTCCTCTTCTCCAAACTAAACAAACACAGTTATTGTACCATTCTGCACTGAAAAGGTCCTTGATCAGATTCCCTTTAAGAAGCAAATATACTCTCTCCTTCCACATATCCTTTAATATTTAATTTTGATTAATTGTGTGTGCAAAGTTACCTGCATACTTAAGTATATTGTTGAATTATTCTGTTGAAAGGTAATATAATAATTCAGGGTGTGGTAGACTTACAATATGTATTTATCAAACTGTTTTAATAGATTTCACTGTTAGAATTATAGTGAAAAATATTTTTTCTCAATTTTTTTATTAGATAGTGTTTTTAGCATTTGTTTAGAGCATCCAGTAAAAATGAGAATTAAAAATAGCTCCAGAGAAGTAGATTAGTTAAACTGTAATGACACTTTTTCCAAATATTAAACTGATTTCTTTGGTAGTTCAAGTGTAGGAAGAGAGGCACTTCAGTCATAGACATTGCACTATTTAAAATTAATCTGCAGCTCAAAATAATCTCATAATCATCCCCCTTTCAAGCAAAATTTCCTACTGAAGTATAGATTAACTCCAGATTTTTAATGGCTTCTTGGTTAGAGGCCTCTGTTACTGCTCAGCATTGTTGATTGAGTGTGCAAGACCACAAAAGAGAAACAATATTGTAAAGGTCCTTTGCTCTTACACTAATGGATAATATAGAAATACCTCTTTGTGCACTTCCTGAAAAATTATCTGCGGAAGTTATTTTTAATTCAGTATTTTCTTACAATACCAATTCAATGTTAGGATGAGATTCTGATAGGATGAGATACTGATAGTATTACTCAGAGTTTACAACATTATAACCTATGATAGCCTGCTCACTGTGGGGTAAAATCTTGTCAGATGGGGAAATTAATTTACCACATGGGATCACTTTAATAACATATTTATGATACTTTCATATAATGTGATATTGTTGAAAAACTTGTTCATTGGAAATGTTAGGGATGAAATGAAGATATTCTTTTTTAAGTTAAACTGTGAACATGGAACCTGTTGACCTGTATCTTAGGACATTTATATGTCAAAAGTTAAAATTGGGGGAAGAAAAGAATATTAATATAGTTACCAGGAAATTCTCAGAAAACTATAAGAAAATATATAAGGATAGACAATTTTTTTTTTTCTTATTTATTTGCCATAATCTACTTTTGAGATTTATTAAACTTTTATGGAAGAGATGGGAACTGATCTAATCTTGACTGAAACCTCTTTTGAAGACAGGAGATCAGGAGTTCAAACCAATTCTAGACCCTTGCTAAAAAAAAATATTTTTAATGACTTTCCAGATTTTTCCTTCCATATTCCTTCAAAGATCATTTTGACTGATTCAGTGCAACTAGAACATTACATGCATAAATTGTCATATATTTATTCAGAAAATGTAACATTGGACTTACTGCCTTAATGAACAAAGGTGAGATATTATGTAGGTGACTTTAAACCAGGCAGTTTCAAAGATGGATACATATTATTCTAGCTCTCTCAATATAAATATATATATTTAAAATTTTACTCATTCCTTTTTTGTTTTCAATATATATATGTCAATTATTCAACATTCACCTTAAACCACAACAAAATGATCACACTTGTATTTAGAAGCTAATTATAATGTTTACTTTAATTTCCTGTTGTTGGAGGAAACGATAATGTGATCTCTCTTAGCTCGTGTTTTCATAAATAATGAGGTGGAAATCAAACTATTTTAAGGATGATAATTGTAATTCTGTTTTTGCACTCATCTTCTTGTCACTTGCACTTAGATGTTTGCATTCTGCAGATATTCCTGAAGAAGGCAGAATCCTTGGGGTTTTATTGTCTACTAATATTCAAAAAAACCAAAAAGTTTTCATTAATTCTGCAGGGACAGTGTTTTCCACTCTTTTTAAACAGACATGCTTAATAAATAAATATTTTATTTTTATTTTGGTAGCAGCATCTTAATAAATCAGATCAATTAGGCATTCATTGTATGCTTATAAATATGAGCTCCTAAATAAAACAAACTTTTTAAGATGAGATTGATGACAGAGGATTGCCTGAGAACCTAACTAAGATGATAGGGATAAGGGTACCAATGTGAAAACTTGTGATTAAAATTAGCTCAGCACTCAGAATAAGTTGCTGTTAAAATGCAAAGCTGGCTATTGAGGTTTTCTCTATAGACTATAAACTTTTGGTTCCTGATATCTGTATTTGGGACACATGTTCCAAAGGTACAGAAGCACAAGACTAATTGGTATGAGACTGAGGTGTACAGAATTAATTAATGTGAGACACTGAGAGCTAGTCAATGTGAGCATAGAGATATATTGAATAAATTAATTGATATTTTCTGTAAAATCTGTATTATCAGTGGCACTCTATGCAAGATAATGTGATATTATGTAAAAGGATTAATTTTCACAGCCTTTTAACTCTCCTATGTTTGAAATTAACATTACATTTAATTGGTATAATGACAAACGTGTAGAAGAGTTTGGGAATGTTTCAGACCATTAAAACATCTTTCTTACTGGCTATAGCACAAAACCATTATATTGTTAAATAATTATGTAATATCAGATCCATAATTTTTTGGTCAGACCACCAGTCAAAAGAAAAAGAGAAAGAAAATGGGGAAGATATTAAGTTTATTCTATTTGCCTTTTAGTCTATTTGCTTTATTTCTAATTCTGTGTCTCTATTATTTAAATAAAATAGTCAAAGCTTTTAAAAATTAAGAAAGATATGTGAAAAAAAATAAATAAATAAATTGCCTTGAATAATTTTGATGGATCCCTACATTTAACAGTGCTTCAGAAAGACTCAAATGAGGCTGCATCAAAAGACTGAGAATAACCTGGGAGATTAGATTAATGAGATTAATGAGTCTGAGATGTTATAGGTGTCCTGTGTAATGGTTCAAAGTAGTAAAACAGACCCATGGAAGCATGGAAGTAATTTAGCCTGAGTGTGGGAAATGACAAAATCTTGTTACTATTTTTTAAAGTTGTGATTCATTTCAGTGTCTTTGTTCTCTTTTATAAGGCACTAAACCAAATTTAATTAGATTAAAAAAATAAATTATAGCAGGTTTCTTTTCCCACTTGCTTACTGTTGTTGAGGGTGGAAGAGTGGTTTAAAAAAATCTTATAGGAAAACAGCCATTAAGGTTACTGTAAAAAAGTAGGCAATGACCCTTCCCTTTCTGAGACCCATTCCTTAAGCTGTTGACCACTATACCCTGGCCCAAGAAAGCCAACTGGGAAATCACTTAACTTTAAACACAGAATCACACAGAATCGCAGAATCTTAGGAGTTGGAAGGGAAAATTTTCCCATCAAACCTGGTTGTTGGATTATAACAGAGATCTAATTCAGCTACATCCACTGTTATTTTTCTGTGTTCTATATGTACTGATCAACCAAAAGCAAAAATGAAGCTCCAGAATACTTCTTGTGCCTAAACCTAATGACTGAGAAAAAAAAAAACAACAAACCTAAGTACTTAGTTCCTACAAATGAATGTCTGAATGTAGACTAGTTGGTCATGTCCGTTGTAATTTAAATTGTAGGCAGGTCACAGCAGAAAATTAAAGTTTTCAAATTGTAATTATTTTATTTCTATGTAGAGGAAGGGAAAAGGTTTAAGTTGTCACAAGCTTAAAATACTTAAAACACACTTTAAAAACACTCATTGTTTAGATTTTGTATGCTTGGGGATATTTTCTTTTTTCAGTGAAGGCAATTTAACTTGTACCTAAAAATTTCAGAGCATGCTAATATTGAAAAAAACAAACAAAATACGCTCTCATGACTTCAACAGCACTGCGTAATTTCAGTGCATTCCAGTTTCATAAAGGGAAATACTGAAAGTTAGCACCATGGGTTTAAGTCATGGTGTAGTAGACTCACATGCAAACTGAAGCTATTTTCCTGGACTTTAATACAGCCAAGCTAGATAATTATCAGTAATCTAAAATGAGGGAAATTTAGAAATGGAAAGGACTCCAGAAGATTAACCTCTTCAGAGAGTTATGCATTTAAAGTGTTCCTGATAAGTATGACTATCATCTGCTTTTTAGGGAATGGGATATTTCATGCCTCATTGATTTTATTTCCCCCCACCCCCTTTAGAGCTTGCTCCTGAAATATCAGATTTTGAGAAGTCTTCTTTCCTGGCATGTATTTAGATGGTTCATGGTGCACTATGGTCATTACCTACCTGAAAAATGTTCTGCTGCAGAGCCTATGGTCCCAGTCCACTCTGGCTCCCATTCCCACTGGTTTCTGATCACTCTCAGCATCTCTCCTGCCTTTGCTCCAGCCCATGCTTCTCATCCCTATGGCCTATGCCTTACTCCATTTACTCTTCTCATCCCTTTTTGCTTGTCCTCCTTTAGAGCTAGTGAGTGCTGGGAATTTTTTGAGAACGCTCTTCTAGATAAGCAAAACCAGCTCATCCTCTCTAAAGGCAAGGGAAGTAGGCTGAGCAAGAGACCTCCTTGGCTTAACTGTGAGCTTCTGGGTCTGCTCATAACCAAAAGGGAAATGTACCAGAGGTGGAAAAGTGGAACATTAACTGGGGAAACTACAAGGACATTGCCAGGGCATGCAGAGATGCAGTTAGGAAAGCAAAAGCTCAGCTTGAGCTGACATCTGTCAAAGATGTCAAAAGCTTCAAGAGAGGGTTTTTCAGAAACATTAACCACAAGCAGGAAGAGGGGAATAATATTGGCCCACTATTAAACAGTAGAGGTGAACTAGTCACCAACAATGCTAAGAAGGCAGAGGTCCTTACCAGCTTCTTCACCTCTGTCATTACCAGTGCTGTTGGGTCCCAGGGCATATGAACAAAAGTCCAGGTTGATGCAGATACTGACTCAGTGTCAGAGAAGGAAGAGTTGGTGTGTCAACTATTATAGGAGCTTGACGCCTACAAATCTATGGGCCCTGATGCCATCCACCCTAGGGTGCTGAGAGAGCTGCTGATGTCATTGCAAAGCCACTCTCCGTAATCCTTGAGAAGTCGTGGAGACTGGGAGACATCCCTGAAGACTGGAAGAAGGCTAATGCCACCCCCATCTATAAGAAGGGTCCAAAGGAGGACCCAGGTAATTAAAGACCCATCAGCCTCACTTCAGTCCCTGGGAAAGTCATGGAGCAAATCCTCCTGGGGACGGTCACAAGTCAATTGAAGCATGTGACTGGGAAAAGCCAACATGGATTTACCAGGGGCAAATCGTGCTTGACAAACCTGATCTCCTTCTAAAACAAAGTAAGCTGCTCAGTTGATGCAGGGTGAGAGGTGGACATTGTCTACCTGGACTTCTCCAAGGTTTTTGATATGGTCCCACACAGCCTCCTCCTGGAGAAAATTACTCATTACAGCCTTGAAAAGGGGTCTGTGTGGATGGTGGGGAACTGGCTGACAGAGTAGGGTGATAGTAAAGAGCTCTTCCTCAAATTGGCAACTCGTCACAAACGGGGTCCCGCAGGGATTGATATTGAGACCAAGGCTGTTTAATATCTTCGTAAGTGACCTGGATGTTGGGATCAAGAGCACCCTGATGAAGTTCACTGATGACACCAAGATGAATGGAGAGGCTGACACTCTGGAAGAGAGAGCCACCCTCCAGGATGACTTAGACAAGCTGGAGGAGTGGGATAGCAGGAACCTTATGAAGTTCGATGGAGAGAAGTGTAAGGTCTTGCACCTGGGAACACATAACCCAGGAGCAGAGTTCAGATTGGGATCCAGCAGCCCTGTGGAAAGGGACCTGGGGGTCTTGATGGATAACAGGCTCAACAGGAGAGAACAGTGTGCTCCAGTGGCAAAGAAAGCCAACAGGATGCTGTGCTGCATCAACAAGGGCATCATCATCAGAGATCAAGAAGTCATCATCCTGCTCTACTCGGAACTTGTCAGACCACGCCTGGAGCATTAAATTCAGTTTTGGTCCCCGCTCTACAAAAAGGATGCAGACAGGCTGGATAGGGTCCAGAGAAAGGTCACAAGGGTGATCGGAGGACTGGAAGACCTGCCATGTGAGGAGAGGGTGAGATAACTGTGTTTGTTCAGCCTTGAGAAAAGAAGGGTTAGGGGAGATCTTATTATCATGTTCCAGTACTTAGAGGGTGGCTAAAAAGAAGATTGAGACTCCCTGTTTACAAGGAGTCACATGGAAAAGACAAGGGGTAATTGGCAGATGGTGCTTCTGGGGATATTCTGATTGGAGGTAAATTTTTCACCAGGAGGTCAATCAAACATTGGAACAGTCTCCCAAGGGAAATGGTTGATTTCCCTACATAGGACAGTTTTTAGTCTCAGCTTCACAGGGTGCTGAGCCATCTCATATAAGCTATAGTATTACCTAAAATGTTTGGTCCAGATAATCCTTGAGGTTCTTTCCAACCTGGCATTCTATGATTCTATAATTCTATGTCCATCTTTTTGTTCTTCTTTTCTTGGCTCTTACTTCCTTCCTCAATCTGCCATGTAGATACTACTGAGGGAATATGAAAGGCGTAGTGTGTTTAAAGGGCAATGCATGAGAACAAATATGGTTGATATCTAGCATATGTTGCTTCTGCAGGGAGAAAGTTTTGTTGGAGCTCTGGCAGGACTACTAGCTGGGAATAGAAGTGATCAGTCACAGGAGAAGGGAATAAGAGGAGAAGATACTAGGAAGGAAGGTGTAAGTGTCCCAGATGCAAATTATTTTTTTTATGATTCTAGGAATTGCTGCAGATTGCTGCAGATAATCGCAGTGTAAGTCTAACTGAACTTCTGCTGCCCTGTGGTTTAGAAGCTCCAGCACAGATTGAACCTGCAGGATGCTTAGGTGGTAACTCTAACAAGATCCTAATTATGTATGAACTCTGTTTCTTTAAAAGCCCAATGATTTTGCAGCATATAGATGATTATATTGATAAATATATCTGGGACAATTAAAGGACTATACCATATTTCAAATATGTTATTAGATTGTTAGATTTTTAACTTTTTTTTTTTAATGCGGGCAAAACTATTTTGTTTCCACCAATCTTGACATACAGTGAGAGCTTCCTCAGTCTGCTCCACAACAGTTAACTTTAAATAGATAACTTTTGGAAAAGGTATAGGTTGTAGAAAAGGATTAAAAAATAAAGAAACACTGTTAATCCTGAAATATAGCTACGCTGCATGCGTAGTAAATTATTTTTTCTTTTCCCTTTCTAAAAAAACCAAAAGGAATCATTTACTCTGTGGTTCATCTCAAATATAATTTAAGATTCTTATTGCAGGCACATATAGCATGAGTACTACTAGGCAAAGAAGCACAGACTAATCATCTAAATAAGTTATAAAATATATATATATATACATTCTGAACTTGGAGAATTCTGATTTATATGACTAAACTAAGAGCAAAGAATATTTACATGTAAAATCTAAATTTCACAATGCTGAATACCAGTAAATTACACTATTTCAGATGCTCATTCCTCTTGAAGTTTGTTTTTCGTGTACTGAAATCAGAACACAGGAGGGCATATTTACAAGTAAGCTCCTGTATCTACCATTTGGCATGGGATTTATAATCTGATGACATTAGCATCTGAATTTATATCTTCAATGCTGGAAATTACTGTCATGGGTATATGTAAGCTGTTTTTTGTTTCTGTTTCAGTAAACCAAATCAGATTTTGATATTTCATTAAAGCTTTTAAGTTTGAATTTGAGAGTCTGACCTCGAATTATGAATCTAACCTCAAATCTCTGAAACATCATGATCATGATGTATAGTGAAAATCAAGATGAATGCATGAGAAAACTCACTGCCTCCAAGATGCCGAATGCTGTTTATTAAGTTATGAATGCCAGGTCAATTTCTTCTGTTCAGTGCAATCCAACACCATCTGAAGTATTTTAATTTGTTTTAGTGCCGTGAACAAACTGGTCTAACGAGATACGTTAAAATGTTATCTAATTTTTGTTAAACATGCTCCTCAGATGTAAATAAAATGTTCTCAATGGAACATTAGAAACAGACATTCTACCCACAATACTTCTCATTTTTTTGATGATGACGAGCAATTGCCATGACATCTACGGACAGTGAAGAGGTTTTGGTGCCATACGGTTTACAGAACCATCTGTGTACTCCAAGGACTGCCTTAATGTTCAGTAAAAATGCAAACTTGTTTTGTGAAAGGTTAAGATGGCAGAAATGTATATAAAAAACTACTGATATTCCCAAAATGAATTTTCCAGCTGTTCATGTCAAATTATTTCTGCTAGTGTTGGAGAATACCATTTAACTTCAGAAGAAAGTTATAAGCCTATAAACACAAGAACATATAACAGTGATTTATTTATTTATTTATTTATTTTTTTAAAATCAAACTATATTAACTATGTACGGTAGGGCAAATAAACAGAACCTGATTTACTCTGGAATGGAATAATAATTTTTAATTAACAATACCCATTTAGGCTGTTCTTTATGTAAAACAAGATTCAGCTTGAAATACTATCCAAAGTCACATCAGTCTTAGTGAATAATTGAAGAAAATAAATACTATTTAAGAAACAAAATTGAGGAGATTCTGATTCTGCAAACTAGTTTGATGGTGTGTACTTTCCATAAAGTATTTTTTTTACAATTGTGTTCTTTTTTACATTTTTTTCCTGGTTATATTTTTAATTTCATGGGTTTTGTATTAGTTCCTGCACAGAGGATCATCTGCAGGAACTTCATATTCCTGGTTATGATTGCTCTGTATCCAAGTATGGATATCAGAGAGAAGGAATAAGTTTTCCTGATGCAGGATGCTGGGTTGCAACAGGTTCTATTTTAAATGGGGAAAAAAATAACTATTTATAGCCCTTTAAAGTAATGATTGGTGTTCAGGGTGGGATTCACTTATTTTAACTTTATCTTTCTTTGTTTAAATTCATAGTTGTCTTACTCTCTTCCTAGTGGAGACAAACCACACCAGGAGGCAGAATTTTCTGCCTACCATAGAGGACAGCTGCATATAGAAGAGAATCCAGAGGGCTTTCTTAGTTTAGGCTTAATTTTTAGAAAGTTACATTTGGATACAATGAACTCTCCTCTTTTTCCCAGGAGATAATTACAGGCTGTGGATCTCAGACAGATGAATAGAATTTTTGTGATATGCTTGTACTTGGTAGGATGGTTTGGTTGCAGCTAGAAATTACTCACTGTAGAACACAGAAATATTCTGAATTGCTGTTGTGAGATGTTGCTTGAAATGTGCATTTGAGTCATCCATACACAACTGGAACTGTGACACAGGACCTACAAGAGACACTTCTATTTGAAGTGGCATCTGCAGTCCTGATGAGTAATGTGAGGCATCTCAAGTGACACACTAGGTGCATAATCTTGAGTAACTTGCAGGTTATAAGCAAACATTTAAAATTAAGGAGAAGAGAATTTGGGCCTTGTTCTCTCTCTGAGCTAACTAATTTTAGTTATGGATGCAAAGGACTTTTACAGAAAGGAAAGAGAATACCAGCTTTTACCTTCCCTGCATACCAGGGCAATCTTCTGAGAGTTCTTAGATGCAAGTTTGAATCTCTTGATATGAAGAAGGTATTGATGCTGCATCTATTTTTCTCTATGTAGGTGCTGAAATGACTAACCTAGATTACCGTAAAAAGAAAGGAGGAAAAGGCAACAGCTTTACTATTGTCCTTGAATTTGGAGAGAAGTGTGTTGTGGTCTGTACTCTGACTTTGAAATGACAATATAGAATGCCCCAAAAGTATAAATTATAAGATGCAGAGGGAGTTTGAAGAAGAGGAGGCTGAGGAGAGACCTCATCAGTCTCCACAACTACCTGAAAGGACATTGTAGAGAGGTTGGTGCTGGTCTCTTCTCATAGGTAACTAGTGATAGAACAAGAGGGAATGGCTTCAAGTAGCAACAGGGTAGGTTTAGACTGGACATTAGGAAAAAAAAAATCAGAGAAAGAGTGGTCAGACACTGGAATAGGCTGCCCAGAGAGGTGGTTGAGTCACCATCCCTGGAAGTGTTTAAGGGTCATTTGGTTGTGGTGTTGGTGGATATGGTATAGGGGAGAACTTTGTGGAGTAGGGATGATGGTTGGACTCAGTGATCCCAAGGATCTTTTCCAACCTTAATGGTTCTATGATTCTATGATTCTAATTTGAGGACGGAAGTAGGGAGAAACTTAGAAAGCATCATATATATTCATCATTTCCTAATGGGTAGCCTAGACCACTCAGCACTCAGCATATCAATTTTCAGATCCAAATCTGAAACCTTTAGCTTTCCTTGCACTTTACATAGGGATGTTTGATATTTAATTCAGAGTTTGATTTCTGACATGGGAATCAGGTGCCTGAATCTCATTTTGGATCTTATCCTAGGTCTTGCTTCTCCGGTGATTTTCTGCTTTTGGACGAAAAATTAGCTTTTGCATCACTTTGGAAAAAGCAAAGTTGTAAGCAGTTGGACTTGCCAGTGGAATTTTATTCCTTAGCAGAATACTACAGTTTTTACATTTCATTGTTTTCAGTGAATTTTTGCTCAAATAAAACAAGAAGAAGAATTTCTTTCTAAGTTGTAATTGGTGTCATATACACTACACAATTTGTTTCTTAGACTCAGAACTCTGAGTCATTCCTTAAACATGGTACTTTTCCAAACTATTTCTAGTTATTTATTTTTAAAATAAAAAGGAAAAACAAAGGTGTATGAATTTAAACAAAAGATTCTTCCCTTCACAGTCAGTAATCTTCCAGGCATTTGACCCTGCTGCCAAGTGGTTATTTTGAAATAATAATGTCTTACCCATTTCCATGGCAATAAGCAATGCTGGTACCACAGTCTGAAGCCATGCTCGTTCTTCCACCCACCCCACCCCCTGTCCCACCCCAAGAATGACAACAATTAAAGTTACCAAGAAGATTTTTGCTTCTTCTCTTTCTAACAAGGTAATGTTTTATTGTTTCTCCCTACTACTATCAGCCTGGTAGCTCTTTCCTAGCTCCTCCATTTTTTCCAGTTTAAACAGTGAATTAAATAATTTGAATCAATTAAAATTAATATAATTGTCCTGATGCTGTGTTGATTTATTGCCTTCCTTCCATTTATCTTTTCTTGATATTCTCTTCTGTATTTTGATTTCTTCCTCTCTTACCTCTGTACCTTTTTCTTTCTCTTCTATGGCAGGGTTACAAACCTCTTTCTTTTATCTCTTGCTTCAGCAGTCATTTTTTATTGCCTTCATAGCTGGTCTGTAAGGATTTGCAGCTGCATTCCCATGGCTCCTCTTCATCCTGGCAGCAAACCACACAGTTTTTTTCTAACAACTCTCGCCTCCTTGTTGTAAGGGTCAGTGTCACATTACTGGTCTGTCAGTGCTTTTGCTAATTAATAGAGACAATGTTAATTGAGAAGTTATTTTCTTAATATATATATACATTGAACCTCTAAATACACCCTGTATGAACTCAGTGTTTTCTGTAATCAGAACATTTTCCCACTGAGCTGGTTCTTCCAGTTCATATAAGTGTAGTGCCTTCCAGCTTGCATTTCAACTGCCTACCAAGCATTACAGTTTTGGTTTAATGATAAACTTGATGCCAAAATCAGTGCAATTTCTGAAGCCCGTCTGAAGACTTAAAAAAATCTGGATAAGCCTGACTCATGCTTAAGTAAAAGTGGGCTGCTTCATGTCTGTTGTTGCAAGCCACTTAAAATTCAGTGGTTGTCCAGAGATGGTTCAACTTCAGACAAAAACCACTTTATCCAGTTTTGTACTGATAACTCCCCTAATACTACACTGTTAAGGCATTGCACTGTTACTACTACACTATTAACACATCCTTTAATTGGACTACATTTCCTGTTACCATGGAGAACATCCTGGCATATAAGAGCTCAGAATAAAGTTGAATGCTGTTTAGCATTTAAAAGAGACAGTCTTGGTTTTTTGAGTCTGTATTTTAAAAATTGCAGAATGTGCTCTAGTTTATTTCTAGAGTACAGTTAACCACACATTGGAGAATGTAGGAAGATGAAGGCTGAGAAGAGAAGAATGGCAAAGACTTTTGCCAAAGAGAAAAATATGTGTGACAAAGGCAGGGTTCTGGACCATCGCACGTTATTGCTCTGCATACTTAAAAGAGCAAAATTCCCCAGAATACAGTTCATCCCACCCCTAGACAGACATTCAAACACCGATTAATCTTCACCAATTACAAAAAGAATTAGCTCCAATTCAGTTACAGAACCACTAGGTATCTACAACCAGGAGATATTGTGACTATGGAGTATGTTATATCTTAACTATTAACCACTAAGTAACTACGAACAGAGACAACTGGACAAACTACAAGAGGGACAAGTGCCATTGTCTTGAATTCTGTGATTTGAGTGTAAGACTATAGGTTTGTTTTTATTATTTTCTGCATTGTCTATTTGATCACAAACTACTTTGCTGTGTTTTCAATCCCCATTATGCATGTATGTGTAAGATCCTTTTATGTGGGATGTGATTATAAAAGGTCACTGTTTTTAAGCTAGCATGGTTGCATGCTTTGTGGTACCTTGAAAAAGTTACACTCTCTAAACTTATCTTATTTTCTTGTAAGAAAATCTGCATTCATTTTGTACTTCTCATCCTAAAGAAAATAATAGGCTTTTTGACACCACCTTCTGTTATGGAAAAATTCAAGGGATGCTTCTCTTCCATGTGGTTTGGTAGGATGAAGTGTTGTATGCAATGGAGTTTGCAATGGAGTTTGTTACTGTGAAATTAAAAAAAAGAAAAAGCCTTTTTATTTTCAGTTTAGTTTAGATGAGCATTGGAAAGGAAAGAGAATTGAAATAACAAAATTGTCAAATTAAAAGGAAAAATGGTAAAGGAAATATTTTGCCACTGTTACAAATAATGAAAAGTAATTTAAAAGCTACTTTGACAAAAAGAAACGCAGCAGGGCCTTTTTAACTGTTTGACACTAAAATTAGGATTCTTTTGATTACCTTTCAAAACAAATTACTTTTGGATATTTCATGATCAATTTTATAACTTTTTTCTTTATCACATATAATTACAATATTTATAGTCAGTGCAAAGCTTGAAAGAAAAAATTGCACTTACTTATTGCTTGTATTAAAGGAATAAAAGGCTGTGACATTCAGGATTAGAACTTCCTATTAAAAATCATTATAAGGTAAGTGAATTAATACAGTGACTAGTAACACCAAAAAAACCCCGTTAATTAACTGCATTTAAGTTATAATAGAGAAAAAGAAAAGTACTTCTCTCGCTAGAAACAAGACTTCTGTAAACTAATTTTCAAAAATTATAAAATGGAAATTATTTTATCCAGAAGAAAGTTTCAGCTTATATTCTGCTTTTTTCTTTTTTTTTTTTTTTTTTTTTTCCTGGCCATAACTAAAATAACCTTCAGAAAATTAATATTTCTAGTGCAATATTTTTTTTAATTTTAGCATATTAATACAGGAAGAATAATTAATGAATATGTCTTGTTGTTCTGATGTTAACAATGACAGACTGCAGAAATGAAATTTCAGTAATTTACTCAATGCCATTCCTAAAGATCTGGCAACAATCAAGACATATGACTGCAGGCTGATATTTTTTTTCCTAAATGAAAGAGAAGTATCTCCCACAAGATTTTTTCATTTGTGTGTTTTGTTTAGGTGGGTTTTTTGTTTGTTTGTTTTTGTTTGTTTGTTTTTGTTTGGTTTGGTTTGTTTTTTTTCCAGTACAGTTCATTAATTAGTTTTTTATTTAGTTGCTGTGACTGAAAATTCTAGCTATTGTGGAATATTTTGAAAAGATATTTTAATACCATCTTTTTGTATTTGAAGTCTAATAGAATTAATTTTCTGAAATAGCCTGAAAATATATGTATTCTGAAAGGTAAAATGACATGTAGATAATAGACCTATATTGACTTTTAAATAACATCTTCATTAAAACAACACATTTGGTTTCAAATATGTTCTCTTATTTTTAATGAGCAAGCCATTTTTATTAAAAAGCAAAATTGCTCCTAAACTGACTCCTCACTTTCATTGCCATGAATTGCTACTATTTTTGACCAAAGTCAGAAGGCCATCACTTACAATAATAATATTAAGAGGCTAAAAATAAATAAAAATGTTATTTATTTTTTTTTCCAGTTGCTTATGCAATTTACTGTTTAAATTCTCCAGCAAAGGGCTTTTCTGGTTGTTTATTTCACAGAGATATTAGATCTATATTCTCTTTCAAAGTATGAGGACTATAGCTACTGCTCTTCCAAGGAACCACATCAGACCCCATCTGGGAGACCATAGGTGTTTCCAAGCAGAATGAATGTGAGTAAATAGTGCCACTTGCCTGTAAGAGCCAGTGGAAATTCTCTGGGTAACATGTTTTGGTGTCTCACCACTCTCACAGTAAAAAATTTCTTCGTAATGTCTAACCCAGATCTACTCTCTTTTGGCTTAAAACCATTTCCCTCTTGTCCTAAAGCTGCAAAAAGTCCCTCCCCAGCTTTTCTGTGGCCCCTGCAGGTATTGGAAGGCCACTGTAAGGTCTCCCTGGAGCCTTCTCTTCTCCAGGCTGACAACCCCAATTCAGCTTGTCTTTGCAGGAAAGGTGCTCCGGCTCTCTGATCATTCTTTGTGGCCCTCCTCTGGATTTCTATATCTTTTTTTTTTTTTTTTTCACTTTTCTAGCTTGATTTTGGGTATATTTATGTCTTTGTTGGGGTTTGAAAGATCATCTGAATAAGTGCAATTTATAAACAGCATTAACATAATGTTTTTTCCTGAAGTGCTTTAATGAAGTTGTTAAATAAGAATGGTTGTGACACATTTGGAAAGTTCCCCAGAGTTCCTGACCCAAAGAATGTTAACTCAAGCCACACAGAAACAACTCCTTAGAACAACTAAATAAAAGTTGGGGTTTTTTTGTATTTTCATTGGGCAATTATAACTTCTAATATTTCTATAACTTCTAATAAAGTTCCATGACATGCCTTCACTTAAAACTTTGAAAAGATAAAAACAAATCAAATTGCACTGAACTGCCTTTTTAATGGATTCAGTAAAAGAAGAGGAGGAAAATGAAAGATTTCTCAATTAGGGGAAGCCAGCTCACTATCACAGCATGAGAAGTATCCACAAATATTAATTCTGATCTAATATTCCTGGTATATATAAAAAATATTGAGACTCATAAAATTATTTGGTTACATTACTTTTCCTTGACTGACATCTTAGATACCCAAGCACAAAATTCAGTCTGAACTCCTACATTGCTCCCATCACTCTTTGTTCTTATGTATTTTCTGATTGAAGATCTAACAAGCACACACAGAAATGCTTCTGTCTTAGAAGTACTCAAAGAATCTTAGGTGTTTCAAGTCTTATTTGGTAGATACTCTCACAAAATACCTACTGGATTTAAGCTAGCAAAAATCTCAGCCCTGCTCCTCTGATTGTTCAGTGATTAAATGATTCATTCAGGATATAGGAAACCCAGACTCAGTTCCTATCTTTGCCTCTGAGGATTCTAACCTACACTTCCATTGTGAATACACCAAATCAGGGCATGTTCTGCAAAGGGGTAATTTGAATCTGTCCTGCTCAATTTGTTCCACTGTGCTTAGTCTAGATAATATATTCATTAGGCTGGAGAGAGAGCAAGCAAAAGCCAGTAAAAGGTTTTTGGCTCTTGGCTAATAGACTGAAAGCTCAGAGCTTAGGCTCCCTGCACAGGGGATGGATAGAATGAGATAACTCAGAGTGGAGGTCCAGATTGGTGCATTCAGATGAGATACTACTAATACCTTGCAATGAGAAATGCTACAAAGATCTTACCTTCCACAGCACACGTCCCTCATCTTAGAAGCCATCACCAAAGAAATTACAAACACTCTTCTAAAGCATCAGTTAGAGATTAAACATCCCTTTCACAGCTGAATCTGTGTGGGTTACAGCAGTGGAAAATTGCACTTTGACACAGTACAAAAATTAAGCTTCAAAACTAGTAACAGCTCTAAAGACCCAACGCCTTTCTCAGTGTCTGCAACATCCGTTGAGGGTCACCCTATGGCCGTGAAGCAACTCACGCACTGAAATGAGCTGGCAAGCATTAGCATAAGGCAACTAGAAAGAGTCCTATGGAGCATGCTTGAAGCCCATGAGATCAAGTGCACTGAATGGCCTAGTATGCCTTTAGTCATTGTCACAGAAACAGCCTGCAGTACAGACTAGCTGTAAAGCAGGCAACTGGATGGGAGACAGGATGAGGCTGAGCAGGTCTTTCTTTCTCTGACACTAAATACCAGTTTAAATATATAAATACAAATATATAGATTTACGTATTTTAATGTAGGTAGTTACGTCTTGCGTATTCATATATAAAAGACATCTTTGTATCTTATCATAAGGAAACTCTTCCAAGAAACTATAAGAATGACAGAACCATGGGTATTTGGGTTGGCTTGTGGTTTTTGTATTCTTAATAATATTTAACATTTTCAGTATTTTCTATCTTCATTATTTAAAAAAATAAAGGTTTTGATGAGTAGAGAAAAAAAAACAAACAAAAAATGAACTCTTTAGTGGCACAGGGTGGCACTGTTGGATAGGAAAAATGTAGAGACATAAAAACACATGTGAGAAAAAATGTTACAATGAGTTAAATAAAGCTAAAAGAATGACTGCTCCGTTCACCTCTGTCGTATCCAATATTTCATTTCTTCTTTTGACAAAGAGATTTTAAATTAGACAGAATCATAATTCCTGCTACCTTGTATTCTTGATAACTCACACAGGGGATACAGATAGTTAACACGAATTTCATGCCTCTGAAGGCTGACAGTTAATGAGGCTATTATTTTCATTTTTAAATTGCCCAAATGTGAGATAGAAAATCAGTGGTTTCACATCTCTTAGTGTCATCTTTCAGCGCAAATTTTATTCTTCATCTTTAAAAACCTTTTATAACGTGAACACCAAAATATCAGGTGATTCAATACCATACTTTCTATCACACTGAGTATTTCATTAAGTCAATAACCTTGTTTTCTAGATATAAATGGTACGTTTGAAAAAAAAAAAAAAATACCTGTTTAAATTGCTTTGCCTGATGTAATGTCTTGACATTGAACTGTATGTTCAGAAGCCTGCTATCATCTAATTTTCAATCACTCTTCAGAAATGTTCTTTCTCTAAAAGATTTTCAGTGCAATAGTTATAAACAAAGTCTTCAATTTAGCAAACATCTCTGCTTATTGTAGTTCAAGCTGAAGTAATTTGAAATTTCAGCAAAGCACTGTAGGATCTTACAGTATCTGCTGAATAGTGTTCAGATGTCCATTTAAAAAATGACTGAAGAGAACAATTAGGCAGTGACTGGTTTATAAAGGGGGGGTAAATTACATATTTGGATTCTGAGGTATTGTACTACAGTTCTTTTTAATTATAAAAACCATTATTGTGTTAACTCTTTCATCAGGTTTAGTGGATTTTGAACTTCTGGTGCTCCCACTAGGATTACATTGTAGCACTTCATGTGAGGTCAGAAAAGATGTTGGAGCTTTAGCAGGGATTTTCAGTGACAAAATGAAAGTTTTAGAATTGTACTTTGCTTCAAAGAAAGGGTCTCAGCAGTGGCACTCTTTGTCACATTGGTAGGCAGACACATCATTAGCATCTTTGACTTACAAGAATAGGAAACCTGAGGGCCCAAATTTTTCCCCTTTATAGTTAAAAGACAAGGCACTCAGACTGTGCCTGTGGCCAACTGCTGTTTTCAATATAAGGGGCAGAATAAGCTCACAGTGTATCTCCACCTTTCACCTTGGCACCCTGTTTGCAATTTTATTTAATTTTTATTTGAGTTTTTTCCTTTGGGTTCAAATCCTGTGTGAGACCCTGATCGTCTTTAATTCCCATTGAGATCAGCAGCATTTGTAAATGTAAAATACGTTATCAGCACATTTTTAAATGCAGAGTATGCTATCAGGACCATTGGGATCTGGTTCAAAGCCTTGCTGTGTTTGATTTATTTTATTTTAGTTCCATTAAAAGAAACCCCTTCAAAGGTAATCGGTAACATGCTTCAAAGACAAAATGTACTTGTGATCTCACAGAAACAGCATGGTCTATTGGGTAAGTGTTAGCCTGGGAAAATAAGATTGGGATTTCTGGGTGTTTCCATCATCATTCATTACCCTGCTGAGTGGCTTGCAGCAAGTGGTCCCTTCACTGTGGCTTGGAGGTTTTTTCCATCTGTAAATACAGTCTGATGATGAAAAGCTGAGCAGAGAGTTTGGCATTGTTACCCCAATCAGAAGAAAGTAGTCATTCCTACCAGTGGGGTAAAGGGAAGTAGACATGAAGAGAACTGTGAAATAAACTTGTGGACTCTGCATGGTCTGTATTTCTTCAGACACATTTGTATCTAATATTAATATAGATTAATGTTCAGTCTCTTTCTCCTTTCAGTGTAATTAGATATTTGCTAAACATTTATAAGCTGACTGTTGTGTGTAAAACCTTTTTAAAGGAGGCTGAAGAAAGCACTATGTGCAGATACAGTACAGAAATACACATTTCTTACTGTACACATATTCTTTGTTCCTCATCCATTATTCAAACTGCCGTAGGAAAAGCTTGTATATGTGACATGAGGTTAATAAAAACATTGCAGAAGTCAGTATTTTCAGATCCTAGGCATCTATTGTTTGGCACCTAAATCCATGTGAGTTGTTCTCTTCCTATTGTGGTAAAAAGTCTCCTTCTCTTACCATTCTTTTCAACATTGCAGTCACGGAGAATAGCTGCCTCTCTAGGGGATGTGTATACTACAGTTTGTACCTCAAGCCCCTGAGTAAACATAAACATTTATGCTGTTATGTTGGTAATATAACCTCCCTGCTCCAGCTGAGTATTCCCCTGATTATACAGCCAAGAATCACATTAGCCCTTTCAGCCACAGCACCACACTGGGAGCTGGCAAGATCATGTTCAGCACTTTTTAACTTGAAGGAACAGTTTGTTAGAAAGTAGCATGTCCTCAGCTTCCTTGATTTAGAGCCTAGGTAAGCCTCTGTAAAGTGAGAGTTTGGGGACTTCAGTGAGATCAAATGCAGCCATATTCTTGTCTAATAGGAAATATTTAATGCAGTATTACAGTCTAGCTTGCCTACTTAACATCGTTTTGGGAAACTCACTTTTCCTACCACTCTAGGTGGCTGATCTAGTCACTGGAGTGAACAGAAGGTAACTGATAACTAAACATATATGGGTAGTAGAAACACACTGAACAATGCAGGCAATATTTCCATGTCTGTCCTTTTTCTACAGTACGTTTTCTTTTTGCTCTGTAACTTGATGCAGCCAATGCAACAGAAAAATTATCACAGGGCTCTAGTTTTATTAGAAAATGGAGGGCCAGGTTTTAGTGATGGTGTTCCCACAGCCAGTGCAAACTGGCTCCAAAGCTGCTGTAAGCAGCCTGGCTAGGTCATTATAGTACAGAGGTGATCCAAAAATAAAAGTGAGCAGGGTATTTTTCTCTCCTCATGCCTGAAGCTGGAGAAAACTGGCATTTCTCTAAGAAAACATAAATAGCCAGTGTGTTGTTTTGCCAGGAGTTTTTCACCCTGCAAGAGAAGAGAAAAGAGTTCAAGTGTAAGGTCCTGCACCTGGGTCAGAATAATTCCAAGCACAAATAGGGCCTGGGAGCAGAATGGATTGAGAACAGTCCTGAGGAAAGATGAGAAGTTCTATATAGGCTGACAAAGTGCACTTGCAGCCCAGAAAGCCAACAGCATCTATCAAAAGAAACTTGGCCAGAATGTTTACTCTGTTCTTGTCAGAACCCACCTGACGTACAGTATCCAGCTCTGGAGCCCCCAACACAGAAAGCACATGGAGCTCTTGGAGCAAGTCCAGAGGAGGGCCACAAAGATGATCAGAAGACTGGAGCACTATGAAGACATAGCAACTTCAGAACTGAATTGATAATCTAAATCATTGCTGCTAGTGTAAGCCAAAAGGGCATCATAGTGCTCTAATGCAACACAGAGCCTTATGTCACCCTTTCAAAATATTTGATTCATCAATCATGTCTATGTATTAGCTGATGCCCAGTATCTCACCTATATTTTCCAGTTTTAGGCAGAGGTGTCACAGAAGAAAAGTTCTGATGTATTTATATTATGGTGGTTTTATCTAAATTCTACCTTCCTTTTATCCACAGAGGCACAACAGTATCTCTGTATGCTGCATTAGCAATGTAATCTTCTCTAGCCTGTCATGGTCCTTATTTTTCCAACAACTTATTGCTTACTTATCCCTTCTCCCTAATTTGTACTAGCTGAGGACTTAAGTAGCCACCTCATAAACTGTTCCTGGGAGTTGATTCAGCTGAGGAAAAACATGTTTGTCTTTATATATATATATGTATTTTTAATTCCTTCATTTACCAGGTGCATTTTCATCCATTCAGCTCTGTGTAATGTTTCAACACATGATTATAGAAAACATAGTGCCAGTGCTATGCAGCAGAGTGCACAGCTCAGGATGGAAAAGGCAACTGAGATCACAACAGTCTCAATTTAGATTTGTTGCAATGATTATGGATATGCACCTTTCATTTCCTGAATCTAAACTGCTGCTGAGAGCAGTGATCCCTGGAGAAGTGTTCAGCAAGCTGGACAAAAACATTTTTAACCAGATCAGTTAATCATGCAGCTACATGAACCTCTGTGTTGGCAGCTAGAAGGTGACAGGAGCCAGAGGCAAGCAACTGAGAGAATGAGGGATACTTCCTTAAAGACAGCACCAGTTTATTTCATTCTAAACTGGTATTGAAACTTTTAATGCTTTAATTAAAGCTTGGTTTTGATAAACTTCTATCAAACTTGTAAACTCGAAAGAATACTTCAATCCTTTATAAAGTATCACCATAAAAATATGGTTTGTTGTTTTCTAAAATATTACCCACTACTAAAAATATTGCTTTTTCTGAATTATGCCTAGGACATCATAGTAAACAGTAGCATGGCTGAAAACAAGATTTAGTCTACATCCTTCAGACTGAGCTCCTAAAATGAAACATAAATGGTAAAATTATGCATTGTGAATAAATCAAACATGGGAATATTTTTTTTAATAAATTAATGAACTTTTTTTGTCCCTACTTTCCTGATTATTTAATGCAGGAAAATATTAATATTCTTTAAGGTCCTCAATCTCGTAATTTTACCAAATATATAATCATAAAAATGATTTTAACAGAAGTATGCCCTTGATATATAAATTGGTTACAACCTGGAAATATTGAACTAACACTCAAAAAGGAATTAAAGTATTTAATATGAACCTTGATGCTGATACTAAATCAATATACTCTTTACATTTGAAAATTCAAAATTTCTGAGGAAATTAAAAGTTATTTTCCCAGAAATCAAAAGGTTATTACTATTAGAACTTATGAAAAAGACAAGGAACTTTACAATATTTTTCATATTTTTAATATTTTAACATATTTTTAATATTTTATCATATTTACCATATTTTCATATTTCACCATAATTAGGCACCTTCATGTACTTTTTCTCCTAGTTCTATATCAGGTTTTCTATTCATTGATGAAGCTCTTACATTTTCAGATACTTCCTGTTTCCTTCTGTCTATTACTTGGAAGTTTATGGCTTAATTAAATTACCTTATAGATAAACATGGAATAGTCTTCTAATATATTGTTTCTCTTAATTTACTCAAGTCTTTTACAGCTAACCTGATAAGTTATTTTTATTTAGTTAAAAAACATTTTGTTGACCTACAGCATCTTCTGGCATTCTTAGGAGAAGAAACATCAAGCAGCATAAAAACAGAAGTATGTCTTTTATTACAGTGTCGTTGCTGGCATTTCAATAGCTACTAAAGATCCCCAGCTGACTTCATAACTGAATGTATAGGCACAATTTCCCTCTAAACAGGGAATAAACTCACCAATATTTTACAGCTCTCATGCGTAGTTTGTTGAGAAAATGAAATACATCTTTTGGGCAAAAACCCAATATAAAGCTCTTCATAACATCTAATATCTGCATCCTGTCTTTAGAGATAAAGAACTGGGCAACATAGCTTACACATGAATACTGGAATATGAGTAAAAGGATGTATGTGTGTAAAACAGTCTCTGTTCCTTCAAACTGACTGTAATGGGTTTTGCTTCTTCATTAACTTCACCTTCAAAGAGCCAAAATAAGTCTGTATTTCAAAAATGGCTTTGTATACATGCACGTCAGGGATCATTTGGAATCCAGCACTTAAATGTTTGTAAGCAGCATATAAATGCTAAAACCAAATAATTTTCTACTATAAACTGGAAAAGTTATGTTTTTTCAGTAGAAGCTCAATTCAGAATATTAATAGCATCTTTGAAAAATTTTGGTTGAAACAAACCACTAGATCTCAGCTAGTCCAACTCCAGCTCAAGGCTTATTCCTCAGTTAGATCATATTGCCCAGGACCTTCCACAGCCTCTTTGGACACAGCTGGGACACAAATCTGAACTGTTTACTCTGGAAAAGAGGGTCACACTGAGGCACAAGTGGCTTCTTGGCAGGTGTTTGGAAAGATCTTCAAGGGGTCTTTTGGTTAGCAAATGTGTACATATAATCCTATAATCTTTGTCTTCATAGAGAAGGCACTGCTCCCTTGGAGATACTCCAAGGTATACCATTCACTGTTGATGTTAGTGTGTGCTGGTGGCCTTGGACAAATTCAGCCAACTTGTAGTGTTCCACATGTATGTGTTACTTCAGTTTCAGCAAGACTAGATTTTGGGCCATTTACACACATTACCCCTCAGCATATAAACCTTTCAATTTCTTTAGTGTTTTGCTGTTGTTGTTTTGTTTTGGTGGAGGGTTTTTGTTTTTCTTTGTTTTTCTTTGTTTTTCTTTGTTTTTCTTTGTTTTTCTTTGTTTTTCTTTGTTTTTCTTTGTTTTTCTTTGTTTTTCTTTGTTTTGTTTTATAGTCATTTCTCTCTCCACACCCATAAGCACCTTACAGAAGACATTCACAAAAACTTGCACAGAAAGATCTTTTCTGACACTCACTGCAGCCTCAGACTGGGAAACCTGAGGAATTCCCAGGAAGTCTATTTAGGTTTAGTACAACATTATACATAGAGGTAGCCAAACCAGCCAGGTCTAGGTACCGTCTTTTCCAGTGCATCACCACCATTGCCATACTGACTCCACCATCTTCAATTAGCATGTATTTGCTTGCCAGTTCCCATGATAAGGGAACCTGTTCTGTTTTTCTGTCCTTCTTGTTGTGCCACTGATTGCTAGGGCTTTCTGGACCTTCCTGTCAGTTAAGCAGGAAACCCAGCATAAGTCTGCCTTGCCCCTTGAAGATTCTGTTGAGTAGGGGACTTAGTCCCATCATTTGTTCCCCTGCCATAGTTCCCACCTCTGGTGAGTCTGTCTCTTGCTTCTTTCCCATTTCCCATGCTCCAGAGGTGTCCTTATGCATGGATGTGCTCTTTCATAATCACAGGGAACTTTATGGAACTAGCTGGATTTCAAAGTACAGTTTTCTTGAAACTTACTCTTAGAATATAGCCTAGTACCTGTAGACTAGAACACTTCATACACAAAAATGTATATCAGCTATGTAGATGTCTTAATTTTCTTCTCAACAACTTTTAAAGTGTTTTTTTTTTTTTCTTGCTTATTTAAAATGCCAATCTTATACCTTTTGGTTTTGTAAAACAAGTAATCTAGGCTAGCTATTTTATACATTATACAATGATACATTTTCTTAATTGGCATCTGCTTAAGAGAAAAATAATAATTTAAAATATACATTCCACTGACCTCTGTTGAAGTGTCTGAGTTACATAGGCAAAAAACACTGAAATCTGACCAACAGCTAAGTAAATAATTGGAAATAAATGTCTCACTTAATTAATCTTTTCTATTTGCAAAATGTCTATAAGCAAATAATTATTTCCTCATGTTAATTCAGCATTCAGGTTTGCTTGACAGTTTTTCAATTGATTGATTGAGTAATTTGGAACAGTTCAAAGTACCTGCGTGTTGTTCAGTAAACAGCTTGGCTGACAGATAAGAAGCTGTTTCTGGTCTCTAACTCTTCTGTAGTTCCTCCTTATCAAACATCTCTTCGTGGTCTGTATACCAGAATATCCGAGGACCTTGCAATTTACACATACTTATTCTTATAGCTTATGAACTTAGTAATTTTTTCTTTTACATTTATTTTATGGATGAGGAGCAGCACATAGGAAGCCACATTTTTTTTAAAGGTGCTTAGGCATAATTCCACTAAACCAGGGAATAACATCTCATCTGTTGCCACCTTACTTCCCAGAAAATTCAGTATCTAGTAAATGTTTTGGCTCCCAGTGTGATATAAGAAGAGCCAAGTGACTAAGGAATGGATTTTCAGAAACCTGCAAGCTAAGCAGAATCTATGTCGGTTAGATATGACACAAATCCATATAGAAGGCCATAAATAAAAGCTGTGACTTATAATCCTTCCAGTCCAGTCATCCACAAAATAATTGATCCAAAAAGCTTAGGTCTAAGGAACTAATGCTGTTGAAAAAAGGAGGTTACATCAATCTCTAATAAGTACTAGAGAACCATAAAATGCCCATCTTCCCCTTGGGGTTCAGTGGCAAGCTATTCCTTGTTTCCAGACAGAAAATGCTTTCTGTTGTTTTTTTGTTTTGTTTTGTTTTGTTTTTTTAATAGGGGCAACAGTGCCCTGAGGACATCAGTAGGCCTCCTTACTGTCTCTGACAAGCTTCACTCAAGGCACCTTCCCACACGCATCCTTCTGTGGCCCCAGGACATCATGACAGCCCTGGGTCAGGCACAGAGCTTGCCTGAGCTGTGTGGTAGGCATACCTAACTCCAGCTTTGCCTTTGCTTCCATCCGCCCTGGCTCCTTGCTCCCCTGGCTCTGGTGCATCAAATGCTGTTTTGGTGGATGTTGATGGACTCTGGCACTGCCTGCTCTGCCCCATCAAAGAGGGCATTGTCCATGCTGGACTCTAGGCTGCTGGATTGTGCCCTTGGACAAACATGAGAAAATACCAACAGTGCCGCAATATGCAGCTGCCTTTGGGAACTGGTTAAGTGCAATTGCTTTGCTCAGGACAGGGAAGTACGCTGGTACGTCCTTTATCCTCTCCTCCCTCTTCATACTCACCATGCTCTCTGATGTTCTCTCTGTTTTAATATGTCATGCAGTTAACAAAGACCAATTTTCTGGAACACCTTTTCCCAGGGTATGAAGAACAAAAATCCCACCTGGCTCTCCTAAGGGCATACACATGAACCAAACAGAGTTCTACTTGGCTGAACTGTAGTAGAGAACTACAGATTTTCTCTCACTTCCACGCCACATTCTAGTGTTTCTAACCCAAACTGTTGAAATACATTAATTATATAATTATTAATTATACATGCCAAAAAATGGAATTTGGAGCTCTGAAAATATTTAAGAATTCAGCTAGCACTGTACATTTATTTTGGAAAAGTCTGGAGATGTGGACAACAGAGAGAGACTGCACATAGAAGGGATTCTTCTTATTCAATCTTGAGCATAGGGCTCAAATCTGGAATAAGAAACCAAAATTTAAATGTTGACATTTAGGTGTGTCCTTGTAATTTCATATGTTAACTTAAGCCTAAATGTTGAAAACTTATTCAAATTGAGGTAAGGCTTTATGTGTTTGGAGGGGAGTGTGTTTTGTTGTTGTCATTTGTTTGGGTTTTGTTGTTATTGGTGTTGGTTTTTTTTATTATCTACAAAAAACAAAAAGGAGCTAGCATTTCTGTACTTCATACATGTGGAATGTAAAGTTTTACAAATACCATCATGTTCATAACTTGACAATATATATTTATTTAGGGGAGAATGTGCTTCTGCCTGTTAGCTTTTTTAAATTTTATTTTTGGCTGTGCAGTTACTTGTACAAATTTGGTTTTGTTCTCCTTATGTTTAGTGAGGCCTGATAAATATAAGTTGGAAAGATTCCCTTTATGCTTATATCTCTATCCTGACTGGCGAAAATGAACAAATATATAGACGTTATTAAAGAACTGTCTTTTTTATATCCCTATTGATAATTCCATACTTTTTCAAAAAAATATCTTTTGCACTCACTACCAACAAAGCTGGAGATTTTAAAATTATTCAATAAAGAAAACAAAAATAATTTAATCTCAGTGAAGATAGGGATGAATCGATGACTCAGTAGACAAATTGCAGTGGCTCCAAATAAAATATTATCCTATGAATAAACCACAAACATTCAGAATCCTCCAAATCAATAGACACTATATTTCATAGTCAAAGGTTGGCTCTCAAGAATATATAATTTGTTTCAAAAATTGCTTTTGAAACAATTTTTGACATACACAAGAACAAAAATGTGATAAACATTTCAATATCAAATATAAGCTTGTACAATTACTTGGAAGGGCGGTTCAGAATCCTCATATGAGATTCCAATTAATTTTGCTATTAAATATTTTTTCAAAGCATGTAAAAGAAAGAAAGAAGCCTTAAATAAATCATTATTGTCATGGTTTTGGATAACTGCTGTAAAAATGTTACAATTCTAGTGCTCTATCTGCCCGTGGTGATTTTATCCTGTGGTTCTAAATTTTTCAGAGAGATTATTGTCTTACAACTGATCCATTTTTCGTTCCTGAAAATATTGAGATACTTCTTTGATTAGGTTTTCCAAAGTTCTGTATTGTTCCTGTTCTGTTGTTCAAAAATGAAAAGACCATAGGAAGTCACTGTAATGAATGAACTGAAGATTTCCTGTAGTAATTTAGTTTCATGGGTGTCCTAAATCTTGTATTGTGAAGTTTGAACTGTGAATTCTATCTCCCTGGTAAATTTGAAGAAAAAGGTGGAACGTGGCTTTGTTGCAAGTAGGTTTTACTCAGGTTTTAGAGTAGAACTTTTTCCTTTTATCTTACATTCCATTTTTGGACTTTGTGGCTGTGTACTTAGCTGATTTTTGAAGAGTCATATGCATCCTGAAGGAAAACAGAATTCAATGATTCACAGGATTTTTTTTTATTTTATCCATAGTATTAATTAATCTAAGTAGCAAATTTATCTCAGTATACTGATTTCTCAATCAGTAAAGTGATTCTTTTGCTATACCATAAAGATGTTGTGACGTGATTAGATTAAGGTAGTGCAATGATTTCTACAATGACACCCACAGGAAAATATGATAGAGAAAAAACAAACAAGAGAGATTAGTGGCTGTTAGCTTGAGAAATTTATTTAATTTACATTTTTAAAACTATGCGACATTGTTGTACTGTTTGCTGTCTACTAAAAGATTGCTGATTTTTCCAGATCTGGAAGTTATTTACAACATTAGATGGTGATTTATAACTATGAAGAGAAAATATTAGTTTTAATTTTATTTATTTATTTATTTATTTATTTGATCCTGTATTAATTTCTTTCTGCTTTAGTGATGCTGTGCTTAGGTGGTTTGGGAGCAGGTCAGGTGGCTAAACGTTACCTTAAACACTTTTTGATATTTCAAGTTCTCAGAGACATCTTAGATCTAGGACCTTTATCAAAGAGAGATAAAAACTGCATCAAACTCAGGAGGCTCTCACTGCCCTTGGCTTGTACCTGAAGATTGGGTGAGATACTTGTTCTTAAATGGTGTTTTAAGTAACTGAATTGACCTCCTTCATTCTGTCAAGAAGTCTGTAGAAATATTTGAATCATAGGGCATAAGAATCTCCCCTGTTCTTAGAATTAAAAACAGCTACTGTTTCCAAAATGTTGAAGACAATAATGAACTTAGAGATTAAAAAAAATTAAATTTTTTCACTTGCATCTAAACATCTGAAAAATGTTTGTGGGGCCACAGTTCCTTTATCTTTTAGCCTTCATATAAGAAGATGTAGGCCTTAATCTGTGCAAGGCCTGAAGGACGCCATTATTAGAGTATTCACTATAATCTTTATCCCACAGTCCAGTGTGTGGCATCATCTAAATTTAGATAATTAATGTTTTGGGTAATAGTGGGGATTTTTAAAGTACTCTTTAACCACTGGGTATCATTGCTGTTTCTCTGGGAGAGCCAGAGATTTGCATTAATTGCTGCTAATTTGGGTTCTTCATTATAATTCAGACCACGCAGATTGAGGAGGCGATAACAGTAAGTCCGTGGCTCTGTGCTTAGTTGCTACTGGACTGCATGGACAAAGGGGTCTCCCACAGCCAGGGAAGCCAAGGAAGGAAAGGAGACCCTCCAGGAGCTGGCAGCTCTCCCGAGAGAGGCTGAGGCTGACGTGTCTGGGCACAGGGCAGGAGCAGCCACAGGAAATTTAAATGCAGGCAAGCCAGAAGTTCCCTCAGAAAGCCCAGATCGAGATGGCAACATTCTCAGTGTGGCATGGGAATGTGCACGACTGAGAGAGCAGCCAGTGGGTGTGTGGGGAGCGTACCAGTGCAGGGGAGTGCACCAGTGATCTGCCAAAATGGTTCCCACTCACCTGAGAACTAAGACCAGTGGCAATATGGATATAGTGCCTGGGAAGTCTGGCGCATCCACTCCAACAGACCTGGCCATGAAAGACGTTTCAATGGAGGCAGTGGCTTGTAACAGGTGCCTAGATTTTTCTGCTGGTGTGAAGGTAAGTAAATGCTCAAAGTGTGCACAGGTAGATGACCTGTTGCAGCAGGTGGCCAAACTACAAGAAACAGTAGCAGGGCTAGGTGGCATTAGAGGAGGTGAGATGGATATAGATGGTTGCAAAATTATAATCCTTTATCGGACATCACTGACGAGACACCTTGGACCCTGGTTACCCATAAAAACAGGACCAAACATCATCCCTCACCCTCTAACATCAGCACCAAAAACAGATATAATGCTTTAAGGTCTCTGGACATTCATAAGCAAGCACAACATAGTGAAGCTCCATCAGAAAAACACAATAGTTGTCATAAAAAGAAATGAGGGGTGCTCATAGTGGGAGACTCTTTGTTAAAAGGCACTGAGACACCCATCTGCCAACCTGACAAAGAATCATATGAAATTTGCTGCCTTCAGAAAGCAAAAATCCATCACATTGCTGAAGGGATGTCACAACTTGTGAAGACCACTGACTAATACCTGTTGTTACTCTTCCATGTGGGCATGAATGACACTGAGAGCAGGAAACCGAGCAAAATCAAGGCAGACTATAAAGCTGTGGGGGCACAAGTTAAAAACATTGGGGCCTAGGTTGTCTTTTCTTCTGTCTTTCCAGTTATAGGAAAGGGGGCAGCAAGGTATAGAGGAATAATGAACATTAATTTCTGGCTATGCAATTAGTGCCATTGCAAAGGTTTTGGATTCTATGACAATGGGCCATTCTATGATGACTATAAACAGCTACATGGGATGGAATACACTTGTCTCCAAGAGACAAGAGAATCTTTGGGGGTAGGCTAGCCAACTTAGTCAGCAGAGCTTTAAAGTGAAGTTCATTGGGGGTGGGGTCCAACAAGGAACAATGGGTAGAAGCTACAACACAGGAAGTTCCACCTCAACATGAGGAGAAACTTCTTTACTGTGAGGGTGATGGAGCACTGGAACAGGATGCCCAGACAGGTTGTGGAGTCTCCTTCTCTCAAGACTTTCTAAACTTGCCTGGATATGTTTCTGTGTGGCCTGCCCTAGGTGGTCCTGCTCTGATAAGGGAGTTCGACTAGATGATCTCTAGAGGTCCCTTCCAACCCCTAACATTCTGTGATTCTATGATTCTATTATTATCTTTATCCTTCCACTGTGAAGAAGCAGTCCACACAGGCTCACACAGATTGCAGAGGTGTGGACTGACAGGCAATAGCAAATGAAGAAAGCTGCACAGTGCAGAGCTGGCTACAGGAACAGGTGAACTACAATTAGATTTTCCCTCCAGTTCCTTTGGCTGTTATAACTAACCATCTTTTCACAGTGTATTCATGTCAATACATATCCTAGATTTTCAGCTACAGACTTTTGAGTCTGCTAGAAAGTAAGAAAAAATATCATTTGCTTTCAAATGACCTCAATATTTAGTCTGTTTACAGGCTTTGGAGCATTTAAAAGTTTTAAATACATCCCCTTAGCTAGGATATGAACCTTAACACACAAGATTGTGGCATTTGGAGCAGAAAGGATTGAAAAGCCCAGGGTACTTGGATAGATTCTTACAACACATGTAAGGGCTTTTAGGATGTGCTGTACTGAATAGGCATGGAAGATGAAAGGGATAAAGAGGCAGTGTGAATGTAGCACCTACTTCTCAGCCTTCTTCTTCAGTTCTTATCTTGCAATATCCTGCATACTGTTTGAGTGCAAGTCATAAGGAGTAAACCCAACATGTAAGGGACAATCCTTTTCTAAGTGCCTGTAATGCCTAAGAAGACAATAAATGTCCTGGATACTTTGCACTAGCTAGGCAAAAGAAACCTCATGCACAGCACTTCATTAACAATCGCTGTGGCACAAATCTTCAAGAGGATACTGCAACACAGTTCAAAGATGTTTATTTAGACGATATGATTTAGAACTGTATCCTTCCCCAATCCCCAGACCAGCTCTCTGTTGAGATAAAAAGTAAATTTATATTCTCACTGATTATACTGACAGGTCTTGTGGCTGCAACATTGTCATATCTTGTAGTCTTGTTCCATACCTCTTGATAAGTGGTGCATTTTGTAAAGATTCACAAACTATTTGATGCCCTCTGTTTTCTTGAGTTTAAATGACTGGCAGTAAGAGAGAAATAAAACAAGTGTTGCAAAGGGAGTCACTCATCACTTTCCATAGGTAGATGGATGCCCAGTCAGTTCCTGAGCAAAAGATGTCTATGCCCGTTAAATTACCTCTTTTCCCTTTTACTTCTGAACATAATGTTATGTGGTATGGGGTGTCTCTGATTAATTCAGATTATCTTCCTAGTTGTCTCGACCCAATAGACTTGGCACTCATCAGTCTGTTCACTAGTGGAAGACAGTGAAAAACAGAAAAGACCTTGATGTGCAAATGCTGCTCAGCAAAAGCCAAAACATCAATGTGTCATCTTTAGTCACAAGTTTAAAACACAGCAACATATGAGCTGCTATGAAGAAAACTAACCCCATCCTAACCAGGCCCAGTACGTTAACATATCTCTTCATATTTCTTCTTTTTGGCAAGTGGATTTTCCAGTGCTGTGACTGGTAATTATTAAGTCAGCCACAGAAATTAGACTCCAGTTCTTTTGCTTTCTGTTTAAATCTTGACTTTCTTAGGCTTTAAAAAAAAATCAGCCAAACTACTATGGTTTAAACAGATTGTTATTGAAATAAAATCTGGAAGCAACTGAAGAAACCTTCAAATTACATTTTCAAAACAAAAGGAAAAACTAGCTGACTGGTGACAGAAGGAAACAGAGGAGGAACGTATATACTCACACAGTTGCCAAAATTGACCCACTTAAGATTAATCTAGAGAACCTGCCACTGGGGACATGGTTTCCCTGTGTTCTCAGTGTATAAAGTGGATAGATGCAGATACCAAGGGCAGTTATGAAGAGCATCTGAATTAGAAGCCTAAAGTAATACACTTTGCTTAATTGTTATAATTGCAAACTGCAACTTTAAATACCTCTTAAGTTACTAGGAATTAATTTTCTCCACATGAATTAAACTTTGGGACAACTGTCTGATAATTTCTTCCTATATGCCTTCATAATGAAATACTTGCAATGGGCTACAGTGTAGTATGCTTTGATGCTACACTTCCTGTCCTGCAAAGATTTCTGAGACAACAGCTTTTGTCTGTTTCTGGAACTGTTAGATGTCTCTACATTTTGCTCTCAGGCTGGAAAATTACAACAGCAAAAAATTACCGAAGGCAATGGTGACTCAGACTCATTTTAAAACATTAGCTAATTTAGCTAATGAAGTAACTTTAAATAGTATGTCTGAATAGTCCATCTTCTATGCAACAATCTGAAATATTGTACAATAAATTAGCAACAACTAAATGAATGAGGAGCCATTTCTTCAAGCAAAACCTGTGCCCAAACTTGATCTTATTGCTGCACAGTAACATGAATAGAGCAGACACAACATGAAAGAAAATTTGACTTTTTTACTTGCATCACTTGAAATAGAATGGCCATTTTCCACTTCATGTAAAATTCTGTAATGTTTGTGTATTTCAGTATACGTAACACTGTACTGGATAAATACTGAAGGAAAGGTGATTTGCCTTAGAATTTATTCAATAAAATTATTAGAGCTGTTAGAAACATTTTCAGCTATGTGGAGTTACCTAAATGGATGTGTTTCCTTTGAACATCTATGCATGTTCTGGAGCCTGGAAATGAAGAAAGATCTAGTTTTTCAGCTCCTCTTCAGTGGGTATAATGTATGAGAGCTTTTACTCTGATTAAGATGAAGTAGGGATTAAAAAAAAGACTGGAACTAAGTTGTCCTCTAAGTTAGATCAGTGTCCATGAATAATCATTGTAGTCTCACTTTTTTGGGGGGGAAAAAAAAACACAAAACAAAACCCAAAAGCAAGCAAGCAAACAAACAAACAAACCCCACAACAATAAGAAAACCAAAACCAAACCAAACAAACAAACAAAAAACCCCAACAAGAATATTTTAGTACAGAATTATCTTGATAATTTAAGCATTATTACATGAATATATTATTCCTCCTTCTTCATTTCCACCTAAGTGCTGATATGACTGTATCTTCTTTCTACATATCTCAGGTTTCCATGTTTTTTTCTCCTGTAGCAGTATGCAACAGCTCTATGAAAAGAACAGAAACAGTTAAACTAAGTAATAACACGTATATATTTTTAAATATTTTCTCTTCAGGTTTTTGATCAATAAAAGAAAATGGAAACATAAGGGATTAACGGATCAGCTGAGACATGGATGATGCACTGTTTTTTCAACCTGTGTTTACCTTCTACTAACACATTAAATGGAACAGCTGCCCCTTCTGTTACCATGTCTGATATAAAATGTGTATCTTTGGTGCACATTAGTGAAATATCAACGTTTGTTCTAATTTAGCTAAGCTGGTTACTGGCAAACACATTTTTCATGGCAGCATGTTTATTTAATCAATTTTCTAGCCGTAAACTATGCTGGATTAGCCTTACTGCTCGCTGCATAATGTAGAAAGGCATATCCATAGACGGCAGGAGACCATGGCATAAGGAGAAGTCATCTCTTCCTTCCAGATTACATTCATTTCATCTGTTCATTTTTCACAGTGCATTGGCCTGATTTTTCTTTAAACAAGTTTTATCAGGCTCTGCTCTGTGGGTTTCTGTAGAGTCTCTTTTGATTTACCCCAATGTCAATGAAAGAAGGATAAGGTTACATAGCTCTCATGAGACACCTAGTCAAAGGATGTAATAATAAAGACAAATGGATGCATTGTTTTATGACTGTTACTATGTCACCAGACATGGGCTTTGAGTCATCTCCGTAGCACTAATGTAAGAGGAAGAAAACCTCTGTATCTTGATCCATCTTTACTTGAAAAGGAAATAAAAATGCTGCATCAATCTCTCATTGCCAAAAACAAAGTTACAGAAACACAATCTGCGTATATCTTCTCATAGTTCCCTAGCAAATTACTGTGGGTAGCCATGTTTACTTTCTCCAGGAGATGTCACTCAAGACACTGGTAAATGTACATTTCAGAAGTCTGCAGTAAGAATGCAGCCATAATGAACTGTGACATAAAGCTCTGTTCACTCCAAAAATACCTTGGCCTAGTTCAATAACATTACTGCAATATGTATATGTCAGGAACAAGAAGCACAGTTTTTAGATCTGTTTCTCTGCAAAATAAACTTATTTGTATGAGTCCATTAATGGGTCATCGTGTACTCACATCCATAAGAGAGAAATGCTCCAAAGAAGGTTGAAGTCTGGAGAAAGAGATTTTGGGAAAAAGTCAATTCATACAGGAGTTATTGCAGCCTATAATTACCTAGTACGGTTCAAATTAGACTTGGGAACCACCTCTAGACAGAAAACAGATCTTTTTGCTTCTGAAAACCACGTAAAGCAAGGAAAAGAGAATGGGAAGGGGAAGAAAAAGAGGGGGGAAAGGGGAAAAAAGGGAGAGCAAGTATTAGAGAAAAACTTCATTATTTAATAGATGAAAAGCATTGGAAAAGAAACTGTATGAAGCAACAAAGATGGAGTATGAGTGGGAAGCAAAGACAGCAGCAATTGAGGAATGAAAGAAGCATAGACAAAGAAAAAACAGAATTAAGATTGGCTGTGGAAATTCTCCAGAGAACAAGGACACTGGGCCAAGAAAAGTGCAGTGGAGATTTTGCCTGGCCATGAATGCAGACAGAGAAGAGGACTGGAGCTCTCAGAAGGTAAAATACGATGAACTGAGAGCCAGTAGATGAAAATAAATGAGCCATCATGGGATGGCTAAAATCACATGGAGGAGAGTACTCTATTGATCTCACATTCTCTGTTAGCTCAAGTGGGCAGTATTGGTTACTAATTTATAAGTTGCAGTCTTGGTGAAGAACGAAGATTAACATCTAAATCCCTACTTGATATCCCTACCAGGTATAGCCCAGCATGAAATTATCAGACAAAATTACAGAGCTACAACTCTACTAGTAAACAAAGGAGTGCCAGTGACCCATTCCCTGGTTCTGAAGTTAATTGAGAAGTTTTGGCTGTATTCAAGCTATTAAAATCTCTAAGCCTCCAAAATAATCCACTTGAGACTTGTTTTCGACACTGTGCTGGCTTAAAACTGTATGAGAGACTTATATTTGAACCCGGCCAAAACTTTGTCAAGGAGTATGTTAACTGACTACTGACAAATGGATTCCTCATCCCTGTTTACTTTCCTGGTGCAAACATAGACACTGTAAAATAATGAAGTATGGAGACAAACACTGAGTAAAAGTTTACTGTCTAAAAACTGCAGAACTATGAAACTATCTAATTATACAGTTCTTCTATAATTTTTGCCTAGGGTAATTTTAGGTGTCACCATTAAGATTTAACCACAAAATCTGTAAAACATTAAATTACCAAATGATGTTCACTGATTCAGCAAAAACTTGTATGTAAAGCATCTTAGTAGCCTTTACATTTGTGATGAAGTAGGATTGTACAAAAATATTATAACAAAAATAAAATAGAAATTCTAGGTTTTAATTAAGGTTTTTATGTGGCTAGCTAGCTGTTTTTTTGTTTGTTTGTTTGTTTGTTTGTTTGTTTTTAATAAACACTTACTTGTTTAGCTATAGCATATACAAGATGTCCACACACAAATACATTCATACCTATATCCATATATGTATATTGAACAGCCCAACCATGTGGATAATGGTTTAGTGTACACTAAATAGGAAACTATCAGTGGTATCTAGTTTTCTAAAGATGTTGCTGGATGTCTTTTTAAGCATGCTGCATGGCATGATAATGCACAATTTAGCTTACTTGGATTATTTTCTGCTAGACATAGTTACAGGAAGTGACAGACAGGCATTCTACAGGAACAAATCCTAGCAAAGCTGAAGTACTCTGACTCTCTAGAGAAATAATTATCAGAGATTATAGACCAATCTGGCAAGTTGTAGGTGGAAAGTGAAATTTAAACTTTTGGAACCCTCATGCTGAGAATGGACTGGCTCCAGGAAGCCTGCTAATGAATCTGATTTATAAAATCCAGTATGTCTTAAGCCTTCATATATACGTCAAAGACATTGTTAAAATATAAAACTCAATTATTGGAAGGCAACTTGGAGGAAAGACAAATAAACAAAATACCCTTTTTGCTCTTTCACAGAAAGTCTGCCCCATATTAAGGTCATCACTCCTTGCTTCTGAAATGATTGCAAAAAAAACCCTGAAACACCTCAGAACTTGCCTTTTCCTTCAATGTATCAGTTGTTTAATTTTATTGTCTATGAATTCTACAGTTGCATGAGATTTTTTTTTCCATTTTCTGTTTAGCCTAAAAAAAAAGAAAAATCAGTGTTGGATTGCAGATAATTTTTGCCCATATTGTAATTTGCAAATATCTCAGTGATTATGACCATTAGAGGTTATAGTTTTTACTGTATTCTAAACTGATCTAAATCTTTTATATGAGTTTAAGAAAAATGAAAACTATCATGAGAATCAGTCTTATATGGAATACTAATTTCTCATAAAATAACACAAACATCATGTGCAATACAAGTAGTCTTTAAGTGCCATAGGCTAGCTCCATTAGATAAATGAGCCAACAGCTCCAACTTTGATGCCTCTTCTAATTATGCATGATTCGCCATTTCTTTCAAAAGAAAGACATCTAATTAATTAGGTGCAAAATGTCATCTATAAGTCATTGACAGCAAACAAGATCACCATTCACTAGGTTTAGTCTTCAGGCAAAATCATTACTCCTCTGGGATTACCAGCAAATGTCATTATTGAATCCAAAAGAACTCCTGAAGTAGAAAACAGAAAAAAGAAAAAAGCACAACCCACAAATACTTTCCTTTCAACCCTGACTCATCCACAGAATTATCTGTCCAACCTTAGGCTGGTAAATACAATACTCTGCAGATGTTAAAAATAAAGGACCCCCTTTTTATCACACAAAATAAAAGCATGTTACAAAGTCCAAAGTGTTTTATAAAGCTGTTAAACAGTGTCGCTAACTGCTGAAATACCTCAGTAAAAATACTTTCAAACTGATGAACTCCCACTTTCAACTCCCAAATTACGGGCTTGAAATTAGTTTCCACTTCTTTCACAAAATGTGAAACTGCAACATACTCTGAAATATTTTAAGGTTTCAGTTTGATTGAACTGCCATTCATTTCAACACTCTAGTTCGGAAAAATTGAAGACTGATTAGTGAATCCATCATTATACAACTGTTGTTCTGTTAGATTGTCTTTAACTTGTGGAAAAGTCAGTGAAAAAGAGGTATTTAAATTGTGTATCTCATGTTACTGAGAACTAAAGCTGGTTTATTTCAGCTGTTCTGTCTACAAATGAGAAGAAATGCTGTCACTTGTAGCTTGCAAGGAGATAAAAACCACTGTCAGGTATTATCACAGTTTGATTTATTCTCCTTTTTCCAAACAAAAACCCTTAGATTCTTGATAGAGTAGTGTTAGACAATCTATAGGTCTTTAAAAGAAATGCAGTGGTTGAGCTGACTAGAATACGAAATTTACTTTCAGCTCCATAGCATGAGGTATTAAGATTGCTTTAATTCTAAACTATGACAGAAAGTATAAGTATTTTAGTTTATTCTTTTTGTTGAAAAAAAATTAAAATATTTTTCTTGCCAAGGGATTTTGTTTGTATTAAGCCTTAATTTTTTGTTGTGTTTTCATCACTAAATTATACCATACTTCATACATGTTGAAGCAATTAAGTTGAAATGGAACTTTGATAATATTTTGTTGGCAATTAGGATACAACTGATATGTTGCAACACAATATTTTAATTTAATGGGATAAGCATTTTCTGTCAGAAAGCAGATTAATCTGAAGGACATTAAATACTTCTATTATTTAACTGTTATCACCTTAAAAAAAGTCACTATTAATAAGAATATAAAGGAAAATTAACTTCTGTTTTTTGTTTGTTGTCTTTTTTACATTCTACTAAATGGAACAGAGCATGTGGCAACCTTCTAGTTTTCTGGCTTCTAAATTCAATAACAGGTTACTATCCAGGAGACCTGCAGTAAATTTTACTACTGCATTTCTGTCACTTTGGGCTTCACTGTCATGTGTCTGTTTACCCTAAACTTCACTTCTGCTTTACCTCATAGGAAGCTGATACAGAGACCACATAACCACAGATGTCTTGCCACACCAAACAAAGCCTAACCATTCAATCAAACTGAAATCACATGTGCACATAGAGGCTTTCTCGTTCATGGATTGTCGTGGTTTGGGCCTAACCCAACAACAAAGAACCAGCCACGTGGCAGCTCACTCACATCTCCCCACACACACACGCACTGTGCGATGGGGAGGACAAAGGCCAACTAGAAGCTCAAAAAGGGCAAGGTGGGTTCACTCACCGATTACGGTCACAGGCAAAATAGACTCAACTTGGGGAAAAACAACAATTTAATTTATCACTAATTAAATGCCCACAGGACAAAGAAAAAACAAAGTGCAGTGCTTAAATATGTTACCCCATCCCTACCTTCTTCCCAGGCCCAAATCACTTTGTTCCCAATTTCTCTGTCTCCTTCCCCCCAGCAGCACAGAGGATGGGGTTTCGAGTCAGCTCAGTCTGTTTTTCCCTGCCGCTCCTTCCTTCTCAGGGAGAAAGATTACTTACAGTCTGCTCCTGCTTCCCCAAGGAGTCCCTCACATGGGAGAGAGTACTTCACGAACCTCTGCCATGAGTCCTTCCCACGAAGTGGAGTCCTTCAGGAGCAGACTGCTCCAGCACAGGCTTCCCACAGACTCACAGGCTGCTTCAGAAACAGTCACGCCCCCTGGCATGGGGTCCTCCATGGCTGCAGATCCAAGTCCACGGGCTGCAGGTCCATATTCACCCCTCCTGGCACCTTCAGGGGATGCACCACCATGATACTCCATGAGTTGAGGGAGACAGCCTGCCACCTTGCCATGAGCTGCAGGGGGATTTCTGCTCAGGCGCTTTCTTCTCCTTACCAACCACAGGATCTCCATTCCGGTACTACTCTCACCTCTGCAGCTCAGCTCTTCTCTCTTGCTCTCTCTACTCTCAGGTTACACCAATAATATTTTTCTATCTTTGCCAGAGTGCCTACTAAGTTGAATTCTAGAACAAGGTTCATATAATCAGATTCAGAAGATACTCCCAAGTTCTCACATAAAAACTTTGGAAAGATTGTGGAATTTTATTTACAATGTGGCAGAAGAAGGAAATTCACACTTGTCTCATGGTTCCAATTATGATGTAGCTAGGCATTAGGTCTGTACCTTCAATCTTCATAATCCTGGGGATTAGGTCACTAAAGCAGTTGCTGGTGAAGCCTTTTTCATTGAGCTTCAACTTGAGCTGGAGGGTACTGTGGTCTCCCATGTCAGGCATCTGTAACCTGACTCAGCTCAGAAGATGTAGCATATTGTCTCTCAGCAGTAAAGGGAGGAGTTGTATTCACATATGGCATTTACAAGGCAGTTTGTGTGTTCAGAGTATGTAGTAAGCTCTAATGTTGCAACATCCCCTCTGACTATCTCCCTTGACTGTGTCTACAAAGGTAGAAAAGAGACACAGAGGAGCAAAAGTTAATTAGATCTTGCAAGAAGCACACTGCAAGGGGCTAAAATCAGGACAAAATCCAACTTTTAATGCAGCTTTAAGGAGGGACAGTTTCCTTCTCCCTCAGAAGCCATTTGTTCTGTTTTTCTGTAATCTATACTAGAAGTCCTGGTTGTGGACATGAGCTGAGATACTGCTGATTATTTTTACTTTTTCTTCAAATGGAGGATTTTTGTAGGAGTCAAATCAATTGAAGCCCAAGTGAATCAACTGTAAAAACTGCTTCAAATTTTGCAGTCTTTCAAATGAATGCAGTGACAAATATCTAAATCTAAAAGAAAGGAGTCAGAAATTATCTTGCATTTGTTTAGAATTGTACACAATGTGTTAGCAAAAGCAATCAATATCTAATTACTAGTCTGTCTCTGAGACCACAGTAATCTCTATTCTAATGTTTTCAGTAGAGATAAGCCACTTGCTGCATGACCTGATGCATTTGTTTTGACAGCTCTGCTTCAAACATGTCAGTGACCGTCATAATCCAAGAATAGCCTCTATCCTTCAAAAAAGCCCCAACAGCAACAACAACAAAAAACTAAGCTGCAGCAGAGATGAAGTTCTAAAGTTGTGATTCTGTGCTAGGCATAAGTAAATTCAGAGAATCACGATTACTCCGTGTTAAGAATGCTCTTTCACAACCAGCTTCTACTCAGAAGGCCACATTTGCTTTTTCCTCTCTTCAGGGTACAAGTGTTGCATTGAAATCTGTGTAACCAAGCATTTTATCCTATATATTAAGTAAGCATGCAATTATAGACTACCTCATACTTCATATAATATTTAGGTGCCCTGCACACAGACCTTTTTGTGGTCTGATTTCTGATCAGTGCTTTCAAAAGCCAGATGCTGAGCAGCATGTGCCCATTTGGTGGGGGTCTGGTTTACCATAGTCCTGAGAATTTTATTGGTATAGCACTGAAAATGGAAGGAGACTGTTTCTGCTTGAGCGTACACTTTGAAACACCTTAATTAAAATGATTGTTCAGGAACATTGATTTCTGACAGACCCAATGGTCATATTCTGTTTTCAGCAAGTAAAAGATCTGAGGTTTCTTTCCTGGATTGATTATCCAGACTATGGATGTAATTTGCATACCACTTACTCTACAGCACCATTACATTATACAGTGATAGACAAGGAGCTGTAGCTATGCACCAGAGACTCACTGTGTGAGGCACAGTGTGAATATAATTTAAACCGAAAAATAAAACTTGTTTATGCTGCTAACTTTTGAGTTCTGAGAGAATTTTCATGGCAAGCCTTGATCCCTGACATAGGGCATTTCTTTTCATTTTTTATTTATTTATTTTTAAATATATTTTTAATGCATTTTGAGAATATATGCTACAGGGTACATTAGCGTACAGAAAAGAACAGGATTTTATTGTATGTAGCTGCATTTAAAAAAGGTTTCATTTCTTACTCTCTGTCACATTGTGACATTTGTATCAGAGGAGTGTGGTAGATATTTCACTTCCTTTGTACTGTTACATGTTATTAAATATTTAGACAGTGAACACACAGTGACTTCACAATTCTATACGTTTTATTCATGTCACCTGCAAAAATTTTCACCGAGAACTCTGCTTTGTTTGGTTCTTCTTTTAGCTTTGTGTAGGGGTTCTGAAATAACATCTACACTGACATTTTTTTAACACTACTGCCAGACTCTTCATATATAGTCAAGGATTTCCAAGGCTTTTGCAGAATTAAATTCTACCTGAGCAAAGCTAATGATGAGATGCAGATTAATTCCATCTAGTTTTGTAAATAAATCTAGACTTATAAATCAGAGGTCATATTGATGAATAATGAATGATCCCTAATGATTCAAGAGACAGTAATCTCTAGAGCTACTTTTGTATCTGAGTTTCCATTATAGGACTCCAATCACAGTAGTAGGAGTTGCAAGTAGTTATGTCAGAAAAATACAGTTGGAAGCTAATCTGTGACAAGAAATCAAGGTATAAGTTAACTTGTGCATAAAGAGCTGTCATGTAGGTGGGTAAGTAGTGGTCAGGCTTTCATAGTTTTCAGCCCAGCTCCCAAGTCTGTTTTCCAAGAAGCAGCCTAAACACAAGAATACTTTTAATTAAATACCTAGTCAGATAGTAAAACCCTCCTGAAGTTCATACTTGCTTCCTCTCCAAGCATTATTTTCTAATTACAAAAATTCACATTAAAAGCAAGACAAAATGAAGCAAGATGCTGGACTTCCCAAGATCAAACATTTTTACCCTATTCAGAAGACTGAACATGAAAGGCTACATGTAACAGAACTTACCCAGCAAAATCTATCATAACAACTCTACCACAGCACCCAGTTACTAAAAGGAAGAAAAAAAAAAGTCAAATGTCCTTAGCTGAATCCATTAATAGCAGTGATTCACTTGCATATGTAAAATTATGCATGTAGCAATCTAACCAATCATAGGGGCAAATGGATAATTTGCAGTCTAATAATTACCATTACTCTTTAAAATATGGGTCTTTCAACTCTTATACTGTCTTGACCTAAATTATCATAGTTTATAAAGTCTTTAACTTGAAGACAGAAATTACATTAACTTTTTGGAGTTACAGTACTCATAAAAGGAGAGCACTGATATCTAAAATGTAACTGAACTCCCATCCAATGTTAAGCACTGTCAATATTTTATAAAATATTTAATATGTAAATAAATCCTTGCAGTTGGCTTTATGTGTTCTAAGCCAGTACCTAAACTACTGAGTTGCTAAGTACGCAACCCTGAGAATCCTGAATAGTTGATGTCAAGGGAGAAACTATACTGATATGTGGAAGGTAAAGGGTCTGTAGATACATATAATGTACAGACATATAGTTTCTGAGTATATTGGATTAGAAACAAAAACAAGAAAAAACAAATAATTAATTACCCAGATATACAAGACATAAACAGGAGTTAATAAGACAAGAACAGTGACCAGAAGCTTCTAAAAACCAGTAAGAACAATAATGAGGACCAGGGTCTGGTTATGGATCCTGGATGTACTCAAGGTCTGATCTAGAATTCAAGGGACCTGGGGATATGTATATGGCTGCTAGTGAAATTCAGTTGTAGAATCATAGAAACATAGAATCACTTTGACTGGAAGAGGTCTTTAAGATCATCGAGTCCAACCATTAGCCCTGTTCTACCAAGTCCAGCACTAAGCCATATTCCCAAACTCCACATCTAGACAACTTTTAAACATATTAAGGGATGGTGACTCAATCATCTCCCTGGGCAGCATGTTCCAATGTCTGACAACCCTTTTGGTCAAAAAGGTCTTCCTAATGTCTAGTCTAAACCTCCCCTGGCACAGCTTGAAGCTATTCCCTCTTGTTCTATCACCAGTTACTTGTGAGAAGAGGCCAGCACCTACCTCTTTACAACATCCTTTCAGGTAGTTGTAGAGGGCAATGAGCTCTCCCCTCAGCCTCCTTTCTTCAGCATAAATAGCCCCAGTTCTCTCAGCTGCACTTCATAAGACTTGTTCTCAAGGCCCTTCACCAGCTTTGTTGCCTTGCTTTGGACACGCTCCAGCACCTTCATGTTCTTCATGTATTGAGGTGCCCAAAACTGGACACAGTATTCAAGACGCTGAGTACTGAGGGACAATCACCTCCCTGGTCCTGCTGGTCACACTATTTCTAATACAGGCCAGGCTGTCACTGGTGTTCTTGGCCACCTGAGCACACTGCTGGCTCATATTCAGCCACCTATTAATCACAACCCCCAGGTCCCTTTCTGCTGGACAGTTTTCCAGCCACTGTTCCCCAAGCTTGTATTGTTGCATAGGGTTGTTGTGGTCCAACTGCAGGATCTGGCACTTGGCCTTGTGGAACTTCATACACTTGACCTTGGCCCATCAAGCTAGTCTATCCAAGTCTCTCTGTAGAGCCTCCCTACCCTCAGGTAGTTCAACACTCCCTCCCAACTTGGTGTTTTCTGCAAACTTACTGAGGGTGCTTTCTATCTCCTCATTAAGACAGTGGTAAAGATGCTAAAAAGAAGTGGGCCACTGAGTGAGCCCTGAGGAATGCCACTTGTGACCAGCTGTCAGCTGGATTGTACTCTCTCAGTCTGTATCAGCTGGAGAGGATTAATGTATTTGTGCTGTGTTATATGAGTATCTGTGATTGCTGTTGATTTTTATATGGCTATCAGTAAAGACAGAATACTATTCTCTACCTCTGTTGATTTGTTTGGCCTTCCCAGGCTTCCCAGGGAGGTTGTATGTTGGATGGGGCTTTGAGCAACCTGGTCTAGTGGGAGGTGCTCCTGGCTATGGCAGGATGGTTGGAACTAGATTATCATTCAAGTTCCTTCCAACCCAAACTATTGTATGCTTCTGTTTTAGTCAGACAGTCTGCTTTTTCTTGAACTAACTTCTCCCTTTCACAGAGTGCACTCAATAGATTGTGAACAAGTGTTTTATTTTGTCAGGAATTGCAGCTCATGTTTACATGGAAGAGATCCAATTGTTAAAGCTCGTTAGCATTATTCCAGACTTTGATCTTTTCTCCCTTAGTTACATGCACTCCTTAACTATTACACTGCATTTTGTTTTATATGAAAAGAAGAACACTGTATTTTAGGTTCCCTTACTTACTTCTAACCTCCCTGAAAGGCTCTATCATGTAAAGTGTGAAGTATTCTGAACCCATTAGAGTGTATTAGAGACAATCAAGACCTTGCAAGATACATTTATAAATGAACAATCTTCTTTACACAGAAAAAAAATAAAAGGGGGATTTAAGTGTTCTGATTTTATTCTCTAATATGCTTCTTTTTCAACTGCACTTTCTTCTGGTACTCAATTTATTTTGTTCTTTATTTACATAATAATTTTTAGCAGTGGTTATGAAAATTCTCTCCTCACAGTTTATCATCTGATCTTCCATTCTTCTACTTTCTTTAGTTCAGTGTCAGCAGATCATGAGAGACTTTTCCTCTTACAGACACCTACAGTGTTTACTTCTGTATTTTATCCTAATATGCTATCAAGTCTTTTTTATCTTTTGTTTGCTGGAAACAGAATGCTTCAGAGCAGCTTGTTATGCAATTGAATAGAAATCTCCTGTCATCCACCTCTTAAATGTGAAGTTTCTACTATTGGGTTTTTTTTTCCATTGAACCTCTTTTATTTGTCACCAAGTCTTTATATTACCAGTTTTAGAATTATTTGTTTGCAAAAGTCAGATGAGCAAAACATGCTAGTTTGTTTATGCTTGAATTATTTTTTTCTGCTAACTTTAACTTGTAAAAGTTAGATCTCATTCTAAATAACTGGTAAGGATTCTGAAGTCTCTTTAACAGTCAAAGCTATTGATGTACATCTTCCCAGTAGTTATGAGTTGTCCCCAGCCAAAACCCAATGCAGAATATCCTTTTGTCCTACCAGGTCAACTGTCCAAGTCGTGTCCCTCCCAACTTTTTCCTCAACCCCACCCTACTCACTCTGAGGGGAAGAGTGGGAAAAAGAGAAAGCCTTGATGATGTGCAAATATTCTTGAATGATAATGAAACACTGGTGTGTTACCAACATTGTTGTAGCCAAAAATCTAAAACATAAGACCGTAGAGGTTGCTATGAAGAAAGTTAACTCCAGGTCAGCCAGACCCAGTAAAGTAGTTTGCATAGTAGTAAGACTCTAAGAAGCAAATCTGAGTGAGCTGTGGGCAAAATACTATATTTGTGAGCTGCAAACTGGCAGAATGTACTGTATATTCTGCTATTTATAAGAGTTCTGAATTATTTCTGTAGTACATGAGAGCAAAATCTACTTGAAAATATTTTTGCTACTAAAAGAACATGAGTTCTTTTGTATTACATATTCCCTCTCATTTAGAGTAAAAAGACAAGATGTGAATCACAGGATTATTACTACTGAAACTACTGCCATTTAGATACAAGTTTCTCTACCGTGTTTGACAAGTGGTGTATTACTTTCCTCTAGACAATGTTATATAAACACCTCAAAATAGTTGTACTTTTGGTCACCTGTTCTGAGACATGAGGATCAGCTTTGGTAGAAACATGAACATCTAGGTTTACTTGCAGTTTCTTGCTAGGATAGTACAGTCTGTGACAGTAATGTAGGCAAAAATTTGCAATTAACATATGAAAGGCCTCAGACTGGTTTACAACTTGAAGTGTATTTACTGTGTCTTTTCAGCAAGCTGCTCAAAAACAAAAATTCAAAAGTCAAGTTTATAATTGCATAAATAACCTTTTTTAATTTTTTTTTTGTTTGTTTTACAGGATGTCTAGAATCTGTAGAAAAAGCTGTGTCCTTGCAGTAAGTAGATCTTGTCCTCCTGATTAGTTTAAGATGAATATTTCATGGATTTTTTTGTGCATTAGTCTACAAAATTCCTCTGGGAACAGAGGAAAAGTAATTCCTTTTATCATTTGCAAATTGTAGCTATCTATTTCTGTGTCCTGCTGACCACAGTACCCTTGTTTTCTACTGCACCATGCTGCTTGTGGACCTCTCACTCCTTTAGCACATTTTGCCATTTTTTCTTTAATGATGGATGCTTCCTTATTTCTATAGAAGCTCCCTGAGCAGGAGTAATTTCTGCCTCCTAGAAAAAGTTTAGTAGTTTGCTTCACATTGTCACAGTATCACAGTACCACTCTGGTTGGAAAAGACCTTCAACATAATCGAGTCCAACCAGTACCCTAACTCTGCACATGCATCACTAAGCCCTCTCCCTTGGCACCACATCTGTCTTTTTAGATGTCTCCAGGGATGATGACTCAACCACTTCTCCAGGCAGCTTGGATCACTAAGTCCAACTCCTGCCCCAGAACAGAATAACCCCAAATTTGACACAATGTCCAAATGCTCCTCGAATATTGTCAGGCTCTGTGCCATTACTGCTTCCCTGGGGAGCCTATTCCAGTTTTCTACCACCCTCTGGGTGCTTAGATGACTATGGTTCAGTACCCAGTGTAGGCATGAATCCTGACAGTGAAGGTGTTGCCATCCCTATGCTGGACCTTCATAATTCTGCAGCGCAGCCAGCAGAACATATATTGTTGCTGCTCCTAGCTGAGTTCATATTTAAACACACAAGCTATGCTCATACAGCTTGGTCTTCTGAGAGAGCCATATCCTCCAGCAGAGGTGACGTTGAATAACTGAAAAAGGTAATTTCTTTAACCTCATTAGTTAGATTCAGAAGAGGATGCTGAAGAATAGTGATGAATGATAGGCTGTCTTAGATAATGATAGTGTTTAGCACCTTGCACAAAAAGCTCTGACGCATCTCGGTATCACCACAATATATGACCTACTAAATAGCAGAACTGTAACTGTTCATATTGACTCCATTTTAAGCAGGAATGGTTAAGCTTTCCCTGAGCTTTTCAATATTGTCTTCCATGCATCCTTTTGCCTTTTCTTCTTTGCTGCTGTGTTAGAAACTCTGTTATAAGAAGGTCAACAAACGGTTGCATTTAAAACTGTGAGTTGTGTGCAGATCTAGAGATGAGCTGATGAGGGCATTGTAGGAGCAGTAGTGTCTCTGCCCTAAGATGAAGTTTGCCATTGCTGTAACTTTGTGCTAGCTGATTCATGGAGCAGCATTAAAGGTTATGGCAGTCAGTAAATAACCTGTCAAACTCCTACTGCTTCCCTTACACAAGTCAAAGAATTCATCAATCTCTGTATTCACTTGTGTTGCACATCTGGATTGCTTATTGATGGTCTGGATCATGTTCATCAGTTTCTTGCTCATTGAATGCTTCTATAATCACCTCAAGCCCGTGTAAACCTTTTCAGAACCACTGAGGTGTAAAATATCTTCCCTTTGGTGTTCAAGGTGCCACTTTGTGCATTTTGACTACTCATTTAACAATACTAGTTTAGTAGAAACTCAGCTTTCTTCTCCTGCTAGAAGCATCTACATTACAGAGAAATAAATATTCCTATCCAAAAAGACATACAAACACATATACGCATGTACACACACATAAAGTAAAAGGCCAACACATGTACATGCTTCTCAATTAGATGTTTTAAATGTTACTTTAGATGGAAAATAAACATATATTTTTAACACAATAGCTGTTCTAATATTTTTTTTAAGGAATAGGGATAATATGATTATACTTTACTTGTTCAATTTCTCTATGAATTGCTAACTAACAAAGAGGCAGCAACAGAGCAGATTGATTTTTTAGGTCTACTCACAGTAATATTTCTTTCAAAAGCCCAACATCCTAGAGAATTTAAACAATTTTTCTCTGACAACTTAATGTAATGCCATATGGGTTATAAAAGCGAAACCATGCTATTTTCTCTTTTGTGCTGTAAACGCAAAAGACATCGCACACTGAGAGATACCATAAATAGAGAAGAGAAAATATGTGTGTGTTCTTTCTGGAGAGCACCCTCACAAAACCAGCATTCATGCCATCAGCTGTTCCTCTCTGGCTTCCCCAGGATACAGTCAACTTCCAGCAGAGATTCCTATAAATCTGGAAAGGCGGAAGAGCCAAGCATTCCATGAAGTCCATTAGGAACTTTACTGTGATCCATCTCTTTTGTGTGGAGTGTGGCTGGATAATTGCTGATACAAAACCCTAAGATCTATACCTAAACAAACTGATAGTGCTTACTTAATGTGTTTCTGTCCTTTATGCTCAATGTAGATTTACCTTCCTGAAAGGAATCCAGTGTTGGTGAAAGTTAAGAATTCATAATCTTCCATTGTGTGTTGCTTCCTAGTTAACATGAAAAAAGTAATCGCAACTACTTCCATATTAGATGGCTATTTTTTCTCTCATTCTTTCAGTTCTTTTGAATTTCAAAGGAAATCCCTAGAGTTTTGTGTTCTAGACATAGATGTTTATTATGAATTAATTTTAAAAATAAGTATATGGCTGCTCAATATCCTGCTGAGACTCAGCCATTACTGAATGCAACAGCTATGTCTCTATTATTAAATCTGAACTTAGAATAAAAATCTATATAGATGCAGATTTCAGATTTTGCAGAGATTTTTGTGGCTTTTGGTTATGTTTGGGGTTTTTAAATGCAGAATCATACTGAAATATGAGAACTCTTGGTGAAACTGTGAATGATACATATTTATCCACTGGAATTATATTAGAACTACATTTTTTACTTGTCTTTAATTTGAAGAATATATTTGCAGAACTGAATCTTGATATTAGCATACAGATGGAATTGAACAGTATGTCAATAGTGACTGAAAGAGGAGATGGATTGCCTGTTGCTTTATTTTAGATTAGTTTGAAATTTTCTTACAGAGAATATAAAAATGTAAAAGAGTATTTCAATTTTCCATTTCATTTAAACTGAAGAGAAAGCAATAATTTGAGAAAAACTAATAAAGGACTAATGTTAGAATGTGATTGACATGTGGCTAAAATATGTTTCAGTTGTGAAGACAGTCCAGTACTAATAAAACAACATTGACAGACTTGCTACCTTCAGGCCTCCCTTGCTCACATATAATTGATTTTAAAAGAATATCCAAAAGAGAAAATAATGCTGTGCTATGTCTGTATGGATTTTTCCTCTATTGTATTGTCTTTGCTTGGAAGCATTTGAAATTAAATGGCAATGTATCTTAGGGCAAATATAAGTAATTATCTATTTCTTTGCTATTTCTTTCTCTCTCTCTTGTTTTATTTTTTAAGCAAACTTAGGAGCTTCATCATGAAGAAAAAACATGCTTTTCTTGTGTATACTTCCTAATAGGTAAAAATGTGAGAGATAGAGTGAAATTATTTTATTATCTGGGTGAACCAACTTTTAAACTTTTTGCAGTCCTCGTGAGTTAAGGAGGATCCAGATGTTTTGTTTAATTAAGGGAAAGTATAGTTATGATTTTCTTTGTTTATCTGCATAAAAAGCTCTTATTCTTTGATTCAGAAATCAAATTTCAGTAAAATAAATACGTGTATTTGCAATTTTGGTTTGGAATTAATGGGTCAGATTTGTCTGGTCCCAAATGCAGTCTCCTTTTATCATCAATAAACAGAAGCAGGCATTTAAGGCAGGAATCTTCTTGTCCTAAGATAAACACTGTGCAGCCACTCACTCATTTCAAGCCCTCCATGGGACACAGGAGAGAACTGGAAGAGTGAAAATGCTAAAAATCATGGGTTGAAATAAAGACAGTTTAATAGGTAAAGCAAAAGCTGCGCACACAAATTAAGCAAAACAAAGAATTAATTCACTCCTTCCCATTGGCAGGCACATGTTCAGCCATCTCCAGGAAAGCAGGGCTCCATATGAGGTGGCAGAATGAAGGATCTCAGTAGCACACCACCTCACAAGGACTGGCATGCTGCCCCCAGAATAATAACTAGTGAGCCTTGTTGCATTCAAATTTTGTTTCAATGATCTTTACTAACTCCTGTGCAAAGATCAGTTTCCCCTTTCAGACAGGCGTACTCTGTCTGTAGCCAGAGGGCCTAGTGTCATGTAAACTAACCCATGACCAAAAAACCCAGTTTTGCTGGTTACATGAGTATTGATCTTACAGCTCTTCCCTCATCATTCCCTGCAACTGACGGGATCAGAAGAACACTGCTTGCACTCCTGATACCTTAACCACTCATCCCAAGGCCCTGAAGTCTCTTTTGATTGTCCTCAGTCTTCTTGTTGTAACATTGCTGCCTACCTGAATAAGTCAATAATATCTTTGGGCCATACCAAGGCAGGAAGTTTTGATGGGCTTTGTACAGTCTCCCAACACCCTTCCTGCAGGTTCTGCATCCTCAAGAACACCCACATGCCTAAAATACACAAGACTTCTCTTGTTCTTACACTGCAAAAATATTGTTCTATTGGGCTGCAACACAGCTCTTGCTCTATTTCAGACATTTTCAATTTTATATTCAGTCTTCAGAGACCCTCACAATGACTCTCCAGGCCAGCTACTCTGTGGCCTGAGGGAAATCTACTTGTTTGACTGTTTGGAAGTGTTATTGTAAGCTGTTCTAAGTGATCTAACAGAGGAAGGGATGACATGGATAACTCCTTATGTTAATGTATTTAGCCATGAAGAAATTACCTGTGAAAAATACTAGGCTTAATACAATGAATCAGAAAGATAATCTAAGTATAGTTCACTCTGAATCAGGACTTAATTGATCTCAGACAACTTCAAGATCTACAATTGACCTACCTGCCAAGACTCCTTTCATAGTCAGTGGAGGGAAGCAAACATAGGATACAAATCATCTGACCTTTCTAGGAACTTGTCTTTAGAAGAAATTAGATTAACTGTAAGGTATTATAACTGCTTTTCTCTAACAACTCTTCAATAATCTAGGCAATAATCTCTCTCTTTAATAATCTAGTACCTGGGGGTACTAGTGGATAAAAAGCTGGACATGCGCCACCAACGAGCAATTACAGCCCAGAAGGCCAACTCCATCCTGGGCTGCATCAAGAGGGTGATTCTGCCCCTCCACTCTGCCCTGGCAAGACCTCACCTGGAGTACTGTGTCCAGCTCTGGAGCCCCCAACATAAGAAGGATGTGAACCTGTTGGAGCACGTCTAGAGGAGGGCAATGGAAATGATCAAAGTGCTGGAGCACCCCTCTTATGAAGACAGGCTGAGGGAGTGGGGATTGTTCAGCCTGAAGAAGAGAAGACTCCACGGGGACCTTATAGTGGCCTTCCAATACCTGAAAGGGGCCTATAAGAAGGCTGGGGAAGAGCTGTTCCCAAGGGCTTATAATGATAGGACAAGGGGTGATGGTTTTAAGTTAAAAAAGGGAAGATTGAAGTTGGGCATTAGGAAAAAGTTCTTTAATGAGGGTGGTGGATCACTAGAACAGGTTGCCTGAGAGATGGTGGAGGCCTCATCTCTGGAGACATTCAAGGTCAGGCTTGATGGGTCTCTGAGCAATCTTCCAGTGTGAGATGTCCCTGCTTATTGTAGGAGAGTTGGACTAGATGGCCTTTAGAGGTCACTTCCAACCCAATACATTCTGTGATTCTATGATTTGAAATATTTGAAATGTAGAATTATATAATGCTTATGTTTGAAGTGAGGAAAGAAGCATTTTTGAAACAGGTCTGTCTTACATGCTTTAAAATTCACAGTCCTGTGAATATTTCTGCTTTCTGCAAGCCATCATGGATGTGCATGTCTCAGTTATGACTTGAATTCTATGTCACTTTAATGAAAGAGTTCATGAGACAGAGCTTCCTTAAAATTGTTTTTTTAAAGCAACGTGGTATTCATAGGAATGCTTTATTATGCTCTTAGGGATGACGTTATAGATTTGATCTCTGTTGAATTATGTTGTCCTTGTATATTTTCTTTCAGCTAGTTCATGGCAGCAGCTTCTGATCTATAATAATTATTTAAGTAGATTGTTTAACCCGTGGTTATCAGGTAGTTCTGTGCATGTTTGTATGAGGGAATTATAGCTTTTGCCTAATGTATTTGCAGTGTTAATTAAGAAAACTATGCCTGTTGTCACTGGGTTTAAACTCTTTACAGAGAGCTGCTTCACTCTCCTGAAACATTTTTGACACCTCTGAGTCTGAAAGAAGCTTAAAACCATTTTTAGAAAGCAGCTGCAGGACATGATGAGCTTAATTGCTGCTCAGAAATAACTGAAATGCACATTTTCACCATGACTAATACCTTTTTTTGCAAGATGAAGATCTCAAGACTTGTTGATGTCAGATTATAATCATGGTTCTGAACAGATTCCTGTTGCTGCTGACCTAAAGTAATAATTATTTGCAGTAAAAAGCTTCAGACATACACTTGGTAGCTGTTGGGAAATGAGTCCCATGTGCATTAGTGATATTCTGACTTTTGAAAATGCTCCTCCAATAAACTCTGCAAAAATTCCAAGCTGGGATCCAATGTCTTCGGGCAGCCAGCTCTATTGCTAAGACTACCCTCATGTTAAAAAAGTTTCGGTTTATATCCATTCTGAGTATCTCTTATTTCAAGTCATATCCATTATGTCTTGTCCTCTCACACACTTCTGTGATGAATTGGGCTCTCTCTATTCTCAATTATGTCCCTGCAAAGTACCCAGGGACTTCTGTTATATACCTCTCAACATGACTTTTCCAAACCGCATAATCCCCATTTCCTCAGTCTTTCCTCACAGGCCAAATGTTCCAGCACCCACCATTGTAGTGACCCTCTGCTGAACTCTGTTTATACACATCTTCTGTGCTTTGAGGATCCAAAACTAAGCACAGTACTTGACACACCATCTGAAAAGTACTGAGTAAAGGAGAAAAGCCAGATCTTTCTGTTTTTTCTTTCATACAGCTCAGGAGATTCCAGCCCTCCAGGATGAACTAGTTTGCAATCAGGTGGCTGTTTCCTAGGGCTCCCAGGTCTTTTCTGCAGAGCTTCTCCTCAGCTACTTAACCTTCAGCCTATTGATGCAAGGGGTTCCTCCTTTCTTGGTGGAGGACTTCACATGTGTCCTTGCTGAATTTCATAAAGTTCCTGTCAACCCATTCCGGCTGCATATCCAGGTGTTTCTGAATAACAGACCTGATAATCTGAGTACTCTGATTTTACTTTCTAGGTTGGTATCACTTGCAAGCTTTACAAGTATGCATACTGATGTGGTTTTCTATTTCTGTTCAGGCTAATGTCATACTTTTAGACTACCATCTTCAATTTGCTGCCTCTAAGTCTCAGTCTAACTGTGTAACAAGTGACATTGCAGTTGCCGCTGGATGCCACTGAATTCCTTATCTGCTTGGAGACAAACTTCTGGGAGAAATGGAGACTGAGAGGAACTGTGATCTTCCTCCACAGTCTATTGCTGGAGGAACTTGCTGGTTACCTTGTAGTTGATGTAATACTTGTCAGGAACTCATTGGCAGTGGAGAAAGAGGAACTAAAAATTGAAATGTGAGGATATTGAGAAAGTGTCAATTTTTTGACAAAAAGAAAATTATAATATCCCAAAGCGCTAAAATCACAGGTTTCCCAATGGATCATGTAATGAATATTTCAGTCAACCTTTCCCTCTTCCTTTGCCTTTCCCTTCTCCCCCCTCTCCTGCATTTATGAGTACCTAATCACTCAGAGGCACAGGAGCCTCTTACTCCCTTTCCACTTCCTGCCACCAGAGGGACTACTACATGTTGATAATTCACAGAAATACCAAACACTTCAGAGACGTGATTAATGGCAATAGCTACTTTGGTTGATGGATTTTGATCCCACAGCAGAAATCTGGCATCAATCATGTTCTTGAATTTCTCTGTGCTGCTAGATGATTTACTACCCTATGTCCTATGCTCTACAACTTCCATTTGGAGCTGAACAATTTCACTGTCACCTTAGAAGTGTAGCAATAATTTCCACTCTGCTTTAGATTCCAAGGTGTCGGCAAGTCACTGCTTTTAGAACACACTACCAAGATGGTCATTACTGGAATAGGAAAGACACTTCACTAATTATCTTTTGGCAAGCCATGTGTATTTCCCTTCTCCCCTCCAATTAAAAACAAATTAAAAACAAAGCAATATTTCTGTATAATTTTAGACATCTATGGGTTCTGTCTAATATTTGCTTGTAATTTGTGAATGAAAGCTTGTGGCATAGAATTTCTGAACTTCAGAATTATTGCTGAATTCTGCAGATAATTTTCCCACATTAAAATGAAGATGTAAAAGCTGTAAAATATGTACTAAGTCACCTAAACACTTGAAATCTTAGTTGTATGATCAGTGCTGGATAGGTCCAAATACTTTACAGTTTTAATAATATGATTTCTGAAGGTGGTAAGTAGGTTTCCAAGTAATATTAATATTATGCTAGTAAAGTTGATTAACCAGTTAACTTAATGTTGTAATCTGTTCGTAAGGTAATAAAAAATACTAAAACCAAATGAAAAGGATGTGAAAGAAAACAGAAGTTAAGATAAAAATCCCACATCAGATTCCCACTAAGTATCTTGCAAATATTAGTGAAATTAATTTTTCAAAGATGTGATGATGCAGATACAGAGAACTAAGCATGAAGTGGCTTTAACCAAGGTCATAGTACACGTCACTGGGGAATGAGGTCAGGCTTTATGAGATTGAGCTCAACAATTTGCAGAACCACTTTACTGTCTGTAATTCTCAGAATGCACAAATAACAAGCTACATACCAACAATATTCCAGTTCATCCAAATCAATTTGATATGGTGGCCTTTGCAAAAAGTACATTAATATTTCCTTTCTGTCAAGAGAAATGTCTTACAATTCAGACCCTGAACCCAGTAAAGATTAATGAAATAGATAATGTACTCTAGTCCTAGTTCAATAAAAAAATTAGTGTCAGTCTAAATCAAGATTCCTTTTATGTCTGCGACTTTATTAGCAATGTGTACATTAGAAAGACAGGCTGAAATAGAGTTGGTCAAGGTTTTAATTTATTAATCTGTATAAAGAGGATTTTTCAAATTGTTCAATTGCTTTTATATTTTCCAGATATAGCTGTTAATATATCACAAATTATTTAAGATTAAACCAAACAAAACTAAACAAAAACAACTTTTCAAGAAAACTCTCTAATAATATATATTACTTGCATCCCAATTCTGGCTGCCCAAACATATGCACATACTATTTCATTTCCTAATGTGCTCATTTACATCTCCTAGCAGGTTTAACTAAGTTCTTTCACTAAGGTCTGTGAATCTGCAGACGACAGCTTTTAAATTTTTTATAGTTTGGCTATCATTATATAAAATTCATTCTGTCTGGTTTGCTATTGTGTTCTTGGTACAAAACAATGCTCACATAGGGAACTAGATCTCCTTAAGTGGATAGTTAGTCACAAGGTAGGTTTAGACTGGGCATTAGGAAAAAAATTGTCATAGAAAGAATGGTTAGACTGGCTGCCCAGGGAGGTTGTTGAGTCACCATCCCTGGATGTATTTAAGGGTCATTTGGATGTAGTGGTGGTGGATATGGTTTAGGGGAGAATTTTGTGGAGTAGGGATGATGGTTGGACTCTGATCCCAAGGGTCTTTTCCAACCTGAATAGTGCTATGATTCTAAGATTCAGATTGAAATGTTGTAATGATCTTTGCAAAAGCAACTTCAGATAGATTGTGTTAGATTCCCAGAACTTCTAGGTTGCTGAATTCTTAGACCCTGTGATCCCACCTGACCCCTCTAGGGTATGCAAGACCCTTTGCTGTTGAGTATCATAAAGTGCAAAATTTGATCAACTTTGCAGCAGGTAATAGACGGGGGAGTGTGTGGAAAGAGTAGCCACATTCTCCACCCATGATTAATCAAAACACTGAAGAAAAAAAAAAAATGGGTCTATGCACAGCAGAAGCTGCCTGCTGGAATTTTTCAGGGTAGTCTGAAATTTTCAACTGAGAGCCCCAGCACTGGTTAGTCAAATGCTGTGCTGTGAAGGTGTCTAGAGTTCACTCCATCATCCACTTTCCCGTCAGCTCTTTGTCTCACACTTATCCTCTGTCTCATGTAGATACTGACTAGCAGAGAGTTGCTGGACCACTGTGAGGATTTAGAGACTAAGTGCACTGGATATGCTTACAGGCACAGCAATGATGGTATCATAATTGTAACCACAGGAGAGACCTGCTTCATAACGATTACTCATAAATTAAGTTTCATAGCAGTTGCCACAGGACTAATTTCCTTGCAGTGTTTAAACAGGTCTTTGGGCCAGAGTGAGAAATCTGAGTTTGCTGCTGCACCTGTAAGGAGTAACTTGGAGGAATTAACAAATAACAATAATGTATTAGAAATACAACCTCCTCCCCAGACACAGCTACCAAACTTTGAGTCTTTGGAAGGCATATTACTGATCTGTTTGCCTGTCTGTTCTGTCAATATAAAATGCAAGCCTTGTGAGGCTTTCTCATGCTTTGAGCTACTATACATATGACATGCATGAGTACTGAAATACTTTCAGCAGCAGAAACGTCAAGAGAGCCAAAGCAAGGCCCTCAGGTATCCCATACCATCTCCAAGAAAGAGTTAGATCCCTCTGAGAAAGAGCTCAGAGTCCTTTCAGAATATAAACAATCTTCTGCTCTACAGCAGGCAATGTGGATTTAAGTAATTGACTGTAGGAAACTTGAAATATGGGAATTGAAGCTCCTTGATTTATGGTTTATCTATCTTCATTGGATCTAGTGTTTGCAGTCCCTCAGATGGATTTTCTCCAGATGGGAAATCACTCCTGTAAAAAAGCTCTGGAGTGACAGATCACAATCATTTAGTCCAGCAACTATAACTTATGGTCAAGAAATAGCTGCAGGCAAATAATTACTCTTAAATATTCAAAAAATAAATTATTAAGAAAAGCACTATTATTGCCAGTGGCTAAAATGAACAGTGCAAGAGTCTGCACTTACATGAGAATGTTTAAAGGATCTGTAAACTGCAAAAGTTAGAAAAAAAATGTGTTGATCAGTGGGGACATTCACTGAGGAAATGGAAGAGTTGGGTTCTACACTTACCTCAGGAACATTGCACCTATAGTTCTTGTATCCTGGACAACTGTGACTATCAGCCACTTATTGAATATGCAGGAAAGATGATTCTCATCTCCTTCTGTTCAAAATGGGCCATTCTGTAGCCAGGAATGAAAACACCAAGAAACCAGAAATAGAACTAGCACAAATGTTATGACTCTACTATACAGATATTGGGAGGAAGAAATCTCAAAACTGTTGAGAAGTTTTACATTAGTAAGTCACTAAACAAAAGATGGAAAATTTTGATATAGCATAATATAAATTGTATTAGTGCCTCTAAACAACACTGGGCATATTTAAATAGAGATTTTTTTTCATAGTTCAATTTATACAAAGGAAATAAAAGCATTATATGTTACATATTAAATATTATTTGATTAATAAATACAGTAAAATATTGTTATATTCTGTAATTCTTTCAGACTTACAAGAATCAGTTAGAAAACCTGAACTCCTGCTAGCACCATTTTATACATCTTTGCAAGAATGTTGAGATAGGTCACATAAGAGAAACTAAAATAAAAGTTTTATTTCTGAGCTTGTGGAATGATCTCCCACAAATGGCAGTTTGGTTTTGACTGTAGAAAGAAAACACAATATCTCTACTTAAGGGATTTATCTAGGCAGAATTTTTTTATTGTATGTTTTCCAGCTTTTTAAAGTGCCACCTGTAATGCAATATCTTCTAGTAAAACAATATGTTTCATGGAAGGTGTTTTTGGAACACAGTCTTCAAAAAGATAAGTGTGTTATTTAGCACAAAAGTAACTTTTCCCCATTGGTAACTCCTTATTCAATTCACTGTCATACTGAAGTCCAGTGAGATTCAGTAACTTCTGCTGGGCAAAGATTTTATATAACTACCTCAGCATGGCCAAAAAAATTGTATGAGGATTGAAATCTGACTTGGAATGGTAATAATCTGTCTTATTAGAGCATTTTTTGCCCAGAAAGACTCTAAATCACTGTGCAAACAGCTGCAACCAACTGTCCAAACTGCAGGGAGTAAAATATTACCTGCTTGTAGAATTACTTATATAGAAAAATATTGCTCAAATTTTATGAACAGCCCCTAGGAGAGTAGCAAGATTGTCTGCTTCTCCATTCAGTTTTGTGTATGCAACTGTATGATTAATTTTTCTTTATTATTTTTCTTACCAAATGAGAATTAAGAGTAGATTATATGTGTAAATGCATAATGGTTTCTTGTTATCTTCTTCATCGAAGTAAAAAAAAATAAATACAAAAACTGTCATCTTTGATCAGACTTAGATGACTGTCTATATAAAAATGTTTTATTAAATCATCAGTTTAAAAAAAAAAAAAAGGTTTTTCTAAGTGACATTCTGTTTATGGGCAGTAACATTTCACTGAGTAAGCAAGTGACATTGCTCTCATAATCTCTTTTAAAAAAAAATGCACATGAATGAGAGGAAACAAATCTCATGATTCTGCACTGCTTTTTTTTCTATTCTGCTAGTACTGCCTCCCAGACTAAAGTCCTTTCTTTCAAGTCGTAGCTTTAAACACTCAATTATCAGAATTGTAGTAACTGACACTTTTAGCAACAGCATTCTCTCTCCAAAATTTGTGAATATTTTTTTAAGAAAGGTCAGTTTTCTGTTAATGAAATCAGTGCAAAAATATATATTTTGTTCCTGCCGTCAAAGGGAAAATACAACTGAAAGGCATGAAGGTAGTATGTGGATAAGGAGAAAATGCAGTAACAGATATTGCATATAAAAACTGACTCAAAAGTTGCAAAATCAGAATAGCCATCATTAGAACAAAGTCCTCTGTCCCCATGAACACCAGCAACCTATACAATCTGTCTCATACTGTTCCGCCAGCAGAGCTCAATTCTGGCTCAGAAGACCCACCATCAACTCAGATGGAATGAAGCTATCTCTAAGCAGGGTGGTCTGACCAGGCGTTCAGCTCTGTAAGACTGTTAAGGGTATCACTAAGGACTTGATAGAATGGTAGTAATGTGGGCACCTGCTTGGAGCTAGATTGGTGTCTAGAGCACATCTTCATCTTCACTGAAATACTCTGATAAAAAGTGAGTACATAGAGGGTTATATGGTTAAAAAGTATTAGCAGCCAACAATAGTAAGGCAAAATGATGGGAAGATAAAAACAAAATAAGCAAAATGCATTCTGTTATGAAAAGGTTTCTTAATATGTGATGTAAAAGTAGCTCACATACAGTGGTCTACAGAAGGGCATAAGAGATACCATAAGCTACCAGTTTCTGCTGCAGCAGCATTGCTTTTGAAGAAGACAGATGAGTCTCCTCTTTAAAAAAATGCTTAATTTTAATTCTACATAGAGAATTCAAAGCCAGACTCCATAATACTAAATTTTCTTATCATGCCCAATAGATTCCTTGTGAAAGTGCAAGTGACAAGTTAGGTCATTTGTTACCAGTGGGACTTAATATACAACATATTGTGTATTAGTGTAAACTTAAAATATGAACTCAAATTATAATTACAAAATTTAAAGCATAAAACAAAGCAATGCATAATGTCAAAAAAATTATATACTTATATTATAATCTATTTTACTCCTTTGCTTCTTTGTTTTAAATCCTGGAGAGTATTTCAGGCATACCTACTTGATCAAGGACAGGGTAACATGCTTTAATCTTTGTTGTACATAAAAAACCATTGTGTTCTATGTCTGAGTTTATAAAGTCTGTAAAGTGGAAAGCTATCCAAATTGCAACATAATACCCCATTGGTATCACTGTGACCTCTAGCGTAGAATTTTCTTATATCTAACCCATCATAAAGCAATCCAGAAGAATCCAGACAAATATCCAGCTTACCAGAAAACATTTTGATGTTTTTTTCTTGACTATCAAGATATTGTGTTGAATTTCAAGATGATTAATAATTTTTAATCCCCTGTGCTAAAAAAAAAATGAATAAAATCTTTCTTGGTCATCTTATAGACAACCCAGAATACTACCAACCCAAAATCTGGGTATCGTCTGTGAACAGATTTTTATCATCTGCTCTGTTTTCTGCCATTAAAAATGTTTTCAAAAAAACCTCTTCAGCTGTTTTTGCTGTGGTTGTACTCCTCAAAGTACTTTTAAGACCATAAGTATTGTCTATCTGTTTATCCATTTCACTCTACTTTGTTCAGCTTTCTTTTCAGAAATAATAATAAAAATAATGATGTAATGGAATATTAAACTTTAAGAGGCCTTCTAGGTCATGGATCCTTTTTTCCTCTTAGCAGAAGTTAGGCTTTTTTTTTTTTTTCCTATTTTTTTATTCTTAATGAAACTGTGTTTCTTTCTTGTTTTGCTTTTGTCTGTACTGCTCCTGTGAAACAGTTTATCCAGGATTCATTTCTCAGATCACTAACTTACTTTCATTGTCAAGCCTACGTTGATTACTCATGGCTATTTTATACCCATCTATTCTTGTGCCAACTGTGTCTGTTAGCTAAATAACTCTTTTTCCTCCCTTAGGTTTACCACTGACTTATTTTTAGGCAACAATTTTATTCCCTCTCATCCTTAGTTTTTCCAGATGAAAGAAACCATATTCATTCCATTATTTAAAAAGTCCTAGCAGTTCTCCTCCTTAAAATAGAGAATTTGAAGATATAGTGATTGTCCAATATTTCTTAGATATCTTGAAGGATTCACAAGTGTGTTAGCAGAACATTTTTGTTATTCAGAAACAAGCATTGGAACTTTCAATAGCTGGGATATCCAGTTACAATCTGTTACTGATGGACCAAGTAATACAGTAAAAATAGTCACAGAATCTAGAAGGTGATCAGTTGGTATAATACCATGATTAATCATTACAGTGCTAGGTTCCTGAGTGTTACAGTTTTAATTTTCTACAATGAGTATTCACTATATATGGCATTTTTAAGAGTTTTATCTTTTAAGTTTAAATTCACCAAGTACATAAGTATTTTGTGAATTTAATCACTGTGCATGTTTATTTCATGCTATGTAATTAAATGTAATCCTTCTGGAATATTCATAGGTAGTTGTGACAACTGAAAAACTATGTAATTTGAAGTATTTCTTAGAACACACTTCTATGCTGAAAGGTAGCTATTATGAGTAAGAAAATTATACATTATATTAAGTGTTCCTGATAGTCTTTGCATACATTTTTTTTACTAGGGAGAGTTGCAATTTACAAGTGTGCTAAAATGCAACATGTGGCATGCCATTTGTCACGTAGTGTTTTTGTATAATCTAAGCTGCAAGTTTCTGCTTGAACCCTAATTAATCTAACAGCCACTTCATTAACTTTCAGGAAAGCCTCACTCTAAATTAAAGTTAATTATTTAGCACTTTTGGCATCGTTGTTACACTGCCTACATATGTGCTTATTTTGTCCTATTTATAAGATAAAGATATACATGAAAACTAATTAATGAATAACTAAAGTTTTGCAGACCAGAAGGTGATATTAAGCATTTGAATTTTATAATACGAAAAGAAAGATGAGAAAAAAACACTGCAAAGAAGATTTATTTATCCCTACATAAATAACTTCACTGCAACTTTATCTAGATCCCCCAGTCTCCTTTCTCAGGCAAAGGACAGAACAGACACTCTTAAGGGGCAGACATCTTCTAGTGCACTCATCTAACAGATTAGATGAATCATACTCCCTCTGTAGCTTCCAAAATGATAGTTTGTAAAATCAGATGTAGATATCTACAGTGTAGAGTCTAAACTTAGGTATGATGGATCCCATCTAAGTTGAGTGTATCCTCAGCATATCACATAAATTATATGTGTAATCATACACACAACTATATATATATATATTTTTTAATAACCTTTATTACATCTGCAGCTGGTCAAATATTACCATCAAATCAGTAAATTATATCACTTTAGAACACATATTCTGTTTGATTGTGTAATTATGTTGATCATTTATTTGAAATTCTCTCTCCTCTTTCCATCTCTTATTCCCTCCCTCCTTCCCTGCTTCCTCCCTCCTCTCCCTCCTCTCCTTTTCATTCCCTCCTTCTTGCATGCCTGCCCTCCTTCTGTTCTCTCACTTGCTCAGTTTTAAGTGGTGTTCAATTGTATTGACTTAATCGATTATTTTTCTTTATTATTTTTACTTTTCATAGGTATAGAAATACACTCTCATGCAATTTTATGTAATGCAGAAATCCCTTCCATAGCATGAGAAAGACTAAAAGGTCTATATAAAGCAAATGTTAACCAAAAATGAACTTAAAAAAAATATTAATTTTTTCTCTTTTTTTTGTGCTCTTACTTGTAACAATAAACTAATTTTTAGCTTGTAGAATGATCAGTGAAATAGTATTTGCTAGTCCTACTTTTTTTTTCCTATTGTGTGATCTGTTTCATGTCATTCAGTTACTTCATCTCAAACCCAAACTAAATCTACATGGATACAGTGCTTATTTGTATGTGCAATCCGTTTTTAATTTTAAAGACTAGATCTCTGAGTCATAAAGAATCCACTCACAGTCTGACAGAACTTGCAAAGCATGTCTTTTTATGGCTGTTTTAACAACACTGCCTGGCTTTAAAAAATTATTGAAATCATAGGGCTGTTCAGTATATATATATATTGTGACTAAGTCAGCAAAAGTGGGGCATGCAATGTAGCTCTGTCTCTCCTTCAAATCTGAGCCATCTATCAAGTTGGCTTATGATTGATTTTCTCAAAAACATTCTGCATTGCAGTGCTGTGGCAGCACTCTGCTTTTACAGTGTCTTTCATTTCCTGAGCCCCAGCTGGACTCACAGGGCAATTCGGCAGCTGGTACAAATTGTCATTCGTCCCCTTGAAGGACAGGATGGTGAGAAAAGACATTGTGGATTTGTCCTTCAGACTTTGCTTCAATATCTGAGATTGAAATTGGCCATTTTAAAATCCTAAAACCTAACAATCCTTTTTCCTCTATTTCACCACTCCTTTGCTGAAAACTCATTAAGGGTACTTTTAGATATCTAATTCCTCTTTCTTATTTAAAGTCTCAAGTTTCTATTAAAATATTTCCACAATGCATAAAACATAGTTTAAAGGTTTTTAATTGATTTGAAACCATCACACAAGAATATTTGTTTTATTTCAAGCTGCATAAAACTATTTTAATGTGAATCAAGCAAAAGAGCCCCTGCTGTGTTGTGGTTTGATTGTTGTCTGTTTTTTTTTTTCTGTATAAGTCCTTAAATATATTCTATCGATTTTAGTACAAAATACACTGTGTTGTTATTTTTACGGAGAAAACGGAGTATACATTCATAACTGGAGTACACTTGAAGCACTAAGAACCAATCCTTTGATGTTTATTTTGTTTTGTCCTATAAATTACAATATGCATAACTGCTTAATTTCCAGATACAATATTCCCATATCTTATTCCCTTTGGCATTACTACTAAGAAAATTCTTTAACAGGGAAAATTTCTGGGGGAAAAACAGCAGGATGCAACATACCTTACAGATCTCATCAGGCTTTACGTCACCAATAAATACTGGGCTTTGGGAATATCATGCAGTTAACATGTCCAAATTTCCAAAAATCTTTATCTAGTCCATGTGGAGAAGACAACCGATAAATTCTGCTCCCTTAGATGCTGCAACATACTTGGGATACCTGCATGTTACTGGCAGACATGACATAGGATCTAAGGAACCCCATGTCCTCTGACATACCAGTCAGAGGTTGGACAGAAAGTCACAGAAGCAAATCTAAATGTCAGTTAGTTGTCTCTGTATAGACATCTGCACATGTCTGCAAAACTTCTGGGCACAGAATTTTCAGGCTACATGGAAAGAAATCAATGAGTTTAGAACTCTTGCTATGACAGGCAATTTTGTGTTATTGTTACATGGATTTTAGGTAGCTAAACCCCAGTATAAATAAAGTAGGTGGACTGAATCTTAACTGGAGTTATCTGACATAATTTACAGATCACAGAATTGTCAGAATTGGAAGGGACCTCTAGGGAACATCTAGTCTAATTCCCTGCTAAAGCAGGATCCTCTAGAGCATATTACTCAGGACTGCATCCAGGCAGGTCTTGAGTATGTCCAGAGAAGGGGACTCTACAACCTCCTTGGGCAGCTGTTCTAGTGCTCTGTCACCCTCACCGTAATGAAGTTTTTCCTCGTATATTAAATGGAAGTTCCTATGTTCCAGCTTGTGCCCATGGCCCCTTGTCCTGTCACTGGGCACTACTGAAAAGAGTCTCGCTCCATCCTCCTTGCACCCACCCTTTATACTTACAAAAATGAATAAGGTCTCCCCTCACCCTTCTTCAATAATTTAGCTATTTAGTGGTTGGAAGGCTCCATGATGGAGAAGGACCTGGGGATGCTGGTTGACGGCTGACTTAACATGAGCCAGCAGTGTGCCCAGGTGGCCAGGAATGACAACAGCATCCTGACCTGCACTAGGAATAGTGTGACCAGCAGGACTAGAGAGGTGATCGTGCCCCTGTACTCGGCACTGGTGAGACCACACCTCAAGTGCTGTGTCCAGTTCTGGGCCTCTCACTTCAGGAAGGATGTAGAGCTGCTGGAGCGAGTCCAGAGAAGAGCTACCAAGCTGGTGAAAGGTCTGGAGAATAAGCCCTGTGAGGAGAGGCTGAGGGAACTGGGATTGTTTAGTTTAGATAAGAGGAGGCTGAGGGGAGACCTTATTGCTCTCTGCAACTACCTGAAAGGAGGTTGTAGGGAAGGGGGAGTCGGCCTCTTCCATCAGGTGAATAATGACAGGACCAGAGGAAATAGCCCAAAGTTGCATCAGGAGAGGTTTAGATTGGACATTAGAAATAATTTATTTACTGAAAGAGTGATTAGGCAGTGGAACAGGCTGCCCAGGGAGGTGGTAGAGCCACCGTCCCTGGAAGTATTTAAGAGAAATATAGATATAGTGCTTAGCAGCATGATTTAAGCACTGATTGGGTAGATTAGGTTATGGTAGGGGGATTTAGATTATGGTTGGACTAGATGATTTTCTGGGACAATTCTGTCCAGGGTTAGGACTCTAGTATTAAGGGTCAAGGTTTAAGGATCTAGGCATAAGCATCTAGATTAAATGGTCCAGGGTTAAGGGTCTAGGGTAGGGGTCTATTGTTATAGGTCTATAGTTAAGTGTTGAAGGTAAATGATCTAGCTGATGTGGTGGTGTTAGGTCATAGGATAGACCTGATGATCTCAAAGGTCTTTTCCAGCCATTCTGTGATTCTGTTTAGGAAATCACAATTCAGTCCGGGGAAGTTATATTAATATTTTTCGTCTTTGAATTTGTCATCTGCATAACATGGATGGAACTGTGCAAACTACAGGAAATTTTCTTCAATGGATTACTTGGTCAATACACACTATCTTACTAGAATCAAGCAATGCTTTTTGTCCTGGGCATATCTGCGGAGAAAAGTCTAGTTCTGCTAAATTCAATATTGTCTTGTTATTGACTTCAGGAAAGTTGAAGGAAATAACTTTGTAAATATATACTCTTTACTTCTGCCTTTCTTTCATAGAAAGATACATGCCACACATTCTTAGAGATACACACAAAAAAAACCCCACACTAAAGCATGTTTTACAGCTAGGCACACCGACACAAACATTAAAGCTGTAATATATATGCTCCATAAGAAGGCAGGAATTTTTAGTCACAACTGCCTTGAACCTTGTAATTTTTTTTTTATTCTCCAGTTAGACTGCTAGCCATAATTTAATTTTGTTTCCTTCCATTCAAATTTTCTCCTTATCAGTTTTAATTATTTTCCTCTCTTATAGATGTAGAACAGGCTGTATCTTAGGTTGTCTATATAATGAGCAGTTTAAATGAGGTTACAAATGTACATCACAACAGGCAGAAGCAGAAAAAAAAGTTCTGCAATTGAAATTCTTGCTTTTAGAAACAACAGCTTGAGATTTTTGGCATTCTGGCCATAATACATTTATTAGGTAGTTGTGGCAAAAGAATGGAATACCAATTTCAAAATCACATTAATTACCTCCTAGTAGTGTCCTATGATTTATTTTTATAGTGAACACAATTTTGATTTGTGTTGGTTATACAAAGAGAGTATCAAAATAGTAGTAGCTAATGGTGTTCTGAGCCAAAAGATTTTTAATAAAAACCATATCCTTCTATATGTTACTTTACACTACAAGCTAGTATTTCCAGATTGCCAACTACCAGTTAGAACCAAACTATGACATATTCAGTGTACTATCAGTCGTGTTTCAGTGCAGTCAAGTATTTGCAGCTTCATCCAGTTTGTGAGTATGCAGAAAGCTATGATTAGCAAGAAATTTGTCTATGGGTTAGCTAATAGTAAAAAAAAAAAAATAAAAAAATAAATAGATCAGAGATGGACATGAATACAAAATCAATTAATACCTAAGGTACATGAGATAATACAGGTAAAGACTTAAATAACAGCATCATGGCCCTAGACTGCTTAAAAAAAATCAGACGTGCTGGCACTGGTTTCACATTGCCAGCAGTCTCCCTGCACCACCATGATCCCTGCCCATTTGGGACAGAGCAGACCCCTGCCAGGTGCAGTGGGCTGCAGCACTCTGGTGACTGGGGTGTCACTTCCAGGTGCAACATGTGGGGACCCACGCCTTGGGGGAAGGAGGTGTGCATCCTCAGGAGTGAGGGTTCAACAACATGTGCATTGGTGGGTATTAGTCAATATCATGCTGCTAATAAATCAGTGAACCACTTTGATCAAGATTTGATTTAAACTGTCGATCTGAGCAGTTTTACTCCTGGAACACTGACACTTTTTATCTTTGTGCTGTGATACATAGGATTTGACAATGACACCGATTCTACTTTAATGTATGGAAAATGCCACATCCTGTAAACTGCCAAAAAGAAGTCTCAAATTGATTAAATTATAAAGTTTTCTAAAATATCAGTGAATGAATTTGCAATAGAAATTTACATAATTTTGATGCTGAAATTCACTGCAGTTTAGCATTGCAAGCTCTCTGTCTCTGCCTGCAGATCTACACTTGCTGCATGTACTGCTTCTGAGACTCCAGAGAGAAAAACTGGGAGTAAGGAGCTTTGAACAGAGAATTCAGACTATTGGATTCCTCTCCAGGCATGTGAAAGACAAGAAGGTTATTAGGAACAGTCAATGCATCTTACTGAGGTGACATCTGCCTTACTGCCTTTTGCAATGAAGTATCAGGAATGTGGATAATGTTAGGGCAGTGGATGTAATACACCTTAACCTCAGCAATATTTTTACAGTATTTACCACAGCATTCTCTCTTGAAAACCAAGAAGTTATGAGCTAGATCAATGTGCTGTCAGATGGGATGAAAATTGTCTGGACTGTCAGGCTCAAGTGCTTGCTAAATAATCTGTGACTGGATATCCATTTGGTGACTGGTAACAAGCAGAGTACTGCAGATTTAATGCCTGATCTGATAGTGTTCAGTATCTCCATGAACCACACAGATGGCAATACGCACAGCAAACCTGTGGATGACACCACATATGAATGGTACCATGTTGAAGTAGAATATGCCAATCTGCAGCTAACCAGACTACTTTTTCTCATAACAGAAATCTGATGTCAAGTTCTGAAGCATATCTGGAATGGCATATGAGAGTTTTAAGAGTGCAAAAACTACCGCAATGGCTTTGAAAGACACTACATGACTGAAGACGTGGAGGGACTCTCTTATTCCATGCTTTGAGAATGGTTGCTGCTCTCTGCAGTAGTGGTCACACAGATTTTTGGAGTTTTTTTAAATTATCTAATACTTCTGTAGAATGAAAGGTTTGGGGACTAGAGATGAAGAATTAATTAAGACATACCATTTTAAGCATTTTTTTCTTTATCTGTGTCTCAAATACTTTTTTTCCCAGAAGTGTAGAAGTCATCTACCTGGACTTTTGCAAAGCATTTGGTACTGTCCTGAATGACATCCTGTTTTCTAATTTGGAAAGATATTAATTCAATGGATGGACTATTTGGTGGATAAGGAACTGGCAGGATGGTCACACCCAAAGAGTAGTGGCCAATGGCCCTATGTCAGAATGGAGACCAGTGATGAGTGGTGTTCCTCAAGTCAGTACATGAACCAGCATTGTTTAACATCTTCATCAGAGACATGGACAGTGGCACCCTCAGCAAATTTGCTGATTACACCAAGCTCTGTGGTGCAGTCAACACACTGGAGGGGTTGGAGGCCATCTAGTGGGACCCTGACAGGCCTGAGTGATGGGCCCATGCCAACATCATGAATTCCAACAAGGCCAAGTGCAAGGTCCTGCACATGGTTTGCGGAAATTCCAAGCATAATTACAGGTTGGACAGAGAACGGATTGAAAACAGCCCTGAGGAAAAGGACTTGGGGGCACTGGTTGATGAGAAGCTCAACATGAGACAGCAGTATACACTTGCAGCCCAGAAAGCCAATCGTATCCTGGGCTGCATCAAAATAAGTGTGGCCAGCAGCAGGTCAAGGGAGGTGATTCTGCCCCTCTACTCTGTTTTTGTGAGAGAATTCCCCTCTACCAAGAGCAAACATGCAGTAACAGGGTAAGTTTGCAGTTTCTGCATACAACGTAAAATTATTCCATTTTATGTCCTTTGTAGCAGCTTATCATAATATAGTAATGGTATTTGTCTTCTCTGGCTTCTCAGGGATGTGTATGGATATGGAAGTTCTTGGTAAGCAACACAGCCACAGTAAAACAAACCACCAGTTTAACCAACTGGCTCACCGAGTAATGCAAAAATATTCTAATTCATTCTGTGTAGTTATTTTCCCATAGGAGCAAGTACTCTTCAGAGTTATACCATATTTTCTGACATTGAGTTACAGAAACTCACTGCCAGTTACAGCAAATACTTTTGTTGACCTCCTTGGCAAGCCACTAGAGGTCAAACTACACTTACAGCAAACAAGCCATAAAGAAAAGGTTATTCTTCTCTTATCCTTCCTCTCAAGCTCCAATTCCTCTGCTAGCTAAATTAGTGTTTACTTGGTTGCTTTAGGTATACCTGAAGCAAATCCCTTTGTTCCATTGTTTGATACTCTTTAATCATAATTTGCTGTTCTGTCTTTTGCTTCTTTGAAGTGTCTAGAAACAAACACTTTGCAAGGACATAATTCTTCAGAACAGACTAAAGTAAGGCACTCACAAGTACCATAAAGGAGTTTATACTTCCACTTTGCTGTCTTGTGTTGTTGCTTATACAATATTTTGTGTCATTTTAGCAGTAGGCTTAAAGTGACAGGATGAAAACAAATTTCTAACCAATCAGTAAAACAAAAATTAGCTATTTATTCATCTGGGATAAAAATATACAGAAATGTGTTTGCATAAGGAATTCAATCTGTATAGACTTAATTTTTCCTAGGGTTCGGGGAGGAGGTTATTTTGTTTTATTTTGTTTTGTGTTGTTAGGTTGTTGTGGGGTTTTTTTTCTGTTTGTTGTTGTTGTGGGGTTTTTTAGCTTTGGGGTTTTTTTTTGCTGTTGTTTGTTTTTGTTTTCTTTTGTTCCGGGTTTTTTTTTCTGAAGCATTACAACTTTCAATTTTTTTTATTTTTTTTTTTCCCTGGAAAATCTATTAATAAAATTACAAAGCATTTTCTAATATATTTTTAGCACCCTGCAAAAGAAGCCATAATCTAACAAAAAATTACCTAGGAAAAAGCCCAGGTCCTGGTCCACATGCACCCCTATTTCAGTTAATGCCTTTTATTGAAACAAGTCAAAGACTGTAGATGAGAGATGTGTATTTTAGTTCAAACTGTGATATAAATTTGATCCTAACTACTTATAGAGTAGGGATTATATTATCAATTTGACAGCTCACCCAGAATAAATAAAAAATGCAAAAAGCCCCCAAACAAATTATGGATACAAATAAATAAACAGATTAATAAATAACCGAAACGGTATAAGCTGTAGTATGGGCATATGTCTGGAAAGCTTAAAGCAAATCAAGAGAAAAGAATAATTGCAATTAAAACAAAAAAATCCCAGTTACCTCTAGTTTATTTAAAAAAAAAAATATTTATTTATTTAATATTTTAAGTGCTATTCTTATTTTCATATTGCAGTGAGAATTGTACATTTTGAAGTTCAGGACTAGCAATTCAGATATGTTAGATATGCTATACAATTGAAAGATTAAGTTAGAAGAAGGAAAGATCTAGCATAACATTGTTGAGAAAACTTTTGGAAGATAAATGCTTCAGTGTCAATATCTCCTATTCGATGTCTTCACAGTTACACAAGAAACCATGGTGAATCTGCAAACCTAGGACAACTAACTCAGTGCCATCTGTAGAAAATGACACCAGAATTGAATGCTTCTGATCTTCTCTAGGATTCAGATTTACCTCATGTAACATTCTGTACCTAAAATATCGGCATCTAATGTTAACTGGTTGTTTGTGTTGCCTCAAAAATCTATAAAACTTTACAACCTCTATAAGACAATTCATGTCCATCAAGGAGATCCCACAACAAAGCCTAGGCATCTGAGGAAAAAATTCATCCTTACTAAATGGCATCTAAAGGTTTGCCAGAAATTAATTTGTATCAAAAATGACTGTAAAGGCATAGGTCCAGGGAAATGAATCCTCTCCAACATGCAATGTGTTGTAAAGCTGGCTAGCAAACAGTTAACATTTAATCATGTGGAGTGTTTCTACAACTCCACTTCCAAGTGGGAATTAATTCTGGCCTAAAATGCCTGGTACACTCCAGAATTCTGTGATGGGATAAACAATTTTCTGGAAGTGCCTACAAGTGAAGGGACTTAGAGGTCTATCAAACTAAGCATGTAATTTTGGCTCATTATGTAGGCTGTGATAGAAAACTATGATGCAATTGCTTTCACATTTGATATCCTAATACAAGTTCCTAATGTGTTATAGGATTAAGAGTGGTTGGTTGCCTACATGAATTAAGCCATACATAATAATGATGTGTGGTTTATATTTGCAGTGATCTTATCAAATCACAGTTGAGACATCTCAGGTGAGAAGGAGGTGTCATTTTTGCTATGTTTGATGTTCAAGAATTAACTTACACAAAAACACACTTTGTATTTACAGAAGAGATTTGCAAGATTTTTTAAATATTTAAGAACAGAAAAACAATTATTTGAGAGGGAGCAGAGACTGGGCAGTAATCTGAGCTAAAATGCTGGTCTTGAAATAAAGGAGAATTAGTATTCAAGACCTTTATTTCCATTGCTTTCAATATATATATATATATTTATTTTTTTTTGTTCAGTGGAAATGGATGGTGAATATCTTTATAGCAATGTTTATAAACACAACTTGCTAATTAAAATAATCAAATCTATTTTATTGCGTTCACAGAAAATAATTTGCGGAATACAAATGCGCAAACAGTGCTATTAGAGACATTTGCTTTTCTGTTAACTGCAATCACAGCAATTTCAGAAATCCCTTAGCATATATAAAGTAATTTTTCTCCATTTTGCAACAACAGAGAAAAAAGTCACTGTTAACTTGTTACTATCTAGAACATACCTTTAAAGAAGAAAATTACTAAAATTAAGCTATTTCTGGCTTTTTATGGCATTTCCAAATTAGCCGTATAGAACATCAATTACTGGCAGTGAAATGATAAAGCTTTTTTTTCTGGTCAAAAGTAAAATTAATTGTCAGAAGTAAAATCTTGTAGGTGGCTGAGAGTTTTCCTTTCAAATGTACTTAAAACTTTCAAAGAGGAAAGTGTTGATTTGAGAGATGACGTTGATATTTTTCTTGTCATAAAGAAGTGGAAAAATGTTTACAAATATGCACAACACCAATTGCTTATGGAAACCTTTGCACATGTATAATATAACCGAGTAAAATGGCTGCATATCTGTTTTTGAGATGATGTGGAAAATTATTTTTCTCCTTGGAAAAATCCTTTCACTTCTTCCCCACCCCCAAGAGATACTGAATCATAATATATTACTTTGGGGAAAATAATCAACATTGAATCTGGGACGCAAGAAACAGTGTTTGAAAACCTCAGCTGCTGTGAGTGTCAGCTTCTGCGATGCTGTGTCTACTGAATGTGCAAGTATCAGCTACTCTAAGGGAAAAATGTGGATATAGGTGTGGACTTAATAAGTAGGTGGTATATTTTTCACTTCCCTTGTATTTGAATCCTGCAGATTATATATAAATTAAAATAGTATTATTATTGTTAATGTTAATATTAATATTAGTGATTATAATAATATTTGAATATGCTGAAACTGTTGAAACATTGTCATCAAATGGAACAAAACTGGAAAATTATAATATAATCACTGATAGCACAAAGACGGTGAGACAATATTGTTCCAAGGGATATAGAGCTTTTCATACTCTGACATAATAAAGCAATGGAGTGGAAGAAACCAGATTCACACTTTCTAAGTAGGGTTTAAATAGCCTGGAGGCCCCCCATGGCTGAAGATTTGGCAGTATTGTCAGAAATCCCAGGTGATTTGTGAAATGACCAAGATAATTCTCTCTGCTCAAGCAGCTGTTATCTAATGCAAATGTTGCTTTCTAAAGGAAGCAAGGTTACACTTATTTTATTTTTTTCCAGTTTAATGATTTCATAATTATGCTGCATAGAGAAAGCCGTTGAACTGATCTGCCTTTATTGTCTACCATTCTTTTCTGCCTGCTTGATATTGTAATTCGTCAAATATTTAAAATACTAATTACATATAATTGTATTGATCAATATTTCCAAAACTTTACAAGATTAATGAAAAAAGAGGCACTGAATCTGTTAGAAGAAACCCTTGATTTTGAATTATGCATTCAAATTTCTACAATTTCTAAGTACAGCAAACAAAATTAAAAAAATTTCCAAGCACTGAAAACAAAAGGCAGAACCTAATTAGCTAAACACACTTCTCTCTCATGTACAGAATATCTGACTAAACAAAGTTTGTACATAATTGTATTTGTCTGTATTTTTGTTCTTTAGGCTTTTTTATGTCTTTTTAAAACTTTTATTGGATGTTACGTGATTTGGTATTAGATTGTGAATAATTCTGAACATTTCATATAATTACATATACTCTGTTGCTTATAGAGTGAAACCACCTGTCCTTGAATCTCCTGGATTTCTCTACAGGTTATCATTGCTACATCAATATGTTAACCACTGCTGTTGTGATAAATTGTAGTGGTTTGGGCCCAACACGACAACAAAGGAAACAGCCCCATGGCCGCTCACTCAACTCACATACACACACACTCTGGGATGAGGAGGACAAAGCTCATGGGCTGAGACAAAGGACAAGGAGGCTTCTTCACCGATTAAGGTCCCAGGCAAAACAGACTCAACTTGGGGAAAAAATAATAATTTAATTTCACACTAATCAAACACACACAGGACACAGACAACATAAAGAGCAGGGCTTGCATATGTTACCCCACCCCTCTCTTCTTCCCAGGCCCAAATTACTTTGTTCCCGGTTTCTCTCCCTCCTTCCTTCCAGCAGCACAGGGGGACAGGGAATTGGGTTTAGAGTCAGTTCACAGGCTGGTGGTTCTTGCCATGCCATCCTGCTCAGGAAGAAGGATTCCTTACAGTCCTTCCCTGCTTCCCTACGGAGTCCCTCCCATGGGACAGAGTTCTCCACGAACCTCTCCTTCATGAGTCCATCCCACGCGGTCTGGAGCTGCTCTACTGTGGGCTTCCCATAGTCACGGGCTGCTTCAGGAACAAACTCCCCTGGCACTGAGGTCTTCCAAAGCTTTGCAATCAGTCCACTGGCAGCAAATCCACTAGCCACAAAATCCAAGTTCACTGGCCAAGTTCACCTCTGCTGGCGCCTTCAGGAAATGTTCCACCACATTGCTCCATGAGCCTAGGGGGACAACAGTCTGTCATCTCGCCATGGGCTGCAGGAAAACTTCTGCTTGGGCACCTTCTTCCCTACCAACCACCAGCACCTTTCTCCTCTCCAGAACAGCTCTTCTCCCTTAAGTGCTTCTCTGCTCAGGTATTATCTCAGTTCTTTTATATGTTAATCGCTGAGGAGCATTGTCCCTCTAATGGCTCCTTCTCTGGGTTTGGAGCAGGGGGAGGTTCTCAGCTTCTTACAGGAGCCACTCCTGGAGCCTTTCCCCTGCTATAAAAAAACCCACCAAACCAAACCAGAACAAAAAAGCTGTTTTAAATATATTTTTTATTTTAAAATATTGTCCTTTTTGTTTCTGCTTTTCATCTTCGTGAGCATTCTGTGTAGCAAACTGCAGTGTAAAGAAAGAAAAAAAAGTATTGTCTTTATAAAGAATACTATGGCTACTTTAGTTTCCAAACTTTGAAGTAAATATTCAAATGTAATTTTTCACAGGTAGGTAATTCATTACCGCAGATTAAATTTGTTAGTGGAGAGTGAATGTAAAATTACAGCTCTGTAACATTTGGTATGCAAAATTCTGCAGGGACTACTATTGAATATTACATAGATATTTTCAAATCAGGCACATCCAAATGATTCCAATTTAAAATATTCCCTTAAACTTAACAGCTGCATCATTTTTCGAATGAGTCCCTTTAGGCTCATCAGACTGAATAAAAAATTCAGATGATCATTAATTATCTGGAATAGAAACCTGGCAGCTCCATTTTTTACTGGACAACTCAGGTAGTGAGACAGAGAAGCTGTACTTGATTAACAACAAGGTACAAGACCCAAATAACTTGTCATCATAACAAAGATATGCTTCTTGACTATCTATATTTGGTACATTTTCAAAAATTGCTAGTGCTTGAATTGACTCCAGTTTTATATGGTCAATCCAGAAGACTGTGAAGTGTTCCTTTACTGGAGAAGGTCTTTGGTTTTCTAGTGGAGATGTACCTGAAGCTTACAATGAGAATCAAGAAACACTGTTTAACCATCACAATGCAGATCCAGAAACACTGTTCTAGCCATCACAATGCTGAGAATCGCCTTCACATTAGACCTCAGCATTTCCTAGCTGACTGCAAGCTTGTGTATTTGCAGCTCACTACTGAAAAGACCCAAAATTCTCAGGTTTTATTTCAGTGTCAGAGTAATTTAGACAAAAGAAAGAGCACTATCTGTTTGTTCTCTGTTTTTTCATCTGTCTTTTTGTACCTGCATCTGTACACCATTCTTCAGGTATACTTTCAGCTTGCTTAGTACACCTGAGTGGCATTTCAGGTCAATAACATTCAAAAAAGCTATGATTCTGCTTGTCACTATTAAAAACATTTCAGTAGTGTTTCCACAGTCTTACCGCGTAATGTTCTAGAGGTTAAAGGACTTGCTTTAAATGCTACAGAACAAATAGGGAAACTGCTTGATTTTTTTAACCCTCAAGGATGCAGGCTCATCTCTTTCTGTAGTCTCCTTAATTGCTACTTTAGCTTATACTGTTCCTCTTTTGTACAGTGTCATTCTCTTAAGTCTCTGTTGCCTGATATGCAAGTGCACATTGCCTGAAAAAGTTTACAAGATAATTTACTGTCGAAATTCTAACAAGTTATAAACCATTAAAAGCTACCACTGTTAAGCATTATTATAGCCATCTCTTTCCCATACAGAAGTTTTATAGAGGAAAGAGACCTTATCACTCTCTTCAACTACCCAAAGGGAGGTTGTAGTCAGGTGGGGGTTGGGCTCTTCTCCCAGGCAACTAGTGACAAGATGAGAGGGCAGGGCCTGAAGCTGCACATGGGGAGGTTTAGGTTAGATATTAGGAAGTACTTCTTCATGGAGAGCGTGATCAGACATTGCAACGGACTGCCCAGGGATGGAGTCACTGTCCCTGGAAGTGTTTAAGGGAAGGCTGGATGGGACACTTATTGCCATGGTCTAGCCAATGTGGTGGTGTTAGGTCATAGGCTAGGCTTGATCTCAGAGGTCTTTTCCAGCCTCAATGATTCTGTGATTCTGTGATTCATGAAAACAACTTAGACCACTATGAAGAAAAGCAGTAGTGCTCCTTAGCCACGGGGACAGGTGTGAATCAGAAATGGCTGGTACTGAAGGTGATTTAAACTACATTTTTGCGCTTACAATGCCTAAATTCTATCCAATTCCCATTTTAGATGACATTGTGGTAGCCTGAATCTCATCTCAAGTCAAAATATAATTAATGTCAAGCAGCTTTTGTGAACAGGATGATCTTATGCCTTGCCCTGGAAGGCAAATTTTCTTTCTCCTCAGTAAATGTTCATGTCTGAAGTCAGTCTGAAGGGTATCTCCCTTTTCTTTTTTCATAATAAGATAACAGTCTTTGTGTCCTCTATATTTCCTGTGAATTTGGCATATAGTAACTCAATTTCTTAGAATTAAGAGTATTAATGAGTTTCAAAACAGACATTTTCTTTGCAAGATGATTCTCAGAACCACTAACACACAAAATAAAATAATTATGAAAAAAATATCTTAGATTTATCCGTAATATCTAGTAAACGCTATTCCTTCCATAGTAATACAAAGGGAACCAAGGAAGAGAGAGTTTCAAGACTTTGCTCTCAAAATAATCAACTACATTGAAAAGATTTTTTGTTTGCCTGGGTTTTTTGCTGAAATAGCAGCCTTTTTCTGGAAATTGGGCCCAGGGATGTTTTAAAGTCAGCAAAACAAAAATGAAGTTATCTTGCAATATATGTTAATTTAAAAAGATCACCATAAAATATCAAAAAAATTGACTGTTAATTGCATGATAAAACATGCACTATGTCTCCTGAAAAAAAATATTAAAAGCTTGAAAAGCTGTGACCTATTGTAGATGCCATACACTCCTCAATTTTACTAATATAAACAGCCAAATCCCAATTTTTTACTTATTTTTCTTGAAGACTTCCACTATTACTTGTGAGCTATTTGTTTAATTTTATTTTTTTTTTTAATGTGCTTAAACTTTTGCTTACCTATTTTATAGTAGTTCCCTTGGCTGGAAGAATAATCAAGAGGAAGGCTACAGTTTGTGAAACTGCTACTTAAGCAACTGCCAGATTATCTGGAAAATTTGAAACGGAATGCTACTTTTATGAAGATGTTTGTAGATTTTGGCTTCGATAGGCATCTCTTGTTTGGAAACTATATAGGGAAAACGCTTGGTGTATACATTCAACAAAGACTTATACATGATAAAATAAATGTCTTTAAAATAGCCTAGCAAAAACAAAACAACAACAACAACAAAAAACAACAAACAAACATAAAAAAATAGAAAAAGCTATAATTTTACAGTAAAGAAACATTAAAATCTACAGTAGACTGTTCACAGAGAAATATCCATCCCACCGGCAAGTTGAGAAGTGCAGAAAATAAAGTTTCCCTTTTTTTGGCAGATAAGGCATTTGGTAAAACACTGTAAAATGACATTAAATATCAAAAGCAGGTTGCTTGTTCATCTACATATGGTCCTCTCTACTTTTGTACAATTGTGCAAACCCCCTATCATCTCCCCCCACCCCCAGCAACTCCCATGGCACTCTCCTTATCTGTGAGCAGTCCTGAAATGTCCCAGAGTGCTGCCAGAGAGAGTGGCAGAGCAGACAGGAGCTGAGAGGACAGTTATGAGGGTCAGGAATACACAGGCCTAAGGATCAAAGGAGATGGCTAGACAAGTCCTCCCTGGATGCCAGCCATGGACAGAAAAAGAAGCAAAAGAGGGTTTGACTTCTGTCATCCCTGAATGTATACGGGTTGTGACATATATATATAGATGTAATACTCTCTTTGGTCAGGTTTGCCATCTGTCTAGTCCACTTCTATCTACGGGAGGGCTGTAAATATGACCCTTCTGCTCCTTTAGTGTTCAATGCAACAGATCCAGCAAGCAGAGCAAAGTGTCCTTGGCCTCTCAGCAGTAGCTATAAACCTTCAGGCATTATCAATCCACCATCTAGAAAACTTGCTGCTAGTTTTAGCACGTGTGTTGCTTAAAAGCAATGTCACTACCAAAAAAAACATTGCTATGAAGGGAGTTGTGGGGAATAATAGGCATTTAAGTACCAAGTTTAGTGCTGATACTATTTTTACATGTCAGTTCCTCTTACAAAACAAGACCAATAAGCAGGAGAAATTGTGACAATATCTGTAATTGACTGACAGCTCCTATTTTTATTTCAGCTTAAAATTCGTCAATTTAATTAATTTAATTTAATCATTCACTACAAGGCAGACAATACTAGAATCTATAAGATACATTTACTGCACAAAGCTGTTAATATGATCAGTTACTTCAACAACTTCAAAAAATGTTGCCTTATGTGAACACAGAATTTCAAAGAAGTACCTTGTCGGTTGATGCAGCTCCGATTGGTCTTTCAGCAATATAATGCATGACTGGTCAGCAATTCCAATCTTATTAAAATTTCATTCTTTTTTGCTTGTTCTAACAATACCAAACATTATTCTTATCATAACTGCAATTATTGTACTGCAATCTTGACAGTACCTAAACCTTTAGAAAAAGAAAAATCTAGTTTAGACTAAATTTTTTGTAATCATGGCATTTTTCAACCTTGCTATTTTGAGATATTCACCAATGCTTCTTTCTAAAGGTTCTGTTGTCTTACTGTCCTAATCACAAGGATTCTGATACTCCTAATAGTCTTTTTGTTATTCCACAGGAAGATTTTTTCATTGCAGAAAACAACAGATGTTATTACTCATATTTCACACCATAGCATTTCTATTATTTTGGTTATAACTAATCCTATTTACTTAGTTTTCATTTGCGTTAATTTTCATGAGCTCATAATCTCAAGACGAACCTGAAGCGAAGCATCCATCTTCCCTCTCTCTTGAAAATATGACACAGTCTTCCTAGTTCATACTTCTTACAATATTTTTCTTTAAATATAATATCTTTATATTATTAATTTCTGTAACTTTCCCTATGATGGTGATGTTTCTCTCTGACTTTTAGTCTATATTTTTTGTATTGCACATACTAAATAATGCTGCCAACCTTCTCATCATATAATATACAGAGTAATATGCGGAATCTTATCTCAGACCAATTTGGTAAATCCTTGGAACTAAAATCCTCTGGAACATGGCTAGATATCCTTCATTAAAGGCTAATATCTTTTCTATCATTTAATGTTTCTTGAATATATCTAGTGCAATGTATCTTTCCCTGAAAAAATGCTCTGTTTCTTCCTTTTTCTCCCTTTCACAAGCCATTTATAAATTGTTCTTTCCTAGATTATTTTCTTTCAATAAAATAAAATAAAATAAAATAAAATAAAATAAAATAAAATAAAATAAAATAAATAAATTCCACATATACTTTTCTATCTCTAAAGCCCTAGATAATACTTTCTCCTATTTGCATGATAGCTTGCTTTCAATAATACTATATTTTTCATTTAGTTTTGCTCCAGCATCTAATGAGTCTGGATAGGACCCACAGGAGGCACAGACTGACAAACATTGATCTACAACTTAGGTAACTAAATTTGGTCTGATGAATTCCACCCTGAGGTTTCACAGAGGCTGCTAACATTATAAACTCCTCCTGTATTTTTTACTTCTCTGAATGTTTTTATCTCCATCTTATCTGAAAGGCAAAACTTGTCCATTACTATTTTTTTTATACAGAATTCAATTCCTCACATTTTTGTCTAATTCTCTTAGGTCAGTTTTTCCAATACATTACAACAGTAGAACATCAGACAAATGTATCTGTAAGCAAATATTTCAGTTTTTCTTTATGATCTTGTTTTTAGACTTTTGTTGAAGTCTTTAGTTACTATTGTTTTAGTTTCTTACTCAAACAAAGTTCTAAATTATTATAAAATGTAACTTTATGTAATAATATTCCATTTACCCTTTTCAATTCTGATTCCTTAAATAACAGACTGAAATAATAATTATAAACAAATGGAAAAAAACCCCTACAAACACAAACAAAATACCAACTTCTATCTGAATTCCATTCTCATACCTTTCCAATCCGATCCAGACATTTGAGCAACTAAAATGTAAAAACTTGCATATGATACATTTAACTTTCTTAGTCTATATTGTAAATCACAATCATTATAGTTAATAACATCATCCCATTTGCTAGCTTGTTTTCAACTTGCTTTGGCAATGGATTGCATAATGCCGTCTTTCCCTATAGATCTTTTTAAAAAATCAATCACAGTTTATTTATCATTATTTTTATCCCTGTGGTCCAACTGCCTGAAGATAAGCCCCTGGTTATTTTTAGAGATGTTTTGATACTAATATTATTGTTCATCTGTGCTTGTCTCCAGTTCTGTTGACTGTATCAACAGCTTGTGTTTCAGTTTTTCATTAATAAGTTTATGTGATTCCGATTTTCTCTGAAACTCTGTTACTATTAATACACTTTTCAATTTCCTCTTCTTCATCCTACTTCATCCACATGTTATACCATTCAGTTAACTACTGGACCTCTGGACTAATTTAGGTCTACTCTGTTATTCTTGTTTTGTAAAGAAGTTCGTTCTCCCCCATATTCCAAAGTCTTTCATAGCTTTTAAATTAAATAATGAAAAATGTTTTGCAAAAACTTACTGTGTGTTACATATTCATCTCTTCAAAATACTTGCAGACTTTTTTTGGAAATTATAGACATTTTATTTTTATTTCTAAGAGCACATACCTTATTTTCAGTCATCAGTCTATAGCATGAATTTATTTTTTTCTCTTGCGATGAAAAAATCTTCCTGTGGAATAAGATACATTTCTCCAGGACACAGAGGAGATAATCCTTGAATATGGACTAGCTTTCCTGGGCTCCTCTCCCCTCCAGGGTTTTGTCCCACAGCACCCTACCAAGCAGATCCTTGAAGAAGCCAGAATCTGCTCTCTTGAAATCAAGGGTAGTGAGTTTGCTTCTCACCTTCCTCACTTCCCTAAGGATGCTGGATTCTACCGTCTTGTGGTCACTGCAATCAAGTCTTCCCTTAGTTTTACATCATGCACCAGACCATCCCTATCAGTGAAAACAAGGTCCAGCATAGCACTTTCCTTGTTTGTTTCTTTACCACTGGGAGGAGGAAGTTGTCATCAGTGAATTCCTGGAACTTCCTGGATTGCTAGTGCTTTGCTGTGTTGTCCCTACTGCACATACTGATGTGGTTGAAATCCCCCATGAGGACCAGCACTTGTGAGTGCAAAGCTGCTCCTATCTGCCTATAGAGAGTCTCATCCCCTCAGTCTTTCTGGTCAGGTGGTCTATAGCAAATTGCCTCTATGATATCTACTGCCCCTGTATTGCCTTTAACCCTGACCCAGAAGCTCTCTGTCAGCTCCTCATACATCCTCAGGTGGAGGTCCATGGATGCCAGCTAATCACTGAGGTAGAGGATGACACCCTCTCCTAAACAGCCCAGCCATCCCCAGACTCCAGTCATAGGAATTATCCCACCATGTCTCAGCAATACCAATAACTTCATAACCCTGCAGGCTTGCACACATCTACAGCTCCTCTTGTTTATCCCCCATACTTCATGGATTTTTATTTAGGTATTTAAGGTATTTAAGGTATTTAAGATGGGTCCCCACTGAAGCAGTCTTACTGGCAGGGATTATGTTCTGCAGTTCAGATGCTTTCCTGCTGGTCTGTGACCCTTCTTCAGGCCCAGGGCATCTGTTACTGGCTCTGAGTGGTGGGTGTGGGATGAATTGAGGATCCGCTTGTAGTTTAGGCATCACTAGTTTAAAGCCTTCCTAACTTGGTGACTGAACAAGGGGTAATAAGCTAAAAGAGGGTAGATTTAGATTAGATAAAAGGAAGAAATTCTTTACTCTCAGGGTGGTGAGACAGTGGAAGATTTTGCCCAGAGAAGCTGTGGATGTCCCCTCCCTGTAAGTCTTCAGTCCCTCTCCTGGGATAAACCACAGAGCAGCTTTGTTGTCCTGCTCGTGGGGGACTTATCCTGATGAGCAGCTACCCATGCGATAGCAAATGAAACCTGTTTTGCAATGGTTAAAATTTCCTGCCACTTATCTTTCTGCCAAATGGGAATGAGGTTTAGTTCCCATTTGTTTTATTCCCAAAAGGGGAGTCACTCTGTGCATCCCTTGAAGGCAGCATAAAAGTCAGTGTAGATACAGACAGGAGAGAAGTTTGAGATTAATGCTGAAAAACACTGCACACTGCTACTAATTCTCCCATTTGTGCACTGCCTTCACCCTTTCCTGTTCATTATCAACTCGCAAAGCGACTGCCCGGTATTTCCACACCTTTCTCTCTTGTTTTGCAGAGGCATCAGTGAACCAGGCATTTCCTAACTACCCAGTGAACGGGGGTGCTACATGTATAACAGGAGGGAGGTTTATCTCAGTAGCCTTACCCTCCAGCTCTTCCTGGATAGACATCATCACAGGAGTCCCTTAAGTCACTTTGAAAATTTTGCAATAGTGCTCAATTTGGGAGTACCATTTCCTTACAGATGTTTCTGGTCCACCCCTTCAGGGGTTGGGGTCCCCGACAATACTGATGTCAGTACCCTAAATGGGCCTCTAAGTACCAATGGTTGTTGCCGAATTGTTCTTTCGGCTTCACACAGTGCTATGCTTACCACAAACAAACCCTTCTCCCAAGGGGTGTATCTCTTCTCAGCATCTTTAACGCTGCGAGAGTAAAAACTAATCAGCTGAACCGGTCCTTGTGGCCCTTTTTGCCACAAGTGCACAGACACGCCACTTGATGCAAAACCCCACTCAATGTGAATGGGGCCCGGGGCTTCGTGTGCCATAGCTTCAAAAACTAACAATTTTAGAGCTTCTTCATGTACTTCAGTCCATTGCCACTGTGCCCCCTTCTGCAGTAAATCATATAGGGTTCCTGCTATGATAGATGGCTTTCGCCAAAACACCAGTAACCCCAAAACATGTTGTAGCTTCTTTCTTGATTCTGGTTTTGTAATCTGTTCCAGAGTAGTCAGGGTTTCTGGGGAAATACAGGTTTTACCTTCTCTCTACCAAATGCCAAAAAACTTGTGCATTGTGTGAGTGATCATGGGGCCCTCAGGTTGACAGTAGTTAAAAAGACCCTGGGCCCCCAGTATCCTTCAGCTTCTTTCTCAGTTAATAAAATTTTGTCCCCCCCGACAACGAGACTTGCCACACATACTCCGTTTCTGACTCTTTGGGGTTTACGTCCGAATTATTTCTTTAGCTTTGCCAGCTCGGTGGCTGAATAGGGGACCTCCTTAGTTACCAAGGAGGGTTGATCGTCATCTGGGTCCTAATCGGGCTTTAGCTTCCTGCAGCTCCCGTGGGGATAAACGGGACTCACTCTCCTAATATAGTCACCCTTTTCTTCCAGCTCATTCATCTGCACTTCTGCCCCTTGCTCACACCGAGCAGTGAGCTCTTCCCACAGAGTGTACTTTAAAGAATCCAAGTGAGCCTTTTCACTCTCTAATTCTTCCTGGAACTCAGCATTCTCTCTTTTAAGGCCAGCAATTTGGTCCTGTAACGACTCAACTAAAGTTTGCAGAGATTCAATAACCTTCCCTTCTGGGTCTGGCAGTCAGCTGGGTGCTGCGCCGCCGACACCAGGCAAGCTCCTAGTACTGCACATACTGTGCCTTTGCCCTTCCTGAATCGCCACTTGGCCTCCTTTTGTAATGCAGAGGTACGATCTGCCACATTCTGCAAATTATACCAATTATCTTTAGCCCAGTCCTGTCCGTGATGTCAATTAATGTCACAATCCGGTATTTGGATACATGGCAATTTTTTATGATCTTGCCAGGACAAAACAAAGATAATACAACATCGGGTGCACAAAGAGGCACTGGGGCTGGTGTGCAGTCTTACGAGAGATGGGGCAGAACCCGCTTGCTTTCTAACACTCCTCACCACAGTGGGAGGCTGGTGCAGCTGGATTCTGCCTTCCCTCTCCTGGGATAAGCCGTACAGCAGCTGCATGCTTTGTTGTCCGGCAGAAACTGCGAAACGTTTAAAGGTGATCCCAAATGGTGAAATTAAGATGCAAATGAGGTCAGATGTCACATGCACAACAAACTTTACAGGAGTAACACAACAAAGTCCTTAGAGCAGATAGGACAGGGAGGAAAACAGAGACAGAAAAGAAAGGAGAAAGCAGAGATAGAGGACAGCAAGTGAGAGAACAGTTACCACCACGGTCCAGCGACGTCTTGGGTGGGGAAGTGCTTCTCTGCACCCATAGTGTCCCAGATTTTTATATAGTTCTTACCCACTGCACCCCCACTTTTCTCCCTGTACAGGTGAGAAAATCCTTCTATCTTTTCCGTGCTCCTCCGAAATAGGAGGGGGATAGGTATGGTGCCGGGGCTCTGTCTGGCAGATAGTCTTTGTTTGGCTAATTAATGAGATCAGCCATTGCAGAACGGGAGGTTCAGACAACAGGCACCACAGGATAAGTTTATTGCAGTGGAGGTTCAGTCCTAGGAGGTGGCTTGAGACTGGCACTCTATCTTTTCCTGCTAAGTTACAATTTAAATCAGATATACACATGGCTTAGATGCCTATTTTAAAAATCAGACATTTTTATTTTAGTTTTTGGTGTGATGCAGATTTTCCCTCTGAATTTAATCTCAAATAAGGAAAAACTGTAATTCACAATTTCAGTTTCACATACAAAGACACAGAAGATACAGCCACATACAAAAAATATGCACAGACACAGCTATACCTAGAAATTAGAGCCTTTGAATGTTCTCTAGAACATGAAATCCAAAATGCATAGTGTAGCCTTGTTGTCAGGATACTCACTAGACAGGCAACAAAACTAGTAGTTTAGTTTGTGGGTTCATTGCTGTTTTGTGGTGTTTTGTTTTTTTTTTCCAAAACTGATAAATATGTGTTCCTTTCAATATTTTATCCCAAAATTTCTGACTACCTTAAGTCTGGAATATTGTGAGTGAAAACAAGTTCAGTGTATCTCCCTTCTTCAATACTTTTATTTTTTTGCAAGTAAATTGCTGCTTTCATTGTGTTTTGTAGCACCTAACAGAACACAATCTTGGGTAGAAGATACTGACTTTTTCTACTGCCTAAAGAAATTTAAAACTATGATCTCACTTTTCCCTGAAGCATTTTAAGACTTTTTAATAAAAGTGGATTGCAGTTTTTCATTTTGTTATTAAAGCAGTTGTAGATGAAACATCTAACTTTCTTGTGTTGCCTTTGGGAATTGTGTCTGTAACACATTTCCAAAAGTTGAATTTAATGTATTGAGCTATCTAAATTGTTTTGAAAATATCACACCACGTCCTGTGTGACAGGGAGACAGGAAAAAAACACTTTTATACGTATTTTTAGCTGAAAAATAGTTTAGTGTCTTGACATTTATTTATTCTATGGGAACAATACTGAACAAATCCTTAGTTGATATTTACTCTTTTCCTCGTTATGGAAGTTATTTGTGTTTGTGGGTTGATGACTGGATGCCAGTCAACTTAACTCTTCCATATCTTCACCATATTAAAAACTGACTTTTCCTTTAGTAAATGTGATGAGGCAAATAAATAATAAGCTTTTTAATTAAAAGATAAATACCAAGATAGAAACATCAAGGGCTACATATTACACATAAGTGTATAAAGCTGTACTGGCAATCATACAGGAGACCGTGACTAGTGGAGTCCCTCAGGGGTCGGTACTGGGACCGGTGTTGTTCAATATCTTCATCAACGACCTGGATGAGGGCACAGAATGTACCCTCAGCAAGTTTGCTGATGACACCAAGCTGGGAGGAGTGGCTGACACACCAGAAGGCTGTGCTGCCATTCAGAGAGACTTAGACAGGCTGGAGACTTGGGCGGGGAAAAACCTGATGAAGTTTAACAAGAGCAAGTGTAGAGTTTTGCATTTGGGGAAGAAAAACGCCATGCACCAGTACAGGTTGGGGGCTGACCTGCTGGAGAGCAGTGTAGGTGAAAGGGACCTGGGGGTCATGGTAGACAGGAGGATGACCATGAGTCAGCAGTGTGCCCTTGTGGCTAAGAAGGCCAATGGCATCCTGGGGTGTATTAGAAAGGGTGTGGTTAGTAGGTCAAGAGAGGTTCTCCTCCCCCTCTATTCTGCATTGGTGAGGCCACATCTGGAATATTGTGTCCAGTTCTGGGCCCCTCAGTTCAAGAAGGACAGGGAAGTGCTTGAAAGAGTCCAGCGCAGAGCCACAAGGATGATTAAGGGAGTGGAACATCTCCCTTATGAGGAAAGGCTGAGGGAGCTGGGTCTCTTTAGTTTGGAGAAAAGGAGACTGAGGGGGGACCTCATCAATGTTTACAAATATGTAAAGGGTGAGTGTCAAGAAGATGGAGTTAAGCTTTTTTCAGTGAAGACCAGTGATAGGACAAGGAGTAATGGATACAAGTTGGAGCATAGGAGGTTTAAGATGAATATCAGGAAAAATTTTTTTACTGTAAGAGTGACAGAGCACTGGAACAGGCTGCCCAGAGAGGTTGTGGAGTCTCCTTCGCTGGAGACATTCAAAACCCGCCTGGACGCCTTCCTGTGTGATGTACTCTAGGTGACCCTGCTCTGGCAGGGGGGTTGGACTAGATGATCTTTCGAGGTCCCTTCCAACCCCTAGGATTCTATGATTCTATGATTCTATGATTCTATGACCGAATGTTTCCTTTACTGGTAGCAATAGACTTGATCGGTTCATTAGTTATTTTAAATACTGGAAGACCAGTCATACTTGTTTGGGAGATTCTGGGTGAGTTCTAGGGAGGCAGATCACACCAGACAGTATCTTTAATTCGACTGGTTTTCATTTGTGCAAAAAGTTTCTTGAAGGAGAGTAACCAGAAGAAAATCCTCTGAAAGGATAGGGATAACTTACCTTAATCTTAAAGGATAAAATTTTGAGAGGCATAGGCATGAGACTGGAGAAGGTGAGTCACAGTACAACCTGGGAGCCCAATGGTTATGTAGAGACTAAGAAAATTAAATGAGTAACGAGGAGCAAGCCTCAGAAATGGCATAAACAGAAGCTTTCTAGGGAAGAGCGAGGTCTATGCAAAGCTTATGACCACTCGTAAGTCCTCTGAGCTGTTTGGAGCCTATTCTGGAAAAGAGAAGCTACATTGCAAGGACACAGTGGGCACTGTTAGAGTTATACAAATTATTGTTTCTGCCCCTTTTTTTTTTTTTTTAATTGGAAAACTTAAATATCCTAGTTTATAGTAAAATAAAACTTGAGTTGTTGACTTTTAGTGCTATTGATCTTCACTGATAAAAACTCTGAAAGGCAGAAGCCCCTCAAAGCTTTGTCTGCTCATGTTACCTCCACATAAATTCTTTTCTTGATGCTCTCTCTGAGGCCAGAGCTTGTGTTTGGCCAAGATGTCTTCAGGTTCTTACAGTAATTCTTTCCAATTCTTCCATGAACTCTTCCACAGAGCAATTTATAGAAATTTTAGGGGAGAAAAAGTGCTGGTTTACAGTGTAATTTTTCAGAAGCTATAAACATAACCCATTAATGATTGACAGCAGCTCTTGGTGTTCAACAAAATCTGGAGCTTTTAATCAATAGATACTCAGTAAATCAAACCTAGGTTCTCAGTCTTTAACTAACCTAATTGTTGTGCTGAAATAAGAAGCCTATTGTAACAGTTAAAGTTGACATTATATTTACAGAAAAAAAAACAACACCCTATGATAAGACCTTCACCGACAGCTAAAATCAAACCAGAATGATTATACGTTTCATTCTTCAGATCATAATTTTTTGTCAGCTTAGCAAGTCTGCAAGCCTACAGTATTAACAAAAATATAAGAAAAATCAGCCACATAATACTGATGTTTGGCCTAACTACCACACGTTAACACCAAAAAACGTAGTTCTCAAGACCAACTTAGACATAAACTTTAAACATACAACTAACTTATTTGATGATTTGTCCCTACTAAAATTCACATTTTCATATTGATTTCATGTTGTAACTCCTTAAAAGGCAAGTAGCCTCATTTTCTCAAGATGCTGTGAAATATTTATCTAATAAATTTGAATTAATACAGTTTATGTTATTTGTTTTGCTATTTATTTATTTTTATAGAATACCTTTTTAAAGTACTTAGGACTTATACAGCTGATTTTTTAATTGCATAGCCATGCTCCTGTAACATACTTCAATAAAAAGATTTTGGAGGCAGTTGGAGTGTCTCAGTTTTCACTTCCAGTCTGATACTCTATGTGCAAAGACTGATGAACCCTGCTGTCCCATTGCCAAGACCTATTTAGGTTAACGTGCAACTAGATGTTGGAATTGACAGACACGTTATTTCTCATAATTTATTAATCCACAGTGTAAAATCTTAAACTTTTGTTTTTTGCTGATAGTTGCAACTGTGGGGATATCTACTGATATACAAATATTATTAGCTTATTAAAATGAAACTGCTGTTGAAGTGGAAAGATTTGAAAGCTAAGAAATTAAGACGATTTCATTGTCTTGCCGATGAAACACATCTGAAGCAGTTTCAAGTGTCACAATAAATGGAGCAATAAAGCAAGACTGGAGCAAATGTTAACCTTGCTATACTTTAATTTTTTTCTACATACTGGCACGGTAACACAAAAAAGTCTTTTTTTTTTCTTTTTTTGGCTATTCCACAGGTCTGCTAGACAACTTTGGTCAAGTCGGTTTTCTTCTTTGGCTCATGTTTCCCCAGCCAATGCAGATAATGATCCTGACCTCCTTTCTAAAATGCTTTGCGATCCTTGGGTGAAAAGTTCTTCCTAAAAGCTTAGTATTTTTTATTATTATCTCCATTATATTGTTATCCTATTCAAGGTCAATAGACCTATATAGCTGAACAAAAATGAGATCATATGACTATCAGTACTATGCAGCAATTGCACTCAAAAGTACCCAATAGAACGTTTAGTCCAAATGAACCCATATTTAGCATGGCTTCTCATATTGTTGTTGAAAGTCTGATGCGTTGAATCTTGAACTTCCTTTGATTATGGTTTTGCAGTGAGACTTCCTCAAACTTTTTAATTCATTGGCTGCTGCCCCCAAGGGATTCATACGGATTGGATAAGAAAAGAATGACATCGACAGCGTATGATTAAATTCTATCCTGGATGTCCAATATTTTTATGCCTTCAACTCTGTTATTGTGTTAGATTCTTTGACTGATTTGTTCCAGAATTATGGTAGAAAGGGAGGGCAGAAAGGGGCACCATTGCCTTTTGCTGCTAGACAAAGTAAAGACTTTTCAGCGATATCCATTATTCCTTACTGTAGACTCCAGTATAGTGTCTTTATTTAAGAAAGTTTCAGACCATTATGTGAGACTCCCAAAACTTTCATCAAATAGCTTCCTTTCAGCCAATCAGATGGTCCTTCAGCATATAATGCTAATAAATAAATATCCCTTCCATTTCTGTTCTGCACACTTCTGTAACTTGTAATTTGTGTATTCCATCAGCCAATATAATGAAACTTTACTGTTACATTCTCATTGCTCCTTTACTCTTCCATATGCTGTCACTGCTTTACTATTTTGAATATATACTGCCTTTTGTCTTTGTTTAGAAAGCTAATTTCTTTGCTATTGGAGAAGGTCCAGAACAGCTCTTAAATAAAAATTTCAAGTTAGGCTAGCAGCTGTCTGTTGGTAGTTAGATGTCTTGAACTGAAGATAATGGACGAAGTTAGTCCATGATTGAGTTTCCAGTCAGCTTTTCCCATTCAACTCAGACATGTTCAGTCAGGATGCTGTAGAAAAGAGGAAAGTTAACTGAACTAATGATCTCAGTCTAAGTTCTCAATACATTTTCTTTACACCCTTGTCTACACATTTCCACTGCTGAAAGATTTGGTTTTAAAATATGTCCCTTTCAAAAAGAAAGCATTACACCCAGGTCTATTTTGGAATCACAGACTTAGAATTATTTTCTATTTGTTAGATGTGTTTTTTATTATTGAACATTACCATCTTCTGAAGCATATGCATGAGATAAAAGTGAGAAGCAGTTCAAACTTAAAAGCAATTAGAATGTGAATTAATAATGAATATTCCACTTTACAAACTGTACAACTACTGCAAAGGCGTGTTTTGGTCCACTACCTCAAGTCCCAGGCTTTCTGAAAGTTGAAGGTGCTTTAAAGTTAATAATATGTTTTACAATGGCTTTTGCATGCTTTATTAGAATTAAAATAAACACACTTTTCAGTTATTTTAATGGTAATAGGTAGGAGCCAAATTAAATAGCAACATAATCATTGGCCTTGCAAGTGAGTCACTTTAATAGAGTGTAATACATTGAGTGTTTTCTGCTGCTGTAGATTAAATAGTGTATTTTAAATATAAGTGCTTTTTGAGTATTTAAAATGCATAAAGTCATGGTAGTATTGGATGAAAAGCCCAAAGCATTAATTCTTATACAGAAGAGCAGGTTTTAGCTCTTTGGGTTAATATAAGCTACTTGTTTGAACAGTATGTATGAGGACTTACACAATATTAGGAAAAAAAATACCTAATTCCATTTTAATATCTTTATTGTATGTTTCTTTAGTCCATTTTTTCTCTTTCAGGTTTACTTTTCAGGACACACTGCCATCAAGCAGAGCTGAAGAGAGTTTTGCATTACTGTGGACTATAGGGTTGGACTGTATGGACAATGGAAAGAATTAACACAAAATGCTCATGGCAACTGCATTAACTGCCAGCTGATAATCCACTAATTACACAGCACATAGCTTTACTGCAACAGCAAATCACGAACAGCCTGATATTAAATTGCAAAATGAATGCTACTTGGAAGGAAATATTAAAAATACCCGACACAAGAACGAACAAACAAACAAACAAACAAAAAATAAACCAACCAAACAAAAAAAACCCCAACAACACCCAAAAACCAAAAAACAAAATGCCAACAACAACAAAAAAACACAAATTAAACTTTTCCCATTCAAACAGCAGAAATTCAGATTACTAGGAAAGGGATAATATACTTTGCCCATTTTGCCCAGTGGACTATGTTCTTGTGACATTAAATGAATAATTAATCTTGCAAGCTTTTGCTGTTCTTCAAGAGTATAATTTGTCATTTATCAAACAAATTTTACTGAATTGTGTAGCTTTCTGTTTTAAGGAGTTCAAATGCTATGTTAAACTGCTATATGCTTTGATTATGAAAGACGGTTCTTTCATTTCCTTCATTATCTTCAATTAAAACTCTTCTATTACAATCACTCACTTTTCAAAGGCTTGGTCAAGGGTCTAATAACTTTATTTCAATCTACAATATTGCATAGAAACAGTGAACTAAAGGCAAGCAGAACTAACAGCATCATTATCTTTAAAGTTGGAGGAAAATGCATTACAGTCACAAGATCTGTTTCCTACCACTTTTAACAATCTGTCCATCTCCCTATCAGTTAATGTTTTTTATTTCTCACTGAAGTCTCACTAAGAACTGAATTGTATATGAAGAAATGCTAAAGTCTTAAATATCAAGAAAATTGCTGTCTGTTTCACTAGCTATCATCCCCGTGTTCAGTCATGTTAATATGTTGGCACAGGTGCTGGAATCACACACACACAGAAATCAGTGCTGGAAGTTCTGCTTTGCAGATTCTCTTTATGAAAGTCTAATTGTGGCTTTAAGAAATTTCCCATCCTGCAAAAAAATAACAATAGTACAGAAATGGTACTTTCACTACTCTTTCAGTAAGTGTACTCTGTGATTCCTTCACCTTTGAATTTCAGTCTCATCAGCAGGGAAGGAAGTAGGGGAGTGTCATTTACTCAGAGCCAAATGCATTATGTAGATCTTTGTTGGCAGCCAACTGGAGAAGTGTTTCTTAACTCCTTTCCTTGAGATTTTTTTTATTGTTTTGGGTTTTTTTGCTTCTGTTGTTTAGATTGTTTGTAGGCCAAGTATGCAAATGAAAACTAACTAATACCAAGACTGAAACTCAAAAAACTGTGCAAAAATACAGAAAGTGAATTTGTGTACCATACATAGGGCCTCATTGATCTATAGAAGTCATGCATTTGAGCTATGACAAGCCTTTCAATTTGAAGAACTAGGAGAAAAGAAAGGACAATACAAAAATGTGTCCTGGTCCTTTAATTATTTTTTTTTCTCTGCATTTTTAGGTCCTCAAAAGGAAGTAACACTAGAGGTAATTATCTTCATTTGTGTGTAGAAACTGTTGAGGGAAGTTTAGCTGGGGCTTAGTCCAGTTGTTTGGAAGTAAAGAAGTAAGGCCCAACTAGCTCCATAGCAATTATATCTGTATAAAATAGTTGCTTCTCCATCTAATTATTCTAAGGAGAAGCATCAATTACTTAAATGGAATTATATTGTCCTTTATGGATTGTTGCAAGGACAGCATCCTGCAAATGCATTTTGCAACACGATACTGAGATTCTGCAGGATCTCTTGTGTTGGCCTGGAAATACTAATAGCTGTTCTTTTTAAAGAAAGTAACTAAGGCAATGAAGACATTTCTTATTTAGTTTAAGATGTTTCCATTTCTGTGAGTGGCAAGGATGTTCTTATTGGTGAAAAATTATTGAATCATGGAAAATGTTAGTAATATTTTGGCTTTTTGTAGTCAAATGCATCAAGGTAAGCTCCTACTGTGAAAGATCCTCTTTCACAGTGGAAGCTGAGTATTGGCATGGAGGGGTAGTTTTCTGGGACTATTTTATTATTATTATCAAGGAGAAAATATCTTCTTGCAAGACTACTTTCAACAAAAAATATGCAGATGCTACACTGCGTGCTATAGCTTGCTTTTAAAAAAATTATTTCATTGTGTCCACTTTGCAATAAGTAACTATTTCAAACTTAAGAATCAGACAATTTATTTACAATAAAGTCACTGATACAGATAAAGTAAGAGTTTATGGCTCAAAAAATCTGTCCACTTTGTATTGGCTGCCCAGGGAGGTTGTGGAGTTCTCTTCTCTGGAAATATTCAAAACATACCTGGATGCAGTTCTAAGTAATGTGCTCTAGGCAATTCTGCTTTAGCAGGAGAGCTGGACTAGATGATCTCTAGAAGTCCCTTCCAACTCTGACAATTCTGTAATTGTGTGATTCCGTGAATTATAGACAAATGATATTACCTTAGGATTTTGTGTGCTAGAAGCCCTCAGTCCACTTATCACAGCAGGTAGTCTCACAAAAGAGTATTGTCAAGCATGATACTTTTCTATTTATAGGAAAACATCTTCAAAACCATGCTGTGCTAATCCAAAAATAGTTCTAAAATATTTCTTATCTTTGTTTTGTTTTTTTTTTTTTCAATAAAGGACAAACCAGCAGTAATTGCTTCAGCTTCTGTGCCCACTTGTATCAGTCAGGTAAGTGATAGCTGCTAGGTAATCTTACTCTGCTACCCCTGTACCTCTCAAAGCAATGTATTTACCAAACATAATGTTGAACAAAATGTTCTTTGCAATAAGAAACGTGTCCACAGTTGTAGCTAATATCCACTACCATATGGAGGCACAGAAAACATTGGTAATATTAACTCCAAAGAGCTAGTACTGTACATATGTATTTTGTAGTTTATATAAAATGTATGAAAAAAACCCTCCTTACTACAAGTACTAATTTAACACAATACAGTGTTAAATCAGGGTTCAAGCTTCTGGTTTTGTGACCTGGAATTCTAGGAAGATTCATCTTATCCTTGAATACAGGTTACTGGATCCCACCTCAGATGTTTTACAGCTTTTAGAAGAGGGCAGTGTGAAGCATTATTAATAATATCACTATAGTTAATGAAACCAGGAAAATATTTGCTCTGCTGAACTATATATTAGCTTAATTCTGAGTTTGTGTGATTCCACTTTTTTTTATAAGCATGAAGTTGATTGTGCTGACCAAAATGATCCAGTTTTCTATGCCTTTCACTGTGAAAAATATTTTAATATTGTGTATTAAATGTTTTTAGAATAACTTACACTTCTCTTACTATGACTGTTTAAGTTATAAACTCTTCAAAGCTGACAAAATTGCTTTTTATGTGTACATACAGTACATTTATACATTATTATCTGAATAGTTAAACCAACACAGAGAATGATTTGGCTTTAACAATATGGCTGAAAAAAATAAATACACATGAAACGTAAGTAATATATAATGACTATGTACATGTACTTTTAAACTGCTACATCCTTTCTTTATCTGTTTTCACACACATATACATACACTCATAAACGTACACATATGCAATTTTTTTTTTCCTCCTTTGTATTTAATTTCTTTTAGCAACCTTGTTATTTCCCTTGCTTAAGAATGTAACAGAAACAAAAAAAAAACAAACAAACCCAAACCCTTATGTCAGAGCACCTATTTCTATGTATGAGACATGCAAATTCATAATGAAATGGGTTATTTATTCCTTACAATGAAAATGCTCTTCTGAAAGCCCCAGGAGCCCTTCAGGCCACAGCAATGATGGTGCACACTATATTATTAGATTAATGTCATTCTGATAAGATAGTACACTTGAAGTAGCCTTTGAGCTAAAAATAAAGCATTAGGTTGAAGGAAGCAGCAATTTAAAGTTACTGGTGTAAGGATAATTAGACACTGGCAGGTATCCAATGTCATTATGAGGAGGTTGCTGTAGGGCAAATGCAACAACTGCCTCTTTTCTGCAGTGCCACAAACATGGATCTGTTTTTGTTCAAACTGGTTTTATTTTTAGCTTACATCTGCTTCCTAAAATCTTGAATCTTGAGTTTTTTCGGAGTTGTTCTTGAACTTGGACTTTTTCAGGTTTCACATTTCAGTCCAAATTCCAAGTGAGTTGTATTTTAAACGGCATGAAATACATTTTTTGCCGTGACAGGAGCTAGGCTTTTGTTTTGGCTTTTGATTATTTAGCCTAATATATTTAGCTTCTCAATGTTACATTTTCTACTGCCTTCTCAAGAGTATTTGTTTATTAAATACCTAAAATGTCTATTTTTTAAATTTTTCTTTTGAAGGGAAAACCTCACAAAGGCTAAGAAGACTTGAAAGTCTTTCAGCACTTCACAAACTTGTTTGCAGAAGATATCTGTTAAAAAAGTTTTTAAAAAGGAGATATACTGGCTTATAACTGAGCAAGGAAATAACCTTGATTTGTCATGTTCTTAAAGCTATTTGCCCATGCTTACAGGTTGAAACTGGGATATAGACTGAGAGCATCACAGCCTTTATTTAGTGTGTGATTTAATTTTTCAAATTGAAAAAGATAAGTAAAGGAGAATTCTAAGGTCTAATACTTATAAAGGAAGTAGGCTATACTTGGGGCGAACACCAGCATTTGACAGTAAGCAATACTCTCACATCTTAATTTTAGACATAACTCTAAATCCAATGCTACAGTAAGGAACTGCAGGCAGTCTGTCAGCTTGTAAATGCTGTCATAGAACAGGGGAAACACAGGAAGAAAGTTTGAGGATGGTTTGCATATTTCTTAAAAGGTTAAAATGATGGAGAGGCCAGAAATTGGCTTCTAATAAAGCAAGGTAAACATTAGTAAGTTTTGAGCCAAACAATATAACTAATAGATTTTAGGAAAATTTCTTTATAAATATATCTTGATAAATTATTTAAAAATATTACCACATTTAACAGTGGCAGAGAATGTTCCTGCATATAGAATATCAGTTTGCTCTACTGCTTAGCTGTTACAGTGATCCTTTGAAATGATTGTGGTCAAGGCCAATATTCAGTATCCCACACAATTCTTGAGCAAGATTTGCAAGTCAACAGAGACTAGGGAGTACTCACAAAAGGTATTCTGGAATTGCCTGTGCTGTTTCGGAAAATAAGATACTGGCAGGGGCTATCCTGTAGCAGTTGGCTTTACTTCCAGAGACATAGCCACTGATGCTGCGAAAATCATTCTTGTAGCTGTCAGGACGCAAAGTATTCATAAGGAAGGAGAACAGTAAGATGTGGCACAGTAGTGGCAGCATGGCTAAACAGAGAGATGGTCTGTGTTTATCTGAAAGGGAAAAGCAAGGGTGATGGGATGTCATAGCCTTGCTTTGACCAGAAGTACACTGTTAAGTTTTTGAGTACCCAGATGCAGCACCTTCAGTGCTGTGTAGGTACAGCACTATACTTAAAGTATAGGCCTGGGATAGTTCCTAGGGTCACCCTGCTTTTGCCTATTATGAATACCCTGTACTTAGACAAATATTTGTGGCAATACTTCAAGTTGGTAATAGTTAATTTCTGACTCTCTTAACTATGTTGTGAGAAGACTCGTTCTGAAGAACAAACAAGTCTTAATGTTGGAATAATGAAACTGGATGATACATGGTATAGAATTCAATTCAAATGGATAGCTAACAAAAAAACAGTCTTACATTATTGAACAGAGAGTATACTGTATCAATTTACCTTTGACAGAGGCTGACTGGGTTTCCCTCATCAATACCTGTTTTCTACAAGCTGCACTGAACTTCTTTTCTTAAAAACACAGAAGGAACAGATAATGGCAGATGGGCACAAGGATGATATTTTTTCTAATTCTATGGGTGAACAGTACTAAATGCTGGAAAAGAGCAAGAGAGAATTATAGTTTGCCTTGCCAATTCTAAGCCCAGTAGTTCAGAGGATGTGCCAGATCTCAGCCTTCATGGTGGCATGGTTTACACAGCTAGTTCTTAGGTGAGGCTGGTTATTTGTAGATGGGTGTACATACATGCATCTATGTGTGTACATACATATGTATATATGTATTTGTGGATTACAAATATATATACATACGTATATGTGTATATGTATAATGTGCATGCTATATATAGACAGGCAAATATACAATGGTCATGTAGACAGTAAAAACTTCCTCAGCAAATCCTTATAGCTTGCTAAACAGCTTACGTTGTACGGGATACTGCAAAAATTGGTATTTATAATATGGAGGATATAATATTACTTGGTAAAAGTATGAAAGAGGCATTGTGACCTAGAAGTTTGAATAAGAAATGTTTGGCTTCCATTCTGTGGGTTTTTTGATCAAACACAATTTTAAAAAATGCTCCTATGACTGATTTGAGTATCAGAAGTGTAAGTTAAAAAGATTTATTACCCACTTGGGAAAAAAAGCCCAAAAAATGAACAATTTTATTTTTTCTTTCAGAAAATGAATACATTTTATCATCTAGTCTGTTTTTTGGGGTTTTTTTTGTTGTGTGGTTTTTTTTTTTTTTGTGGTTTTTTTTCCCCTCAGTATCTCATATGGCAAAGTGTCTTATTATTTTTTTTCTTCAATTCAACTAAAACATTTATAAAACTCTCTTTTCATCTCCTTCCCATTGCCCTCTGGAGCAGCAGTCAAGAACTCATGGCTCAGAATCAAGAGCAAAGTGCAGACAAATGAGGGATGCCAGGGCTTATACCAAAGTCCTCATGAACAGATTGTCTAACAGACTGGAGTAATAATCTTCAGAGCAATCATGCTGGCTTGCAGATTGCTGTTTTAAGTGGCTTTGATTATTATGGTTATTTGGCAGCAGCTCTTAAATTGGAGTTTGGTCTTCAGAACCCAGATGTACCTGAGCTTAATTGAATTTTCCTGAATGGGGAGTACAAGCAGGAGAAGAAATTCTTCTGGTTAAAACTGAAGTCAAGACCACAACATAACTAGTTCAGCATCAGTACCTTTTTCATAGCAAAAAATACACAGCTGTATAATTTCCCAAGAGCAAATAACAAACCAGCTGGTTAATTTTCATGTGAACGCACGTATTAGAAAATTGCACTAATTGTTATTTATGAATCAAAGGGTGTTAATTTCTACAAAATGTCAGTATTAGAGTATTGAGAAATAAGAAAGTGGTTAGTAGAGGAATTAGTATTGGTGAGGTATGCAAGCACTAAGTGGTAAACCTGTTTTTACACAGAAACAGGCGGGAGGACATACGGCATCATAAAACAAAGAAGAAACCCACATAATTAAAGGTCTATGGAGCTTCAGGTACTCATCTCTGCAAAAATAACACAGTGACTAGAAGAGTTTTCCCAGTACATACAATTAGTCCAGTAAGATAAACAATTTTTATGTTGTTACTACCCTTTAAAAAATGTGTATAAAAGGCTTATGTACTTTGGCCCATATGACCATCATGAAGGGCAGGAGGACTTGAAAAGAGAAACTTGAGTGCAAAGGCCTCTTATACTGAAAGCAAGCAGGAAGGTGTTGATCTGATTTGTTCCCCTCTTAATATTTTCACAAGAAGCTTTGACATGGATATAATAATTTCGGCATAACCAATCAAAGCAGACCATAACCTGATTTGCAGATACAAGGAAATAGCTTATAATGTAATTGTTAACAGGAAAGTGCTGCAAGTATAATTCCCTGGCACTATAATCATGACCAAAGAAAACCAGAAGATGGTAGAAAAGAATACAGTCATACACTGTCATTTTGTAACTTTTCCAATGCATTCTGCTCTCTCAGTCGGAGATCTGAAAGGTACAATATAAACTTTTTTCATTCTGTAATCCTGAAGTGAAGGGAAAGAATGTGTTAATGAAAGCAGGTGTCCTATCCACCCTAGTTATTATGCGTAGTCCCTTGCATGGAGAGCAATAATCATACTGTAAATGGGATATCAGAAAAATATAAGTTACAGTTAGGATTAGACAAAAAATAATAAAAGAAACAAACAAAAAAAACAAAACCAAACAAACCAAACCCAACAAACCAAACCACAAACAAAAAACAGCATTAGTAAAAAGGATCTTTGGTGGGAAATGTCTGTTTAACTGTACGGCACTTATTTGGACATCAAATCATAACTATGATGACACATAGCTAGATTGACAGTTAATCACAGAGACCTCGACTTAGTATGCAAATACTACTAATTTGAGGTGCATGGAAGTGCCTAATGGCTAAATGTGATGTATGGCAGGCTTGGGTTGAAGTGGATTTGCTTAACAGTTCACTGGCTCTGTATCAGATGTCAGTGTGTCTTTACTGTGGATATGTGAGTGCACATATTTGTTCTTAACCATAATGTTAGACTGATTATGAAGAAAAAATGCAAATTCATAATAGTAAAATTACTAAGTTCTTCTTCAGGATACTGTCTTAAATACACACCCTGCACCTCATTGTAAATGAACCATAGATCCAAATAGATAACAATGTTATTACAGATTACGAGAAGAATTAGAAGAATTTTATGTATTAACACTGATGAATAGAGATAATCCACCACCTCAGAAAATGAAGTAATGTGCAATTATCTACTGTGAAAAAATGCAGCTTCCCTTAAAACAAAAAATTTGTTTTTTTTTCTTAACACTGTTTCCAAAATAAATGATTGAAAGGTAGATGTGAATAAGAAAAATAATACATTTTAGTACTCTGTATTAACTGATAAGAATGGGAGAAGATGTTTAAGGGTTAACATAAGATGCATAAAACATTAAAAAAACATTATGAAGTTAGATTTCAAATGCATTGAAACCAGAATACCTCTACACATAAAAAGGGAAAATTAAATGTAAGGCCTAAATCTCCATTCTTATACACAATAGAAAAGGAGTATTACTTCCATTGCAGATAGTGGAGCTGTATCAGGAAAAACCAATAAACAGGATCAGAATCATGTCTATAGCATCTAAAAGCATAAACCAGCCTGTAAGCTTGTTTAACATATGACAGCCCTAGAGGTAATTTAGAGTCTCCCAGCACTGCTCCCCATGGAACATTCAAAATATCTAGATTTTCTTGCTCAAAGAACATTTTCCACAGCTTGGCATATGGTATTTACTTTCCAAAGAGAATATACAGCACATCATATTCCTTCCCCTCAACCCCATTTTTTCAACTCTTTCATTATTTAGCATGTAGTCACTGATATGAACATCTCCGTAACATAAGGGTACAAATCCTAACTTCTTTCTAGTCAACGGGATACCTGCTGTTTAAATCAAGGGCAAGAGGATTGAACCATGCAGTGTGTTATACAAACATTTATCGTTCAGAAAGGAACACTTAAAACTAGCAAAGGCATTAGCAAAGCTAAGAGCATGTTTGATTTTGTATGCTTGTTTTTCCTCCAAAATCCACAATCCTTTGCCAGGGAAAAAATATTATCAGCGTATGTTTGTCAATTCAGCAGTGAATATAAAACTGTATTCTTTTTCCTTTGGTCTAATAAAAAAAAAAAAATTTGATTATTTAACGAAGTTACTTTAACATTTCTAGATTCTATTATTATTCAAATTGAATGATGCCTTGTCACAATCTTTTGCAGCCTTTCTGTCAATGAAGTTATTAAAATTATGTATATAAAACAATTCTAAACGTGTTTAATTCAGGGATTGTTCAGATAAAACAATAATTAAAAATATCCTTATAGCATTATAATTTGTAATAGCTTCTTTCTAATTTTTCAGATATTATTTCTAGTTGTTTATTTATTAATTATTCATAAAGGATCAGAGGTATATTTGAAGGAGTAGTAACATTTAAACCTCATAGATGATGACAGGCATGGATATTTCCACTGATACAGTGAAATATATTTTCTGAATTGAAAACGTTCATATTGGCTCACAGTTAAAGCTGCCTGGTTTTTTGACTGTGAGTATTAGAGAAAGGAGCAGAATGTAAGGATAAGGACTCTCTTTACATTTTGCTGACAGTGCTGTTTATTAAGAAAAGTTAAAAGTCCTAAACACAGAATTATATATACTGGAAATATTAAAAAAAAAAAAAAAAAAAAAGTAGATTACCTCAAAGGAGCACTTCCCATGATCACATACATATTTACATCAGTAATTCTTTATTTCAGAGTGGCCAACCCCGATTCAGATTATTGCATCTGTCTGCTAACATAACTTAGAAATCATAAACTATTCCTTCCTGATTGTTTGGTTTATTTTGTTCTGTTTTACAAGAAAAAGGATACTTTATCTAAAGTATTTAATTGAAGCAATAATAAGAAAATAAAGAAACAAACCTAACCTTCACTTCCTATTCTAGTACCAGCACCACTGTAGTGCCTCAATTACTATCTAGAATTAGTAACTAAAATTGTCTGCAGGTCTTCAAGCTCAGTTATGAGTGTAACTCAATCTGTGACTTTTCTATAATGGTGAATTGAATTTTGAGAGTTTGTTTGGTATTATGCACCCTAGGATTTTCTAGGCATAAAGGTGGTTGTGGTTATCATAATGGAATTTACTGAAAAATATATTTTGATTATTCTGTCAGTTTTAATCACTTTTGTCAGGGAAGAAAGGACACCAGTAGGATAGGATAATAAACCTGAAAAAAAGGAGAGAGACCTCTCTTTTATCTTAAGAATCTTTAGAAGTCTGTACATAAACTAAGGGTGTAACAATAAAAATAATTCTAAGTTCAGTGGAGAAAACAGATATATATTAACTGCAAATAGGTAATAGTAATGTTTGACACAGTCATTCATTCAAATATGTTACAATATAATTTTAAAATAAAAAACTAGTAATTCATCACCAAACAGTTCCTAAGCTTTTGGGGAATCATGCTAAGAATTTCAATATGCATTTTGGGGTTATTTGTAAGTACTACAGTAGGCTTCATGAGTGAAAAAATGCATATAGTATTCAATTATAGTAGTGCAATTACAGGTCTCAGAAAAGAAAGGTATTTAGAGTAGAAAACCTGAGAGGAAAAACAGAGAAAAAAAAATAAAAAATTTAAATTTCAGATTTTTCACTTCTCTTCTGAAAAAAGTAAATGCAGAGACAGCAATTATGTTTCCTGTCCTTTCTTGACTTCATGAAGAACACATAAATCCTATGCAAAAAGAAGAGCAATAAAATCAAATGAAAGGTATCGAGTGTTACCATATTGCTTTGCACTGAAATGCCATAAAACCTCTTATAAAGACAAATTTCCCCTCACGTGCAGTAATACAGTCAGAGTGGAAAACAAAACGATCATTATTTTATATACTTTTTACCCTCAGAGGAAAAATACCAATAGGAGTCTTGATACTGCTCATAACAGATAAAACCCTTCCAGAGAGGAAATTTCCTCTTTAGTGCTGGGGCAAGGTGGAATTGGAAAGCAATGCTAGGAGTAATGGACAGAACAAAATGAAATCAGTTTTTAGAAAAGAGTACTTTGATGTTCGGGGGTTTTTTTCCAGTTACATTGTTATAATTTTATTTCTCAAGCTCTGACTTTAACAAGAGCCTCCTCTCCCTAGAGCAAGTTAATTTTTTCTGTGTTTTAACTCCTGTGCTGATTTTGCAAGTTGCTATTGATTAGCTTACTAATGCAAAAGGCCTCAGACCTAATCTGTAGAGGTTCTATTTCACTTTCTTTATCTCTTGTATAATGCTTATGACCCTGGTGCCACTGTAAACTCTGACACTTCTTTTGAAAACCATATCAATCATGTAATTAAGTTGTGTTGCAACCACCTTTGTAATTTAGCTATACAGACATCTATGATCATTAGGTCATTTGCTGAAAATCAGTGCCATACTGTTTCCACCCTAATTTGAGTTCTGAATATTTTTGGAAGATGAAGTTTCTTGGGATATTTTAGTTGTTGCTTGTAACAACCAGCAGCTGTTAAAAGTCAACTAACTAGATCACATATTTTATTACATTATGTTCTTCATACTCAGAAAGTTGCCATAGTTTTCACGGTGTATGTTAAAATAAATATTAATTTCAATATGACTTTACAATAATCATATTATTAATAATATGATCAATTTTAAGGGAAGCTTATGACAAGTAACAAAGGGAAGCACCTGCTAGGGTGATATTTTATTAACCTTTTAAGACCAGATCCAGCTGAGTAAGGTGTTTTCTTTTCTAATCTGAACAAGAGTGAAATTATAGGCTGAGATGTTCAGAGATACGACAAAGAACCTAGTAAAGAAGCATGTCCTTCCAAAGAGGTAAAAATAAGACTGGAGGGTCACTCTAAGGACTCTCAAAGTGGATGCCTTCCCACACCTGCAATAAATCCCCCATATCTCTTTTTCCATTGGCATAATTTTCTAAAGTTATAGTTGTTGCAGTAATGACACTTCTAAACTGTGTTACAGTACTTACTGCTGTTGACTGTTGCGAGAAGGAAAAAAGCCTTGAAGAGTGTGTGTGTGTGTGTGTGTGAGAGAGAGAGAGAGAGAGAGAGACATGGATGTGTGGTGGAGGGGGACCCTCCCATTGAAGCCACAGGATTTCAGACTACAGCGCTTTTGCTATCCAGCAATCCTCATATGCTGGGGTGCTGGGGGCAGCTGGACTGCAGTCTTATGTCCCACGTTTTAATCAATGGTTTATGACTAAAGGACTCTGTGTGTTTCTGTGTACAACCACTTAATGTTTGTCTGTCCCACTGTCTTCAAGCCAGGACTGCCATGAGAATGGATTTGCAGAAGTGGCAAATACAAAGTATTTAGGTATAAATGTAAGGTAATCTATTAAGGTGACATATATAACAAGCTTGAGAGAGCTGTTGATAAATGTACTGACTACAACAGCGCTACCTATAGATGTACATTTTGCTACCAATAATAATAAAAAAGTATAAAATGTACAATACAGCCAGGGATGCTTTCACCCCTACCCAAAAGGTGAAAGTCATAATATCTTACCCAAGGAGGCATCCCTGCCTGGGGGGAAGAAGACAGGATCAGGCCTGTAGACCCATTCCAGGAGAGGTGCTCTTCTCACACCAAACAAAGGGTTCAAGAACTAATTTATTACCTTTTGATGACATGGGACTTAGGTCCTAACTACTGTACTGGTTAGTTCTTAATGACTAATAATATTTATTCATTAAGAAAAGGTAAGGGAGATGCCCACTGCCCACTTCATGTGTAAATTCAAGCTTTGTTACTGCCCAGGGTTCACTTTGTACACAAATCACCAGATGAAGTCACACAGGCTAAGATTCAGGCCTTTATCTCTCAACCTCTGAGCACAAAGCCTTCGCTTTGCTTCACAAGTTATTCCCAGTCTGGCCATGTAGCCATTAGGCACCTGGGTTTGAAGACAAGCAGACAAGAACAGTGATGTATTTCTTCCTGCCAGCAAGTTCAGCCATCTTCCCTACCAGACATAAATGTGCCTACTTGTCAAGTCCAAGGCCAAATACCCAGTTAAGCACTGCTTATCTTGCACTCCTCTGCATGGCTGCTTCCAAGAAAGTTAAAACAAAGCAAAATACAAGTTTTGTTTTCTCACAGCTGACCCAGGCATCAAAATGCCAAGTGTCACAGCCCTTCTGCCAGACATTTTACTGAGAGAAAGAAATAAAGGTATTATTTATTCAGTGTTAATTTTACACTCCAAGCAACCTACCTGTAATTTTTCACCTGCAAATAAATAATTTATAGAAAGTTTATTCAAAACACTAATTTGTCAAAATAACTGTGGATTCAAAAAAATTAGAGTGAAATATAAAATTTCTTGGTGCTATTACTTAGATAAATGTGACCTGTAATCCAAGTGGGCTAGAAGGTCTAGTGTTGCATGGTATCATACTAGATAAAATTCAGAAGAAACAAAATAGACAGGGAAAAATAATTTTGGTGAACAGTATTTCTCCTTCTCTTGTCTATTCTCTTTCCTCGTATCTGGTATCTTGCATCTTTTTTATATTAACTGAAGACTGGAGGACTATTTCTCATACAAAAAACTTAGAAACAAAGAAACATATATATGATCTTTAGATCATTAAATGTCTATTCTGCTTGCACACCACACCATATCAGAATATTGATGTTGGGAGTGTTTATATCAATACCTTGGTGTCTAGTGTCACATGATACATGTATATCATGTGCTATGGTATAGAGAAGATAACAGTATCTAACTACTAGTTAGAAAAAGGACATGCTGGAGACCCAGTGCTTTCTGTGATGGCAGCTAGAGGTGAGGCATAATATTCTTGTCACTCCAAAAGCCACAAGGCACCAATGTGTGAGCAATCTAATTGAGTTCCTAATCCTCTGGGTAAAATTTAAAATTTTCTTAAACTTGGATGTCCAGCACCATTTTAGTCACTTTTAGGTACCTTGTTTTGTCTCTGGCTGTCATTCTGACAGATCACAACTGTCCCTTAAATCTTGAGCCAAATTTTCCAGCCCACAGTCGATATCTTAAATGCTTTATCAGATGGTACTAAATGCCTATTTTCAGGACTAAGTTTGAGTGTTTCAATGTGAGCTAGGTATTTGAGTAACTACTGTAGTCACTGGAGTATTTGTCCAAGACAGCTAATGAAATTGAGACAGTGAGTCAATTAAGCACCTCAGAGCAAGGTTTACAGGTCTGAACACTAGTTACTACCACTTGAAATGTACTGGAATATCCAAGAAACCTACAATCAATAAATAAATATGAAAGAATCTAAGAAAAAGGAGATTTGGTAAAACTGTTATGTGGTTCCACCTATCTTACTGCTTATATTGAATGCTATGGAATATTTTCTGGATTGTGCTTTGCTCTGTGAACTGTAATTTCTCTAGTCCCACTATCCCTTCTAAACATAACCATTTCACATGTACAGAGAAGTTAGTTCAATTAAGTATCTAAACTTTATTTTTAGATGCAAGGTTTATGCAATTATGTTTTTATGTATATTATGTTATTATGATTAAAATACATATTACAAATATAAAATTAAAATAATTTATATTTTAAAAGCATATTGAATAAAAAACTTCAGTTAAGCACTTTGGCACCCAATACAATATGTTATCAGGCACCATTCTGAGACAATGATCGGACTAGAACATGTTGAAGCATGTGAAAGAAAATGCTGAAATTATTTCATCTGAAGTACTGTGAGTATAATTTTGTATTTCTTAAATGTTACTCAAAGTTACAGAGAACACCATTTACTTAGGTTCTACATCTGTGGCACATCTGCTGAAAGAAAATTACACACCTTTTTTTTTTTTTTTTTTTTTTTTTTTTTTTTTTTTTTTTTTTTTTTTTTTCCAAGCATTGGTCAGAATACAATCTGGTTTCCTCCGCCTTCTTTCTCTCTTGCCTTCTTCTTTCATTCTGCCCTTCCTCCCTTCTGTCCTTCGTTCCTCCTTTTTCTTGTAATCAGAAGTTATAGGTTACATACTGAAGGTGAAATTCTTGTCATGTAATCTAAGGCCTCTCCAGAGTAGACATTGCCATGTAACAGTCAATGAAGGGAAATACTAGTAACTTCTAATTAATTTTCAACATTTGCTTTATGACGCAAATCTAAAATGTGGTGAGACATATTCTACTGATGTGAGATGCTTCTTGTTGTGTTACTTCCTGTTTGGACATGACACATAGTAAATTTTAGATTTTTATCAACATCCAACTCTTAATTTTCTTTGAGTATCTTGAAGTCAATCTATTATTTACTATGCTTTCAATGCAGTGAGAGTGATAGATTCCCATCTTGAATCCAATGCATAATGATTTATAGATCAAATGGTCATTGTAAGAGCACAGTCCTTAATGGAATACACATATACTTTTAAAGTTTCATTTGTATAGTACCATACTCTATAAAGTAAAATAATCTACAGTTTTATCTTAATGTGAATGGAGCACAAAAGAACATTAAAAAACCTCAATACTTAAAAACTGAACAAATAATCAAAAGTAGAGAAAGTTATTATTTTTCTGAATTTTTTTGTACTTTCTTAAGTTTAGATTGGTATATAGTTATTTCTTCTTAGCTACCTAAAGTTTTCTTGAAAGCATGTATCACAAAAAAGAGAAGACATTGGAGAAGACATACTGTGTAGAACATATATGTACTTAGATTTATATACTGAGCTAAAATAAAAAACTTTGATTTTTAGAAGGTTTTTATCAAAGGGAGAAGGGTAACAAAGGACAAGTGGGAGGCACGATTCTAATGACACCTATAATTTAAAACCTTTTATAATTTTTTCTGGATAATGTTTTAGATGACCATTTAGAGGAGCCTCAATTATTTTCCATCATATATGAGTTTTCTGTGAACAAGTGTGAATATAATTTCTTTAGTCACTCTGTGATTATAGTAGTGACACTGATAAAATACGTCCTTGGCAGAAAACAGTGGTGATCAAGGTGATTTTTCCTTGACTATTTATCATATTACAGCCCTCTCTAGAAATGACAAGTTGGGTTTTTTTGCTCCCTAAACTTGATACTGTTCAAAGCAAATATTAGTGTTTGTTGGTTTGTTTGTTTGTTTTTAATGCATAATTGGTTTATACTAGTGATTGCTATTTTTCAATCAACATTTATTATAACTGTTCCACTGGTTTCCTGCTAAACAGTTGTATGTTGTCCATTAATTTTATTTTAGTATACAGAAATAGCATACAGTATATAACTTATAGTCTGCACCCAAGAAAAATACAAAGGACACTCTTCTTTACACATTTTAGTTCCACAGACAAATGAGATTGTGAACTATCATATTAAATGAGTAAAAGTTAGTGCATAAAATATTTATGAGGCTGTCACAAGTGGGTACTGGGGGGCTACCGGCTGTCAGGATGCTTTTGCGACTCCCCCCCTGATGTGGAGGGGTTTTTTAATAAGCCTGAGGGTCACACGTGGCACTGCCTCTCACGGAGGAACGGCCACTGTGGGACCGTATTTCAGGGTGGTAGTTAGAAAGCATCCCCCCACCCCACCACGCTCAGAAATTGCCTCTAAAGCCAAGGTTTACTCCACAAACTAATTGGTTTATTAAGGGTTAACACAAACTGAGGGATGATGTTTAGGGAAAATGCAAATGTGAATGGCTACGGAGGATATATAGTATATATTATATAGTATCATATATGTATAGTATATATGTATAGCATATATATACAGCATATATATAGTATTTTATATTTATATATAAAATATATATGCCTTTAGGGAGGCAATGCAAAAGGTCCTGTGCTTTTAAGGGAGAGGGCTGAGGACCAAAGGGAGGAGGGAAGGAGGGAAGGAAGCCCTGTCTCGGAAGGTCCGTGGTGTCGGAGGGGCAGCCTCTCGGCAGCGGGTGCAGCAGCCGCTGGTTTCCCCACAACTGGCAGCAACACGGAGGGGGCTCTGGCCCTGACCCCAGTGCTCGGGACCCCGGCACGCTCGGCGCTGAGGCTCAGGCTGGACCTGGGGCAGGCAGGAAGGCAGGCAGGGTCCCAGCACCAGTGTACGCAGCAGGGGGGTGTCCCATGCAGAAAGCGTCCAAACGGGCCTCAGGGAGGAGGGAAGGGCCCACCTGCTGCACTCCCCGCCTTTGATACCCCCTGACCCACCTGTCCAGTCAGTGTCACTGTCCGGGGCCAGTGAGCGTCCATGAGCCCCAAGTTAGGGCTGTGACTACCAGGAGCACAGGATGGCTTCTTGCCCATCCTTTCTGTCCCGTACCACCTCTGTTGTTTTGGGTTCAGTTGTCCTTGAGAAGCAAGTCTGTTTTAGTTCGTTAGCTGGGGATAATCAGGAGAGGACTTCGGTGGCTTAAAAGGCATTTTGTTTAGACTGATGTGGGGGAGAAAAGCACTGTTTCCCACAGAGGCAAAACAGCTCTCAGAGTAAGGCAGCCCTCATGCAGACAGAGGAACACTGGTTGCTCCTTCGGTACCCAGTAGAGTTCAATATACAACATGATAAAACAAATAAGCATTTAGGATGCAATTTGAAGGAAGACAGAATAGCCATTTATAAAGACACTGCAGACTTAGCATCTTTGACAACAGGTACTACATGCAGGATTGTTAGTAGAAATTCGTATATGGTACTTGGTTAAAATACATGATTAACATTCATAAGCATAATTCCATATGTTCAATTTACTGAATTATTTTAATTTTTATGCTTTTTCAGAGACAACTTGCAGGTAATTATTACAGAAGATGGTGTTACAAATTATATTAAAGTTTTATAAGGGCAAATAGCATTTCTTTAAATTGTATAGCATAATCCTTCCTCTTACAACTAAAGTGATTTATCCAAAACTAGGAAAAAGCCATGGCTGTCTGCATTTTTTACCTTGACAATTGGTCTTAACTGTTCATCTATTCAGTCAGCCATAATTTAAGTTGAACCTTTAACTTACTGCAGCATAAAGAGTGTTTGAGAACTGCTAGATGCACATTAGTTATCTCATGGTCGTGAATGGTTCATAAACAACTTGTTCTAAACCATAGGAGATTTCTGAATAATTAATACTTATTTTTCTCTGAAGATATGTCTGCAAAAAGGAACAACTTGTTTCCTTAAGTGTTTTCAGAGCATCTCCATTTACTGAGGTTTTCTATAGACAAGTGCTTTGCGTCAGCTTTTAAGATATTGGATAAAGAAAATGTTCTTTCTTTTATTATTCATGTTCAAGACCTCTGTCTCTCCAATCAAAACCAAAAAAAAAAAAAAAAAGGAAAGCATTCAAGTAAGAAAACACACAAACAAAGAAGCACATAAAATATAAGATTTAGGGGTGATTGGTAGCAATCTACTTAAAGAGTTTTATGACCCATGCTATATGGATTAACTCAATTTCTTGATAAGTCAAGAATTAACCTGTTTACAAAATGTGGGGATTGTTGTATTTTCACACTTTCAGTAATTTTTTGGCAATAATTAGTAGAAATTATATGAAATAGTAATGTAGATCACCAACGCTCATGCATTGACTCATTCAGATAAATTTTATCTATCCTGGTGTAAAATTCTACTTCAGCTAAGGTCCCTAAAAAAAAAGCTTTTGCACAATTTCTTTCCTCATTAAGGTCTTTATGTGGATGCAACAGCTTCAAATACAGATACAAGTACCTGAAGAGGGGTTAATTTCTTATTGTAAGACTAATGATTTCTTATGTATGGGCAAGTTAATGGACTTGGCCCTAATTAGATAATACATTGTGCAGAAAGAGAAAATGTCATTAGTTTTAACTATTTAGTCTTAATCCCTCTAATAATTCATCAATGTATTGGTTACTTCTCTGTGACACAAAGCTTTCCTGAGTAATTATTATTCTAATTACTCTTATATTATTTTCTAGTTTTACAATACAGTCATTCAGAACGTTACCGAACTTCATTCTGAAACACCTCTTGGCCTGATGCTGATTTGACATGATGCAGTTTAGGACTGAGTTGAATCTGTATGACTGAAAAATGCATTTGACTAAAAATACTACATCAAAATAATTCTAGGTTGATCTGCTTCTTCATTGAGGAATGTTGAACATTACTTTCTCTGACAATGGATTAAAAAACTGGTTGTTTAAGATGACAGGCATAATAAAAATTACAGGTAAAAATATGGATCAGGTTACTTTTGAAGTAGCACAAAGTTAGGAAAAAAAAACAAAGCTCAAAAGTTAGCTCACATGTTTCATTATATATAATATTCACAATAATTTCACCTTCTCAATGCAGCACTTTCTTTGCCACATTTTTTAAAACTTGGTATTTAAAAAGTCCAACTATACAACTATGTATCTCTTTACATTGAAAGGCACAGAAAGGATAAAGCAGAGACAAATTTAAGGCTGAGAACCCGCATCTTACTGACATTGTATTGTGCAGTGGGTCTTAAGACAGTTGTATCATTCTGTGATTCTATAAGACAATTTTGGGGTCTAACTTTGAAGGAAAAAGCCATGGTGTGGCAAGAAAAAATTGAAATGCAGTAAGGAAAGAGTTGTGAACTTATGGAATTGAACAAATACTTTTATTTCAGTAAGTGATAAAGAGCATTTGTGAAAGATGGGAGGATTTGAGAAGTCAAACTAGAGCTCAAAGGTTGAATTAAATCTGCTTTTAAAAACCCTTTAAGTGGCTTTAAAACTTCAAAGGCCTTACAGGGAAACTCCTCAACTGGTGAGTGCAGAAAGTAAAGAAATACACCATGGATAAGAAAAAAGAAAAAGTAAACCCATAGCTAACACAAACCCCATACAACTTTAGGGAGATAAGTAGTCTGAAAATTAGCAGATTTTAAGTTGACTGATCCCAGCTGATGGGGAAGTCATTAAGGAAAGTATAAATATTAGAGAAGCTAGTAGCTATCTTCTCTTTCTGTTGATAGCAGCATCAACCTAGGCTGGAAATTTAAGATATGGAACTACCACACCTTCCAGCTTTTCAGACATTCTATAGCAATAATCAAATAAAAATAGTCAGATAGTAATGAGTTTTGATGAAAAAAAACAACAAGACCTCACCATTTTTATTCTGGTATAAATTGCCTGTTTTGCAGACTGCTTTTGCATTATACATGCTATTCTTATAATTCAGTTCTGTGGTGTTGGAATGGCTGATTTCTAGAAAAATGCGGATGAGAAGTTAGCAGCTGATTTAGTTCAACCTCCCTTTCAAAGCAGAAATAGATTCCAAATTAGATCAAGGTACTTGACTTGTCCAAATGACTTTTTAAAATCTCCAAGCATGATCCGCTTATCTGTATCACATATTATTATTTTCCCTACTGATTTCACACACACACACACACACACACCCCAGTGTCTAACATCAGTTTCCTTTGTTGCAGCTTGTTATTTGTGCCTCCTGTCCTTGCACTATGCAACCCTGTACAGAGTCTACCTCAATCCTCTCTATAATCATTCTGTTAGGTAGTGGAAGATAACTAGATTTTTTTTGTGAGCTTTACTTCTCTGCATTTAACAAACCTAGTTTCTTCCTGGTCTATAATTTGCTCTAGAATCCTCATTGTTTTAATGGTTTTCTTTCAGACTTTCTCAGGGCTTTCATTCTCCTCATTGCAAGAGCTAGTTCAACCTTGAGAAAAGAAGGGGGACCTCATCACCATGTTCCAGAATTTACAGGGAGGGCTACAAAGAAGATGGAGACTCTCTTTTTACAAGAAATCACATGGAAAAGATGAGGGGTAATGGGTGCAAGTTAATCCTGGGGAGGTTCCAGTTGGACACAAGAGGAAAATTATTCTCAATTAGAACATCAGCCATTGGAATAATGTCCCCAAGGAAGTGGTGGAGTCCCCAACCCTGGACACTTTTAAGAACTGGCAAGACAGAGTGCTGGAATATCTTGTCTAGACTGTGCTTTTGCCAAGAAACTGTGGACCACATGATCCTTGAGGCCCATTTCAACCTGATATTCTGATTCTGTGATGATTCTATGATGATTGCATGGGGAAGCTGAATTCTGGAGGCAGCATTACAGTTCTAATTTCACCAGTGCTGCTTAGAGATTACTTACTTCTATCAACCAGTTTGCTCATTCTTGCTAGTTCAGTCAAGCATACACTCATAGATCACTACCAAATAAATCCTGTAATAGATAAAATTGCAGAATTGTACTCCTGACATAGGAGGATTTATCAGACTTTACAAGATGGTCATCACAGAAACCCAGGAAATTTAAAACAATAATTTTATACTGATATAAATGGTGACTCAATGTTAACATTCACCTAGCATGACATAAAATGTCAGTCTCCATAACCAACTTCCTCCCGTAACCCCTTCTCAAAAAATCTGAGGAACATCTTTGAAAGTAACACTAGGATGATAAGGAAAGAATCAGAGTTCAACAAGAAATAGGTAGCATTCAATCTGAGGAATCAGAGCTTCCATTTGACCCTTGGTATCTGACACAGACCTTAATATTGACATTGAGGGGAAACATGGTGGCATGCATTGATTCAGGTGCAGGACAGACATTCATGTACAATTCCATTTTCTATTATTTCCTGCTTCTCACTCCTCTCTGTAACATAGAAACCTGACCTGTCTTTAGAAGACAAGAACCATAGTGATCACTATACAGAAGTATGCCTGAATAGCTGCAGAACAGGAAAGAACATTTTCCTTGTTTCTTTAACTGTAATAATTTCCCAAAAGGGCTGGAAAACACATTTGAGAAAGCTTACTATCCATAAATGTGAGATGGTATTATGGTTTTTGTTCTGTTTGAAAAGTGTGTCAGTATGTTCTTATGACGTAGGATTTTTACAGTAACAGCTTGCAAAATGATATTTTAGAGTCTGTGAGTACAATAGCTATGATAATTCACCTGTGTGCCTCAGAAGGTAAACAGCTGCAGATTTTTATGTAGTGCATATTTCTTCAGGTCATCTTTTCTTTAAGAAGTTATCTCAAATTGCAATGCACTTAAAGATCCCTATTCTTTAAGTAGTTTTTATTTGGGGAAGTGATTTTTATGGTGTGTTGCAATGCATTTCTAAAAGATGTAAAAATGCCACGTGCTTGTCAAATAGATAAGAATCTAGGTCATGACATATCTTAGAATTGAGCTTTTTGGCGCAATAATGAAACAATATTAAAAACAATCAAATATGGCTTTTTCACAGAATCACTGAATTGTTCTGGTTAGAAAAGACCTGTATGATCATAGACACAAACCATAACCTACCTCTACCAAGTCCAGTGGTTAAACCATGTTTTGAAGCCCCACATCTATACATATTATAAACACCTCCAAGGATGGTGATTCAATCACCTCCCTGGGCAACCTGTTCAGTGTTTAATTACCCTTTCACTGAAGAAGTTTATTCTAATATCCAATCTAAGCCTCTCGTGGTGCAACTTGAGCCAATTTCCTCTTCTTACTACTGCTTGTTACTTGGGATAAGAGAAAAGCACTCACCTCACTACAACCTCCTTTCAGGTAGTCGTAGAGAGCCATAAGTTCTCCCCTCAGCCTCTTTTTCTCCAGACTAAACAACTCCAGCTCCCTCAGATGCTCCTTGTAAGACTTGTTCTCCAAGGCTCTTCTAGGTTCTCTTGCTAATATTTTTTTACATGCCTCAGTGTCAAATGTCAGTGACCCTTCTTCTAGTATTAATAGTTTGAACTCCATAATGATGACAATTCACATTAAGAAAAAGAGAGGTAACATTTTAGTTCCAGCACAGTTGTCATTTCTTTTTGGGTCCCATCCTAAATTCTTTAAGCAGAAATCTATGACTTGAGCTTTAGTGATAAGTATTAACTGGTCACAGATAGCACTCATTCTTTTATCACTCCTAGAAAAGCCAAAGGGCAAAAAGCTAAACTTTTGATAGTCCACTTTAGTTGTTTTTTTTCTTCTTTCTATATTTTTTTTCCTGACATGGGAAGAAGAATTTTATAAAAGGAGTAATAGAGGTATCATTAGAAGAAATATGTAAAAATAATTTGAACTAAAGCCATATTTGAGCCATTAATAAAAATCATGCTTAATCCAAACCTTCCTTTTTAAATCAAGTGATATAAAAAGAGTAATCTTTTGCTAGGTGTGCTTAACTTCAAGTGTTATTTTTCAGTTACTTATAGTTTTACTGAAGAATGATTTTGACAGCTTTTTCCCAGTATTGGGACTCAGACCAAAATAATAAAACTTAGAGATAGGATCATAGATTCATAAAATGGTTCAGGTTGGAAAGGACCTGAAAGATCATCTGGTTCATGGGCAAGGACACATCCAACTAGACCAGGTTGCTCAAAGCCCTATCCAACCTGGCCTTGAACAGTTGCAGGGGTGGGGCTTCCACAAATTGATCATCCTTACAGTCTCATCATCCTTACAGTGAAAAATTTCTTCTTAATATCTAACATAAATCTACACTCTTTCACTTTAAAGCCATTATCCCTTGTACTATTGCATGCCCTTGTAAAAATGTCCCTGCCCAGCTTCCTTGTAGGCCCCTTCAGGTATGGGAAGGTCACTATAATGTCTCCCTGGAGCCTTCTCTTTTCCAGGCTGAACAGCCCCAGCTCTCTCAGCCTGTCCTCATAGAAGAGGTGCTCCAGCCCTCTGACCAACTTTGTGGCCCTCTGCATTTTGGGCAAGCATTTCGGGTTTTGTGTCAGGACTTTTTACCACTGCCTGTAAGTCTGCTTATACATGGACAGGAGATATATTTCTGAAAAAAACTCTCATACACTTCAGTGTGGACAAGACCAATAGAAAGAAATCGGTTTGCTTGCTAAACTATCCAAAATTCTGTCTGCATTAAGGATTCTCCAAACTGTAGCAAAGGACAGAAGTCCTTTGTACTACACTAGATACTGAGGATGGGGTGTACCTGACCATGTTGGATGTTTACAGCACAAAAAGTAGCTTCACAGAAAAAGACCTAGGGGTCCTGGTGAACATGTTGAACATGTGTCAGTAGAGCAACATTGCAACGAAGAAGGCCAACCACACACTGGGCTGTATTAGCTAGAGTGCAGTCATCAGGTCCAAGGAAATGATTCTTTTACTCTATTTGGCACTTGTAAGGCCACATCTGGACTGTCCTATTTTGGGTTCTCCAGTGCAAGACAGATATTCAGAGTGGGCTGCAGTACATAAGGTGTGAGAAGAGGGCAAGAAAATTGAGTTTGTTCAGCTTTGAAGGGAAAATGCTCAGAAACAACTATCCTTTTGCCTACATCTGATTAGAAGATGCAAAGAAGGAGCCAGACTTCCTTGAGATTCACAATTAAGGTGATGGATACAGGCTGAAATGTGGGAATTTCTAAGTTCCCCTAAGCAAGAAAAAAAAAAAAAGGTTGTCAAATATAGGAGAAGAACATAAGAGGCTATGGAATGCCCATTCTTGGAGACATTGAAAACTTGATTCAAGGAGTTCCTGAGCAACCTGATTTAATTAGACCTTGACTTTCCTTTGAGAAGGAAATTGGACTAGGTGCCCTCTGTGATCCCTTTCAATGCATATGTTTCTGTGATTTGGTTGTTGATGTAATGGTGGGGTATGACAGCCACTTTTCATAGACTCATAGAACAGACCAGGTTGAAACAGACCTTGAAAAATCACCTGGTCTGACCTTTCGTGGGAAAGGGAGCCAAGGTGAGATTATCTAGCACCCTGTCCAATTGCATCCTGAAACTCTCCGACAATGAGTACTCTACCATGTCCCTGGGGAGACTGTTCCAGTGATTTATTATTCTCATAATAAAAAAAAAAAAATTCTTATATAAAAATGAAACCTCTCTGTCAGAGACTCTGCAGAGACCTGGAAGGGTATGTGGAATCACAACATCCCTTTCTGTGTCTCAAACAACTCAGGACCAAGTCCTGTGTTAGGAAGCATGAAGAGTCCAAGCAGGATGGCAGGCTATCCCCCTGCCCCCTGCTCCTCTTTGGCTTGCCCCCCCAGTACAGCATCTTCTCTGTGCATGTGCTGACCACCATCACTCACCTTGGAAGAAATCGTCCCCCCCAACCCTGTTCCAGCTGCAGACACCAGAACCTTCCAGAACTGTGCATGACCTACACAAGTGCAAAAGCTCAACTGCATGTGGCTGCCTCAAGGGTGGTCTCCATGAGACAGAAAAAGTGGTGAAACTGCACCACACCTATGTTGAACCACCACCTGTAGACCAGGACCTGAGGCTAGAAGATTGCAGAGCAGGACAACATGCTGAGAAAGACTTCACTGGAATGAAGAGTGGTGATATATCTGTCCTATCTTCTCATCTATCTTTCCATCTTCTCTTTCTTCTTCTCCTTTTCTTGTATGAGCTAAAGAGTTACAAAATCATAGCCATTTTCCCTAGTTCAATCCATGCACCAGTTAGAGGAGTAGTTATTGTGAGTTAACAACTTCGCGATTACCTGCCATTAGCATCTAAGCAGTGAGGTCTTAATAAAACATTTGTTCTGTGATTCCTCTAGACCATTTGCTGTGGCTTTTTTCACCACGCACTGCTGCTAAGATTGCATTCACACTTTTTGGGGTATAAAAAAAATTAACCTCCTTGAAAACCCACCAAGTGCGATGAGACACTCTCCCAGCATAACTTGTACCTGCTGTCCCTTGTCTTCTCCATCTGGCTTGTTATGAAGAGAGGGAGCCTCTGTCCTCTTTGTAGCTTCCACCTAAATACTAGCATATTGTGATGAGGTCCAACCTAAGCCCTCTTCTACAGGAAGAAGAGTTCTAACTCCTTCAGGCTTTCTTCACAGGGCAAGTTCTCCAGCCCTTTAATCATCTGTGTGATCCTCCTTTTGAAGCATCATAACAGTATTTGTTCATGCCTATCAAAGATAATGTGGTATTTGGAATCCCAAATGAACAAAAGTTCAGCCTTGAGAAAGTTTCAAGTACATACCCATTGCTTAGCTTCTAGTAGGTCTCTGCTTCACTCACTGAGGCACATGATGAAGCACACTCATCATCCCTAAAGAGTTACCTATTCTGATATAATCAGAGAAAAGGTCATTTATTTTGCTTATCCTCTGTGAATCAGAGTACTTAGCATTTAATGAACTGAGTGCTTGTCTTTTAGTCAAAAAACCTAAACTACTTTACCAACAGAGACAGTCTGAATGCTCTTTATCTTCTATGTCCAAAGCAATAAAGTGTAATTTTGTTCCTGCATCTGGCCTCTGATGACTATGGTTCATTTTAGTTCATTGGTATCTGTATGGCTCAACTTCATTGTGTTAAGATTTTAGACATGTTTTTTTTCTTGCAAAATTTATGGCAAAGTATCCTAAATGTTTTCTTGTGCTTTTTCTTCTCCAGTGCACATTAAAAT